>NC_136265.1:122254799-122534799 GCF_964187855.1 Myxine glutinosa
ATGAAGAGCTGCTCGTTTATTGTAATCACCTTGAGAAGATTCGTGGAGATGTGGAGCAGTGTTTCAGAGACATGCTAGAACTGTCGGTGCCAGCATGGGTGATCAACCCATTCAAATGTGACATTCAAGATGTAAAGCGCGAATTACAGGACGAAACTATCAACCTCCACAATGATGATGAGGCGAAGGCAAGATTCTCGCAGCATGAATACGGCAAATTCTGGATTCTGGAGCGGGGCGAATACCCCGCAATGTGGACACAGGCAGAACTGCTGCTGATGGCGTTCCCCACATCATACCTCGTTGAAAGAGGGTTCAGTGCCGTGATGGTGCTGCTGACCAAGTATCGAAACCGCCTTGACATTACCGAGAGGGGCGATCTGCGTCTCTACCTCACTGAGATGGAGCCAGACGTTCGTAATCTCGCAGCGAGTCACCAGGCCCACCCTTCACACTAACGGTATTTGGGCCTGTGATAACAGATTCCCAGTGTGCCTCACCTGGACCTGTTCTGCTGAAACATTGTCGGTCGTGCAAAATAAAATAAAAAGTAAAATATTATTCAGAAAATATTTGGCTTCTGTTATTTTTGCTTCCTATGTACATAAATTCTGGGTGTCCGACCACGAACGATAGGACAAGGGGGGCATTGGGCCGGTCCAAGAGGGCAGAAGGGGGCAGTAGTCGAAATAAGTTTGAGAACTTCTGCTTTAGACCTTGCATACTAAACAATAATAAAGTGTTCTTCGGGGCAGTCGACAAACACAATCTCGCCAAGCTAGCTTCTTCCTGCTCAAATCTTGTTGCTATTAATGCAGAAGATTTCTACAGAGACCCAAAATCCGGTAAACTACAAAGAAAAGAAGGCCAGTATATAAAAGTGTTCAACACCAATCTAGCCCGAAGAGTTACCCTAGCTGTGGGGGCACGAGTTCTGTTGACTAAAAACATTGATGTATCTGATGGTCTGGTGAATGGTGTATTCGGAACTGTATCACATATTTCACAAACTCCAGGTAGTACATTTCCTCAAATGGTGTATGTGGTGTTTGACAATGTAAAGGTTGGTCAGAAATTGCGAAGACATACAGCAGAATCATTATCATTGCCTGTTAATAGCACGCCTATTGCTCCCCAGGAAGATCGAGTTACTAACAGTGGTGGCATAAGACGGCAATTTCCAGTGAAGCATTTGGGTGCTCAATTCATAAAATCCAGGGATGTACTTTAAAGGAAGCCGTTGTCTCATTGGAAAAGAGGTATAACTGTATAGTTTATAGTCGATAACGATTATGCTTTGAACACTCATGACCATATCCCATGAATCCCTCCTTAACAACTAAGATAGCACCAAAGCAACCAAAATAACAATTTATATTAACAAGAAAAAAAGCTTTTTTTTCTTTTTTGCCGGTTTGCAGTTTTTGCCGGTTTCAAAAAATAAATTTGAATGGGTCTCGTGGTTCCTTCTTTCAACTCTTGCCCTTGCTGCTTGGGAAGCCTTGATAGTTGCTAGCAACTCGAGTATTTACTCATTTACCAACCTCCTGATACTTTCTTTTTATTTTATTAGTCCCCTACCGGTGTACACCGGAGGGGACTATAGGTTTGCACTCCGTCCCTCCATCTGTCAGTCCGTCAGTCCGTCAGTCCGTCAGTCCGTCAGTCCGTCAGTCCGTCAGTCCGTCAGTCCGTCAGTCTGTCAGTCCGTCAGTCCATCAGTCCGTCACGCAAAGAACAGTTTTCCGGACTTTTTTTTCTAAACTCCTAATGCTAACGATTTCAAACTTGGCACATGGTTTCCTCATGGTAAGTTACAGGTCAAGTTCGAACTTCACGACGTTTCGAGCATTTTTGACAAAGTTATGGCACTTTGAACTTTGGGAATTCTGACAATTCTGATGATCCTTAACTCAGTGCCATTTTAAGTTTTAATTTCCTTTAAAAAAGATTTTCTCTGCAATAATAGAACCGATTGAGATCAAATTTTCACCGTAGGGGGGACTCGGTCTGTAGAATATTTTAATGGTAATTATGACGGCACAGGTCACGTGGTTCGGCCGCCATATTGTTTTCGTGAAATCACAAAAACCCATTTTTCTCTGCAACGGCTGAACAGATCGAGGCCAAACTTTGCAGGCAGAATCGCATACCCATGCCGAACAAAAAAGTCAGCAAGCATGATGTCATGCGTCACATGGTTTCAGAGTTATGACGTTTTTAAGCATGAACCTTTAAAACCGAGCCACTCCCTCATCTTTGATCCAATCGAGGGGAAACTTCACAGATCTGTTCAGCATGTCAATCTACTAAAATGTCCTTTTGGAATTTGCGATAGGGCACGTGGTTTGGCAGATATCGTTAATTAAACGAAAATATTAAAAAATTGGATATCTCTTGTTTATTCTGAATTTCTTCTGAATCATCGCCAATAATTTCTTCTTCTTTTTTGGAACTGCCACACCATTGCATTCATAGTGCCCTCCAGGTTTAAGGCCTGGAAGAACGGGCTTCTTACACAAGCTTTGAATAAACTTTGGCATATTAGCGATGAATACATTGTCTGAGACAGCGGTGTTCATGAAAGGTGCTAATAAAGACATATGATCCATGTGACCTCCGTGCACTTCCCTTTTTGGGCAGGTATCTGTGGTATCGCTATATGGTGACGTCCCTGACAAGTAATAAAAACAGCTTTGACCTTGTACACCACACGTTTACAGGAAGCACTACCGGAACAGAAATTGATGCATCGGGAGAAGAATGTGAACAGAAAATGAAACTTCCAAAGTGCAGAACTTTGCTTATCAAGCATTGCCAGTCTCTTGCAAAAAGGGTTAAAGCACCTCCTATGTGGTTCCAATCACCTTTGTGCAAACCACAACTGCTGAGGGTTTCTGCCTATGATAGTCCTTTAGAAACACCTGTGTAGGCCACTCAGTCTGGTGAAGACCTTCTAGGAGGCTTCGAGCGAGGCTAAACCAGTATCAGCAAACAAGAAGACTTCAGTTTTTTAAAAATTAAATTGAAAGGCAATCACCACGAAGTGAATACCTAATGAATAGGTGACCATTGAGTACGATTTGGGATCTACCTGCTGTTTAGCTTGAAATTTCGGGTCTGAATCGACAAACATTTAAAGTGAGACGCATCATGAGTTGTGTGCATTGTGGTGTACAACGGAGAACACCATCATTTGGAGGGAACCTTCATAGGGTGTACCGTCTACGTGCAGGTGATGGTCCAATTGAAATACTTCGTGATACCTTGCAGAAGAGTACACGGCATCCTGTTTCCAATGTCTTGGCGGACCCCAAACAGGAACGTGTGGGACGACCACAGCGATGACGGCTCTCCTCGACTGCAACGGCTTTGGACCATCAACTCGGCGACCCTGCCAGACCTCAGTGGAATTGAGACGAGTCTCCAATGACAAATTGCAATGTGCATGTTCCTCAATATTTAACTTCTCACAGGACAATGTATCCCACCTGTGTTCGAATTCCTCCATCCATGATGTCATGAAAGAAACAAAAATAAGAAAATAAAACGACGTGGCCGTTAGAACTAGCATATGGTGTTGATTCATAAGCTATTAATCATCCATTATTAAAGATAATTAATATTTTATATAAAGAACGAGTTGAGGTCACCACCTTAATCATCTCAGTACGAGCTAAATATGACCGCAGTAGCCGGAGCCGGTTATACGTTCAATCTTCATTCATTCATCCCTCACATTTATTCCTGTTATTCTTTCCTCTTTATCTTCATTGCTAACCTTTGTGTGAGTGAGAAGGAGAGAGTGAATTGACAGACAGACCAAAAAAAAAAAGACAGGCAGCGAGACAGACAGAGACAGGGGCGGTATGGCTCTTGCTCACCATCCATCATGCCTAACCTTTAACAGTAGAAAGCAAAAGGGAGGGAGGAGGAGGGCGGTTGTGCAGAGTAGGAGATGGAGGATAGTGGATGAGGGTGGCAGGGGAGGAGACAGCAGGAGAGGGGGAAAAAAGGGGGGGGGGAGGAAAATTTCAGGACATCATGCAAAGGGTTGGAAAGAGAATAAATGAAAATGGGTGAAAAGGAAAGAACCAAACACCACGGAGCCACTGTAGGAAAATAAACATTATTTTGAGAAGAACGGTAGTCAAATAGAAAGAACAAACACTTCCAAGCTTTGCTTTTATCCCCACGATCTGTCAGCACGGATTCTTTTTCACTTTCACGTCGCCTGGCGTGTCGAACAGTCCGAAGTGAAATTACAATGAAGCATCTGCTGAGATGCAACAACACTGGTTAAACTTGAAGGTTATTACCGAATAAGAAAGAGGTGAGCAGGCCATGAAAAAGAAAGCGGATGGATATCAAGGGGAAGGAAGAAACGACTTACGGTTGTGAGGAGAGTCATGTTGAGGGCGAGGACAGTCGTGTTGAGGGCGAGGAGACAAGAGTGGTAGAGCAGGTAGAGAAATCTGTTCAAATTGTCCAACTGCTCCTTGGTCCATCGCATCAAGTGCAAGCCCGATGCAAAATTCCAGTTGTCTACTGTGGATTTGCCTTGGACATATGCTAGCATCATTTGATGGCATTGTTTACTCGAGTTCCAAGATGGCTGCTCGATGAGCAAACTTGTGCGAAATCTACTCAATTTTGATGTTAATTACATTGTGGAGGTGTCCTCGTCTCTCTACGTCCACCATACTTGAAGTGGTGATTGTTGGAGAGTCTCACGTGGTGACAAATGCATCGCAGTCATTTTCTGTCCATTTGATATCGTTGATGACCTGATGGATTATGCGAATGAGGAAGCTCATGGAGCTTCTCCACTACCGTACGGCAGGAGGGACGTGTTTACCGTCACAGCCGGGCACGGCGTGGCCCGAGTTGCTTTTCCCCTTATGAAATATCATAAATCTCAGCTCCTTTCACCGACTTCAGGAGAATCCGTGTGATTGCGCAGGAGGATGTTTCGATACACGTGACCTGAGCGAGGAATCATTGTGCTGCGTTCTCCTTTTCCCCCAACAACCTTATCCATTTGAATAACTTTGCTCCAGACGGATTCTCCATACGAAAGATGCGATTTTGGAAAGAAACTGGATCGGTCGGTGTTTATGAAAGATGTCCAGGTGCATAGGTCTTGAAGAAGGCAAAAGCAAAGGATTGCTCGTTGATAATCTGAAAATTATCGATGTTAAAGAAATTGTTTCTTTGCACTTAAATGATAAATCAAATATCAGATTCTGTGCTCATCATTGAAATCACAGCAAGAACAATTCCCCATTTTTCCCCCAAAAATTTTTTTTTACTGCATCCATCCCACTGGATTCACACTGGCTTTGACCCAGGAACGGTAAAATATTGCACCCGTAATCTTCCAACATCCCACACAAAGTGTTAGTGATGGAAACACGATTAGAAATTTCATAAAGAGCTGTGAATTAAATAAACCCGACATAAATGTAACTAACCAGACTCGGGGTGTAATGGTTAGAGAGTCCGCTCTGAGTCTGGGAGATCGGTGGTTCGAAACCTGGCAGTCTCATGCAATATACTTGAAATATGGTACACGCTGATTCCTTGCTTGATGCTCACCACATAGGTTGGCAACTATTCGGCAGACTTGATGGGCACAATGGCCTTCTCCTGCGCTGGAAGTTCTTTATGAGGGAACTCATCCTACTATATGAAATAAGTTGTGGGGATGTGTGTGTGTGTGTGTGTGTGTGTGTGTGTGTGTGTGTGTGTGTGTGTGTGTGTGTGTGTGTGTGTGTGTGTGTGCGTGTGTGTGCAAGTTGGGTCAATCCCCACCAAATTTTGTATATACACGCTGGGGGTACCCAGGGTCAGGCTGTGGGCACAAAAAACCATCAGCCATCCTCCTCCCCTGTGTCCTCACTCTCCCAGCGAGGGTGGTGACCTAACTTATCATTTAAGCCTATACGGCCAGGCCAATCAACACCAAATTTTGTATACTTCCTGCTGGGAACGGTATTTAATAATATGATAAATTTCCCAGCACATTCAGTAATATTGTATACAGTATAAGGACAGTATTAAAATGTATTTTTTTTAAATTAAATCAAACTGGGTGAACGCCATGGCACATTAGGCCATCGTTTAAAACACAAAAAGGAAAACTCACTGAATGGAGCAGGTGCATTCAGGAAAAATAAAAACAAAAAACTGGGGCTGCAGGTTTCGGCTCATTTCTGGGACGACGGTTGCCCATTTCGGCTCGTTTCTGGGACAGTGGCTTTCCATTTCAGGGATGAGATTCCCGTTTCAGCTTGTTTCTGGGATGGGGCTGCCGGTTTTGGCTCATTTCTGTGATGGAGCTGCCGGTGTCGGCTCATTTCTGTGACGGAATTCCCGTTTCAGCTTGTTTCTGGGATGGGGCTGCTGGTTTCGGCTCGTTTATGGGACAGGGCTGCTGGTTTTGGGTCATTTCTTGGATGGAGCTGCCGGTTTTGGCTCATTTCTGGGATGACGGTTGCCCATTTCGGCTCGTTTCTGGGACAGTGGCTTTCCATTTCTGGGATGGGATTCCCGTTTCAGCTTGTTTCTGGGATGGGGCTGCCGGTTTTGACTCGTTTCTGGGACGGTGCTGCTGGTTTTGGCTCGTTTCTGGGATGGAGCTGCCGGTTTCGGCTCATTTCTGGGATGGGATTCCCGTTTCAGCTTGTTTCTGGGATTTGGCTGCCGGTTTTGGCTTGTTTCTGGAATGGGGCTGCTGGTTTTGGCTCATTTCTGGGACGGGGCTGCTGGTTTTGGCTCATTTTTGGGACGGGATTCCCGTTTCAGCTTGTTTGTGGGATGGGGCTGCCGGTTTTGGCTCATTTCTGGGACGGGATTCCCGTTTCAGCTTGTTTCTGAGATGGGGCTGCCGGTTTTGGCTCGTTTCTGGGATGGGGCTGCTGGTTTCGGCTCGTTTCTGGGACAGGGCTGCTGGTTTTGGCTCATTTCTGGGATGGAGCTGCCGGTTTCAGCTCATTTCTGGGACGACGGTTGCCCATTTCGGCTCGTTTCTGGGACAGTGGCTTTCCATTTCTGGGACGGGATTCCCGTTTCAGCTTGTTTCTGGGATGAGGCTGCCGGTTTTGACTCGTTTCTGGGACGGTGCTGCTGGTTTTGGCTCATTTCTTGGATGGAGCTGCCGGTTTTGGCTCATTTCTGGGATGACGGTTGCCCATTTCGGCTCGTTTCTGGGACAGTGGCTTTCCATTTCTGGGATGGGATTCCCGTTTCAGCTTGTTTCTGGGATGGGGCTGCCAGTGTCGGCTCATTTCTGTGACGGGATTCCCGTTTCAGCTCGTTTCTGGGATGGGGCTGCTGGTTTCGGCTCGTTTATGGGACAGGGCTGCTGGTTTTGGCTCATTTCTTGGATGGAGCTGCCGGTTTTGGCTCATTTCTGGGATGACGGTTGCCCATTTCGGCTCGTTTCTGGGACAGTGGCTTTCCATTTCTGGGATGGGATTCCCGTTTCAGCTTGTTTCTGGGATGGGGCTGCCGGTTTTGACTCGTTTCTGGGACGGTGCTGCTGGTTTTGGCTCGTTTCTGGGATGGAGCTGCCGGTTTCGGCTCATTTCTGGGACGGGATTCCCGTTTCAGCTTGTTTCTGGGATTTGGCTGCCGGTTTTGGCTTGTTTCTGGAATGGGGCTGCTGGTTTTGGCTCATTTCTGGGACGGGGCTGCTGGTTTTGGCTCATTTTTGGGACGGGATTCCCGTTTCAGCTTGTTTGTGGGATGGGGCTGCCGGTTTTGGCTCATTTCTGGGACGGGATTCCCGTTTCAGCTTGTTTCTGAGATGGGGCTGCCGGTTTTGGCTCGTTTCTGGGATGGGGCTGCTGGTTTCGGCTCGTTTCTGGGACAGGGCTGCTGGTTTTGGCTCATTTCTGGGATGGAGCTGCCGGTTTCAGCTCATTTCTGGGACGACGGTTGCCCATTTCGGCTCGTTTCTGGGACAGTGGCTTTCCATTTCTGGGACGGGATTCCCGTTTCAGCTTGTTTCTGGGATGAGGCTGCCAATTTTGGCTCGTTTTTGGGCTGGGGCTGCTGGTTTTGGCTCATTTCTGGGATGGATCTGACGGTTTCGGCTCGTTTCTGGGACAGGGCTGCCAGTTTTGGCTCATTTCTGGGACAGTGATGCTGGTTTCGGCTCGTTTCTGGGACAGGGCTGCTGGTTTTGGCTCATTTCTGGGACGGAGTTCCCATTGTGGCCTGTTTCTGTGACAGGATGCCCGTTTTGGCTCGTTTCTGCGACAGGGTCCCGTTTTGGCTCGTTTCTGTGACAGGGATGCCGTTTTGGCTTGTTTCTGGGACAAGGTGCCTGTTTCGGCTTGTTTCTGGGACAGGGTGCCTGTTTCGGCTTGTTTCTGGGACAAGGTGCCTGTTTCCACTTGTTTATGGGACAGGGTGTCTGTTTCGGCTTGTTTCTGGGACAGGGTGCCTGTTTCGGCTTGTTTCTGGGACAGGGTGCCTGTTTCGGTTCGTTTCTGGGACAAGGTGCCTGTATCGGTTCGTTTCTGGGACGGGATTCCTGTTTCGACTTGTTTCTGGGACGGGATGCCCGTTTTGTTTCATTTCTGGGATGGGTTGCCCATTCTGGCTCATTGTATTTTCCTACAGGTCGCACAAGATCTGCCTGCAACCCTCTGAGTTCTGCCAGTTTCTGGGACAGAGGGTGCCCGTTTCATCTCTTCTCAGGGAGGCGTGCCCTCTTGCCTTGTTGCGGAATGGCATTGCTGCAGGATGGCGTGTGCTTGTCTCACCTCGTTGTGGGATGGCGTTCCTGTCCTGGCTCGTTTTGGAGCATGCCCCTATGCCAGCAAGTTGCTTATTTGGGGGATGCGGTGTTCGACGTTTTTTGGTGGGGGGAGGGGGAGGGAGTTGGACAAAGGGGGTTGGATGTGGTTCTAGTTTTTTGGGGGGATTTAATTACCACGACCTGAAGGATCAAACCGATCGCTTGATGATGGGAATATTTTAATATCATGACTCAATCATTTTGAATAATTATTCTCGTGATTGTGTACAACTAACATTTGGTCATTGTTTCTTCAGTTCAACCGGAATGAAATTACTTCAGATTTTTCTAGCAAGGCTCAATCAAGAAGCCACAAATTCAGCAGCCAGTGAGTTCGCAGGGCTTGAAGAATTCTAGAAACGGGGAAAGAGGAAAGGGAGGGATTTTAAAACGAAAAAAAAAAAGACAAGAAAGAAAGCAAAATCTCATAACTCTCGGTCTACCTAGAAATCAGTCTGGAGTTGGAAATTGAATCAGCAAGCAGTTTTAACTGTTTTTAAGGAGATTGTCATCAAGGGTGTGGTGAAGTTGAACACTCACACCCCACGCAATACC
This sequence comes from Myxine glutinosa, assembly GCF_964187855.1. Taxonomy (NCBI): domain Eukaryota; kingdom Metazoa; phylum Chordata; class Myxini; order Myxiniformes; family Myxinidae; genus Myxine; species Myxine glutinosa. The sequence continues at coordinate 122,264,164 of NC_136265.1, forward strand.
CCAAACAATAATTCATACTGCAGTATTAAAGGGATGTGCCAAGCTGCCCATTCCCACTCTCCTTGATTATTTTACAATTGTCTGCCATAGTTACAACGGTAGGACAAAGAGATATACAGTACAGTGTCCAGTATAATGAAACACAACTAAAAATGGAAGGTAAATGCAACCTTCAGATGGATTTTAAAAAGCCTTCATCAATAACAAGTCTTTATGGTATTGTTCTAATCTTGAATTCCTCACCAGCAACATAACCAAGTTCTTCTACGACAAATACAAGCCAAGCTGAGAGTGAGTTTAAAGGTATGAAACACCAAAAGATTCAGATCAAACACAAATAGAAACAGAGACTTGAAGAAGAAGATGGAAAATAAAATGCAAGTAAAGAAAGATGAAGAAAAAGCAAGAAAATTGGGCGAAGAGAGGAGAGAGAAAAGAGCTAGCAAGAGAATTGGCAAGTGGAGGAGGAGTGAGAGCGAGAGATCCCGCTGGGCCCCTGGACATGCCATGCCCACCCTTATGCGTTCCCATAGTGAAGAATAAAAGAAGAAAAGCGGGTTGGGAAGCCGATCGGTGACAGCTGAGGCTGTGGGCTGAGGATCGCTGTATGATGTGCAAGACAAGTCTTGAAGGCAGACAGCTCGTAAGAAGGAGAAAGGAAGGCAAAGAGGAAAACAAATTTTAAAAAGCAGATCCAAGTTTGATTGTTTCCAAAATTTATTTTCTTCTTTCCAAAATCGCTTCTTTCATATAGCGAATCCATCTTGAGCAAATTGAATTTGATTGTTGAGGCAGCAAATGAGGTCGAGGTCGATTGTATACATTATATTAGTCAATTGCCTTTCTTATAATCCGTTTTGAAGCCACAACAACTACTATAAGCATTTCAAAGTTATCATTTTTTCCATGATGTGATCTCAGATTCATAAGCGCAACTTCCATTGGAAAACGATACGTCTCGTGTTTCCAAGGGATTTCACCTTTACATCCATCAGAATATGACACCGTATTATATGGAATGTAAATACACAGCAAATTTTGCTTCAATCAAACACCCTTTGCACCAAAAAAAGCCATTTCATATAAACTACAGGACAGGGAAATCAAGTGGTTTCACGATAAAATGGTCAGAAATTTGCAAGTTCAAATTGTTGTTGCGGAAGATGGTTGGTCGAACAGGTGGTAGGTTGTTGTTGTCCAAGTCATTCTTAATTAACACAATCATCTTCACATCTCTTTAATTTGGATTGAATCATCAACGAGACGAGTTGCTAACTTAGGTTGTCATTCATTCATTGCATGAAACACAGGTAAGACATAATCAGGACAGATATCATGTGACATTGTGACAACAAAGTGAAAAAGACATAAAATGTGGTTTTAGTAATTTTGCTGTACGGAGTTAAAGGTCACCAGTCGGCCATCTTTGGCCGGATTACGAAAAACAAATTCTTCTGTGTGTGTATACTCTCATGTAGGGGAGAGTGGGGTAAGATGAGCCATTTTTCAGTAATGCCCTTCTGGACATCAAATATAAAGTGCTGTGCATCAGAGCCATAGTGATTATGATGGTGTAAATACTTGCTTCTCCCCTCATACACATGTTACCATTTCATTTTCATGTAATTAATTAGCAGAGGCCTTCAAAAAAAAGTTGTCTAATGGCTCATTTTGCCCCAATGATGGGGCAAGTTGATCATGGGTTCGGGGTAACTTGAGCCAGTGGGTAAGTTGAGCCACAAGGAAAAAAAACAGCATGAAACATTTTGTGTCCCATCAAATTCACCAGCTCAATACAGGACAGAACAGCAATAAAACAAGTTTGAGACAAAAGTTTAAGTCCAGATCCACTGGAAAAGCTTATTATATATTGATAAAACACTGAGAAAACCCATTGAAACTGGGAATGCATGAAGTATTAATGAATACACATTTTTTTAACAATCACGCAAAAGCTGTTGCTTATAGCTTTAACAATGCAAAACAAGACAAAGTAGTTTCCTGTAAATGTTCACGTTTTTCAGATCAGATTTTTCAGTTCAATAATTGAAACTTGATAAATGCTCCTTTCCCTTGTGTGAAATTTATGCACATGTAAGAAGCACCTCGTGTCTATTACAAAGTAACATGATGTAATTGATCTAATGAAATTTAACAGTTTGAACTGAAATAATTATACATGTATTGTGTTCTGATTATTAGTGAGACACATGAATTATCAGTAAACTTTGGCTGAATGTTCATACATATGTAATCGTCAAGATTTATCAGTCAGATATGCTGATGAACTGGTTTGTATTTCAAATAATTATGAAGAACAACCACGTGCTGTCTTCCTTTTATAGTCCCAAGGCATTTTTCCATTTACCTGTGATTAATGCAAAAATATTTACATAAATCATTCTTAGGAATAGGATTTAGATCTATACACAAGTATCGGTGTTACAAGAACTACAGTTTTCAACTCCAACTTGCGTATAAAGCAGTAACTTTATCTTGCACACATGTTCATGGGGTAAGATGACCCATGGCTCAACTTGACCCGACCCAATTGATCATCTTACCCCACGGGCGTCACTTTGAATATAAACATGCTCATTTCACGTATTGATTCAATTTACAATTCATACTCTCAGGTAAATAATCTACACCATTCATGTTCACATTACTACATAAACAATTCATTAAGCTTCCATTAATTCTATTGTTATCACCCTCAAAACACCATAACTCAAAGTTTGGGAAATTCTGAAGAAAATACAAATTTCATTCGATCTTACTTACCCCTGCTTCATATTCCTCTGCATGTGTACTCAGGAAGAAAGACTGTTGCTATGAAAGTATAGATGGCGCTCTCACACCTTCAAATATTTCACTTTCTAAGAAACATGGGGTGGCTCAACTTACCCTTAGGCTCAACTTACCCCACTCTCCCCTATTGTCTTTGTGCCAAGTTTGAACAAAATCGGACCATGCATGGCCGAGAAATGGTTGGGGACACGTTTAAGTAACAAAATGGCCACCAGTCGACCATCTTGGATCTGACCGTGAAAATAAACGACATGCATATGTAACCCATCATTCATTTTCTGTGTGCCAAGTTTGAACAAGATTGGTAAATGCATTTCCGAGAAATGTTTGAGGACGTGTTCAATACCGGGTTGTTGTTTTTTACAACTAAAATGGCCGCCAGTCTACCAGTCGGCCATCTTTGATCAGATCGCAAAATAAAGAGGTGCACGTGTATGCCGTAATGCACTGTGCTTGTGCCAATAAAGTGAGGTGCACATGTGTGCCGCAACGTACTGTGCTTGTGCCAAGTTGGAACAAAATCGGACCATGAATGTCCGAGAAATGGTTGGGGGCACGTTTAACGAACAAAATGGCTGCCAGTCAGCCATCTTGGATCTGATCTCAAAAAAATGATGTGCATATGTAACCCATCATTCATTATCTGTGTGTTACGTTTGAACAAGATGAGTAAATGCATTTCAAAGGAATGGTTGAGGACGTGTTCAACATCCATCGGGTTTATATTATTGTATACTAGCAGAAGTACCCGGCATTGCCGGGCGGGGGAGGGGAGGGGAGGGGAGGGGAACGGGGGGGAGGGGAGAAGAGTGGGAGGGGGAGGGGGAGAGGGGAGAAGAGGGGGGGATGGGGAGGGTGAGGGATGGGAGGGGTGGGAGGAGGGAGAGGGGGGAGGAGGGAGGGGGAGGGGAGGGGGGAGAGGGGGGAGGAGGGAGGGGGAGGGCAGGGGGGAATGGGGGGAGGGGGGAGGGGAGGGGAGGGGCCGGAGGGGGGAGGGGCCGGAGGGTGGAGGGGAGGGGGGAAGGGGGAGGAGGGAGGGGGAGGGGAGGGGAGGGGAGGGGAACGGGGGGGAGGGGAGAAGAGGGGGGAGGGGAGAAGGGTGGGGGAGAGGAGGGGGAAAAGGGAGGGGGAGGGGAGAAAGGGAGGGGTAGGGTGGAGGGGAAAGGGAGGGGGAGGGGGGAGGGGGGAGGGGGAAGGGGGAGGGGAGGGGGAGGGGGAAGGGGGAGGGGAGGGGGGAGGGGAGGGGGAGGGGAAAGGGGGAGGGGACGGGGAGGGGGAAAGGGAGGGGGAGGGGGAAAGGGAGGGGGAGGGGGGAGAGGAAAAGGGAGGGGGAGGGGGGAGAGGAAAAGGGAGGGGGAGGGGGGAGAGGAAAAGGGAGGGGGAGGGGGAGGGGGAGGGGGAGGGGGAAAATGGAGGGGGAGGGGGAAAATGGAGGGGGAGGGGGAAAATGGAGGGGGAGGGGAGAAGGGGAGGGGGAGGGGGAGGGGATAAGGGGAGGGGTAGGGTGGAGGGGGAAGGGAAGGGGGGATGGAGGGGGGAGGGGGAAGGGTGAGGGAAGGGGATGGCCAGTCAACAATGACGTTGCAGTTCTCATGGTCGGAGAGCAGCACAACAATCGGACATAGTCCTGCATATTCGCAACAGCACGAAGCGGATTTTGGAGACTCACCGATCCTGTGACGTCCTCCAGTACCGGCGTTGCCGGGCGGGGGAAGGGAGACCCATACATTCCAAACCCGTACATTCGCCCTCTCGACTCAAGCTCACTCGGACAAAAGCCTCGCACAAATTACACTGTGAAGGCCCAATGGTCATGTCTATGCCACAAATCACGGGCGCACTGAATTGAAAATATATAGAACGCTCATACTCCGTGAAAAGTGAAGCCGCCGTGTCGCCATCTTGGTCAGCACGACTCGACCAACTCGGTTCGCGGATCTCGTTTTGTGCGGCAATAAACTGCTCCAATCGGTTACGGAAGGGTTGTGGAAAGACGTTTCACAGCTGTTTCAAAGACATTTAATTCATATCGCACAAAATCGATACAAAACACGATCGCATAAAAGGTGAAAAAACGTGTGACGTGTGACGGGATGGAACATCACGTGATCGCTCTGAGCGAAACGGCTCGACCAACTCGCTTCGCGGATCTCGTTTTGTGCGGCAATAAACTGCTCCAATCGGTGACGGAAGGGTTGTGGAAAGACGTTTCACAGCTGTTTCAGACATTTAATTCATATCGCACAAAATCGATACAAAACACGATCGCATAAAAGGTGAAAAAACGTGTGACGTGTGACGGGATGGAACATCACGTGATCGCTCTGAGCGAATCAGCGAGCTGCTCTGGAACCGGCTGAGATTAGCGGGTACTTCGCTGAAATGCGCTGAGGTAAATATGAATAAAAAATATGGATCGTCAAATATTTTGAGTTCGGCCATGTTCGTCCCAGGCTCAATGGCCATGTCTATGTCAAATATCAAGCACGTAAGCCTCTCCGTTTAGGAGTCTATCGGTAACATTACACACACACACACACACACACACACACACACACACACACACACACACACACACACACACACACACACACACAAACTGTGTTTTATATATATGGATTTCCAACTAAAATGGCCACCAGTCAGATCGCATCATGAAACAAAAGTATGTGCATATGTATACAGTCATGTCTTGCCTTTAGGCCAAGTATGAACAATATCGGTCAATACATGTCCGAGATATAGTTGCTTACACGCACGGACGGATAGACAGACGAGGCCTAATCCATAACCTCCGTTTCGGACTTTGTAAAATGAGGGCTAATAATTATATATCCCAATGTACCAACTTTGAAACATAACAACATGACTTCAACGGCACATCACATACCCCAGGAGCAGAGAACCGTGCACCTACAACCACGAGTCACGTGCATTTCAGCCGAATAAATTAACACTGAGGACAACCTACTGTACTTCATAAGATCCTGGTCAGTTATAAGAAATTAACAACAATGCAATACTAAAGGTTAGAAATAAGAATTATGGCAGACACGTGATTGTATTTTGAGGTTTGTCTTCGGTGAGTTGCATGCTTCACAAACACGCTTACACACTCACAAGCACACCAACACACTCACAAACATGCCATTGCACTCACAAATACACAAACACGCTAGTGCACACAAAAACACTAACGCACTCGCAGACATGCAAACACACTCACAAAAACGCTAACGCACTCCAGACATGCAAACACACTCACAAAAACGCGAACGCACTCCCAAACACACAAACACGCCAGCACATTCACAAACACTTTCACAAACATGCCAATACACTCACAAATACACAAACATGCTAACACACTGACAAACATGCTGGTGCACACACAAATACTAACACACTCGAAGAAATGCAAACACTCACAAACATGATTACACACTCACAAATACGCAAACACGCGAACACATTCACAAACCCCGTCAAGATATGAAATCTTGACGGGGAGATCTCGCGAGATCACGGCGAGGTCACGTCTTTTCGAAGCTGTACCATGCGCTCACGCTTTCGAAGCAAAGTGATCTTTCACATTTGTGTTTTTGTCGTATCTTTATCTTTCTTTCGGTGCATATACCTATTGGGGTGACTTTAATAGGTTTCTCGGTGTTGGTTTTTCATACCTGTGTACAGAATCGTCGGTTTTTTCGTATCGTGTATTCTGAGGCCTAGTGTAGTACTAGTCGGCTACCGTTTCCTCAGACCTTGGCTTGAGGCTTTTGTTTTTTGTCTCAGCGGTTCTTCGATCGCGCTGCAACTACTTTCGGTCTCTGTTTTTCACGGTCTTTTCACCCATACTCCCTTGTTTTAAAATCTCAAAAAAAAACCAAAAAATTTTTTCCTTCCCTGTTCTTATCCGCTTGTGCATTCTTATTTGTTCTTTCGTTCTTCATTCTTTTGCTCTTTCGTTCTTCGTTATTTGTTCTTTCGTTCTTCGACCACGTCGTTCGAGATCACGTGATCAAGTTGTTAATACATGTTTCATCTGTCCCCTGAAGAACTTTATTATTATGTCATAATCTATAAAAGGATGCTTTCGACTTGCTCACCAATTCTATTCATTCAAAAAAAAAATTCCATCTCTTACAGTGCATCTTTCATTCATTCCCTAAACTCTCCAGAACTCCACCCATCCTTCAGCGTCCTCAAACGTATTTTTGAATCGAATGTCTCAAAAAACTCATTTTGCAATAAATGCTCGTTTCCCATTAATCGTACACTTTTCAAAATCCAATCACACCCCTCCCCTCCAAATCTTCCCCATCACCCATCTCTGTCAAATCTTCCCCCTTGCCCCTCCCCCCAAAATCTTCCCAAACACCCATCCCTTTCAAATCTCCCCTGCTGCCCCTTCCCTCCTAAACTCCCCCCACACCCCTCCCCTCCGAGACTCTCCCTCACTCCTCCCCTCCTAGACTCCCCTCTCACCCCTCCTCCTCAAAGCGTCCTCCCCGCTTCTTCCCCCTTCCAACTTTCACCTTCATCTTCCTCAACCTTCTGCCTCACTCTTCCCCCTCCTCAAATAACACCTCACTGCGCCTCACCCAAACACCATCAAACCTTTTGTCCACCCCATTCTTCCCTTTCTCCAAGCTATTCTGTAATCTCTGACACACCTGCAACAGCTCTCCCTACCTCTTCCTCCTCTTCCACATCCTGCCCTACCGCTCCCCCCCCCCCCCCCCCTGTTCTGTATCCGATGCTCCCCCTTCCTCTTCCTTAACAGTATGGACCTCAAACATCTGCGGCCTTCGCTCAAACTTAACTGATCTCTCCATACAGGTTGCTTCTGACAAACCAGACGTGATCTGCTTAACAGAAACCTTCCTCCTTCATGATGTCTCTGATTCCTTGGTATCTCTCCCAGGTTACTCCCTCCTCCGGTATGATAGACCTGAGCCTCGTCCTGGAGGTGGGGTTGCTATCTTTATAAAAAAACTCTCTTCCTCACTCGCCCTGCACTGCCCTCTCTCCACCTCACCCCCAGGAATACCTTTGGCTACGGCTTCCCCTTCGCTCCCACCTTTTGTTCATATGCGTGTTGTACCGTCCACCAAACAGTGACGACTCCATCTACATCTCGCTGTCTGATAATATGGACCAACTTCTATCTACCCATCCCAACTCTCTCTTCCTCATATGTGGTGATTTCAACTGTCACCATGCCAGTTGGCTGGGGGTGGGTACCTCTCTCACCAGCCATGGCTCTTCAGCAAAGGACTTCTGTGACTCACTGGGACTGACACAATCTGTCAATTTCCCAACCCGGATCTCAGTCAACGGAGAATCTTCTCTTCTGGCCTTGGTTATGACTAACTTCCCTGAAAATGTCTGCTGCTCTTCTTCTGCTCCAATCGGATCATCTGATCATGTCCTTGTTAAAGTGGACATCTCTCTGACCATCCTCAGGGAGCCTGCTCAGCGTCGACGAGTCTGGCATTTCACTCGGCCCAACTGGCACGGTCTTCAAGCAGCCATCAATCATCTGGACTGGTCTCCCATCTCTACCACCTCTGACATCAACTCATCCTGGGAATTCTTCCAAAGTAAATTGCTCTCTCTCTCATGCACAGATTTATCCCATCTCGTCTTCAGTTGTCATACCCTTCCTCCCGTCCATGGTACACGGAATCTTGTGATGAGGCTGTTGCCCAGAAACAACTTGCCTTCGTCTCCTGGAAAGCAAATCCAACGGAAGGAAAAATCATTTCCTTTCACAAAGCCCGAAACAAGTGTGTGTCCACCCTCAGGAGAGCCAGGAAACAATATCTCTCCGTTCTCAAGACCGAACTCTCTTATCTGTCTCCCTCTTCCAAATCCTGGTGGCGTCTGGTCAAATCCGTTTCTGGTGTTTGTTCCCCCTCCATCCCCTCCCTTACCTCAAACGGCTACACAGCTGACTCCGCTCGTGAAAAAGCTGAATGCCTCAACTCTGTGTTTGCCTCTAAATCTTGTGTCCCAAACCCATCCCTCTCTGTACCCACCATAGCCAGTCGTACCCAGCTGCTCCTGGACTCCGTGTCCTTTCCTCCTGACAAGGTGGAAAAGTTTCTGTCAACCCTCGACTCTGATTCTGCAACTGGACCTGACGGCATCAGCCCACGGCTCCTAAAATCCTGCTCTGCCGCTCTATCTCACCCTCTCTCTGTTCTCTTCACCCTCTCTTTTGCTCAAGGTCAACTGCCATCTGCCTGGAAATCAGCCAACATCACTGCTTTGCACAAAAAAGGTGCAAAAACAGATCCTAGCAACTACAGACCAATCAGCCTTCTCCCAATTATCAGCAAAGTCATGGAATCCATCATTGCTTCGGATATGAAATCTTTCCTCTTCTCCAATGGCTTGATCTCTGATCATCAATTTGGTTTCAGACCAGATCACTCTACTCTGGACATGCTGCTTCTGCTGTCTCAACAATGGATGGAGGTCCTCAATGCCAAACAGGAAATTAGAGCTGTCTCCCTCGACATATCACGTGCCTTCGATACGGTCTGGCACCCCGCTCTGCTCACCAAACTCTCCTCCTTTGGTATCCATGGAAATCTCCATGCATGGCTGGCGGACTTCCTCTCTAGTCGTCGTCAACGTGTGGCCCTGAATGGGTTTCTCTCATCTCCTCTTCCTGTTCAGGCTGGAGTTCCCCAAGGCAGTGTTCTGGGCCCTGTGCTTTTTCTGGTCTTCATCAATGATCTCTCTGACTCTCTTGAAAATCCTCTCTATCTCTTTGCTGATGACTCCACTCTCTGGTGCTCCAATGCCTCTTCCCTCAGATCGGTAGTCTGCAGCCTCCTCACTCTCTGAAGACTTGGACAAAATCACAGACTGGTCAAACAAGTGGAACATGTCTTTCAATCCTGACAAATCTCACACTCTTACTATGTCTCTCCGAAAAGATCGACTGGACAACCCTCCCATCTACTTTCTCAACAATCCTCTCCAAGAAGTTCTGTCGCTCAAGCTTTTGGGTCTCACTATCTGCCATGATCTTTCTTGGGAAAACCACATTTCCAAGCTGGCCTCCAAAGCCAGTCGCCGACTGGGCATCCTCCGTCGTGCGAAGTCCTTCCTCGGCACACCTGAGCTCCTCACCACATACAAGGCTTTCATCTGCAGCTCAATGGAATACTGTTCTCCCCTATGGGCCGGTGCTCCTGCCTCACACCTAGCTCGGCTTCACGCTGTTGAAACCAAAGCTTTCAGAATTATTGGAATCTCCCGCGATGAAGCTATCTCTGAGGGCCTCTCACTCACTCACCGCAGGCAGGTAGGTGGTCTTTCTGTCTTCTACCGACTCCTCTCCGGCCTTGCACCCCCAGCTCTCTCTGTGCTCTGTCCCCCAAATATTCCTACAGGTCGCACAAGATCTGCCAGCAACCCTCTGATGGTTAAACTGCCGAAATCTCGGCTCTCTGCTCACCTTCACTCTTTCATTCCTCTTTTCTCCTGCCTCTGGAACAAACTCCCTCACTCCCTTCAATCCCACTCCTCCCTCTAGGTCTTTAAAACAGCTGTTCACCACCATCTCTTATCGTCCCCCATCCAAAGCCTTGATCTTTTCTACCCCCGCTAATTCATCCCAGATCCACCTTGTTTGAAATTCCAACTTCTTTCCTGGAAGTCCCGGCAGTGTCCATATGTTTTATACCTCTCCCACCCCCCCCCCCTTCCCATTCCCCACCCCCAAAGCCCTCGCCCTCTCTCAGATCTCTTGATGTCTCCATGTCTCTCGGTCCCTGCTCTCAAATGTTGTGTTTGTGTCCTTCCCCCTCTCTCCCCATCTTGTCTACCGCTCCCGATGTTATTTGCTTGATGTGTCGGTTTGTCTTTCTGTGTGATTAATGTTCGCTCTTTCACGAGCCTCGATCTTGTATACCAAAAAAAAATAAAAATAAAAAAAATAACTAATGCACTTACAAACATACTAACACACACAAGCATGTTAATACACTAACAAACAAGCCAACAAACTCACAAAGATGCCAATGCACTCAAAAATACACAAACATACTAACACTCACAAACGCACAGACACGCTGGTGCACACAAAACACTAACACACTCGCAGACATGCAAACACACTCACAAAAACGCTAACGCACTCCAAAACACACAAACACACCAACACATTCACAAACATGCCAATGCACTCACAAATACACAAACACACCAATGCACTCACAAACATGCTGGTGCACACACAAATACTAACACACTCACAGAAATGCAAACACACTCACAAACACGATTATGCACTCACAAATATGCAAACACTCTAACACATTTACAAACACACAAACGTATTCACAAACATGCCAATGCACTTACAAATACACAAACACACCAACGCACTCCCAGCCACGCTAGTGCACACATAAATACTAACACACTCGCAGACATGCAAACAAACTCACAAACACACTAACACATTCACAAACATGCCAATGCACTCACAAATGCACAGACACTAATTCACCCGCTAATTCACCCCATATACTGTTTTTTGAAATTCCAACTTCTTTCCTGGAAGTCCTTGCAGTGTCCATATGTTTTATACCTCTCCCACCTCCCGTCCTCCCCCCAAGCCCTCTCCCTCCCACAGTTCTCTCGACGTCCCTGCTCTCAAAGGTTGTGTTTGTGTCCTTCCCCCTCTCTCCCCATCGTCTACTGCCCCCCTTATTTTGTGTTTTATGTGTCGGTTTGACTTTTTGTGTGATTAATGTTAGCTCTTTCACGAGCCTCGATCTTGCATACAAAAAAAACAAAAAAACACTAATGCCCTCACAAACACGCTAATGCCCTCACAAACACTCTAGTGCACACAAAAACACCAACACACCCACAGACATGCCAACAAACATGTTTACACGCTCACAAATGCACAAACACACACGCTAATGCACTTGCAAACATGCTAATACACACACAAGCATGCAAATACACTCGCAAACAAGCCAACACACTCACAAACATGCCAATGCACTCAATAATACACAAACACGCTAACACACTCACAAACGCACAGACACGCTTATGACCTCACAAACACGCTAGTGCACACACAAACACCAACACACTCACAGACATGCCAAAAAACTCACAACCACACTTACATGCTCACAAATACACAAACACACACGCTAATGCACTTACAAACATGCTAACACACACACACACACACACAAGCATGCTAATACACTCACAAACAACTATTTCCTATTTCCAAATATACACTATTTCCTGGAAATCCTGGCAGTGTCCATATGTTTATACCTCTCCCACCCCCCCCCCTTCACATGCCTCCCCCCCCCCTTCACATGCCTCCCCCCTTTCACATGCCTCCCCCCCAAAGCCCTCTCCCTCCCACAGATCTCTCGATGTCTCCATGTCTCTCGGTCCCTGCTCTCAAATGTTGTGTTTGTGTCCTTCCCCCTCTCTCCCCATCTTGTCTACCGCTCCCGATGTTATTTGTTTTATGTGTCTGTTTGTCTTTCTGTGTGATTAATGTTCGCTCTCTCACGAGCCTCGATCTTGTATACAAAAAAAAAAACAAAAAAAAAACAAGCCAACAAACTCACAAACATGTTAATGCACTCACAAATACACAAACACGCTAGTGCACACACAAATACCAACACACTCACAGACATACCAACAAACTCACAAACACGCTTACATGCTCACCAACACACATGCTAATGCACTTACAAACATGCTAACACACGCAAGCATGCTAATATACACACAAACAAGCCAACACACTCACAAACATACAAACACACAAACATATTCACAAGCATGCCAATGCATTTACAAATACACAAACACGCTAACGCACTCCCAGACACGCTAGTGCACACACAAATACTAACACACTCGCAGACATGCAAACAAACTCACAAACACGCTAACACATTCACAAACATGCCAATGCCCTCACAAATACACAAACACGCTAACGCCCTCACAAACACGCTAATGCACACACAAACACCAACACACTCACAGACATGCCAACAAACATGCTTACACGCTCACAAATACACAAACACACGCCAATGCACTTACAAACATGCTAACACACACACAAGCATGCTAATACACTCGCAAACAAGCCAACACACTCACAAACATGCCAATGCACTCAAAAATACACAAACACGCTAACACACTCACAAATGCACAGACATGCTAATGCCCTCACAAACATGCTAGTGCACACACAAACACCAACACACTCAGACATGCCAACAAACTCACAAACACAGTTACACGCTCACAAATACACAAACACACACGCTAATGCACTTACAAACGTGCTAACACACACAAGCATGCTAATACACTCACAAACAAGCCAACAAACTCACAAACATGCCAATGCACTTACAAATACACAAACACGCTAACGCACTCCCAGACACGCTAGTGCACACACAAATACTAACACACTCGCAGACATGCAAACAAACTCACAAACACGCTAACACATTCACAAACATGCCAATGCCCTCACAAATACACAAACACGCTAACGCCCTCACAAACACGCTAGTGCACACACAAACACCAACACACTCACAGACATGCCAACAAACACGCTTACACGCTCACAAATACACAAACACACGCTAATGCACTTACAAACATGCTAACACACACACAAGCATGCTAATACACTCACAAACAAGCCAACACACTCACAAACATGCCAATGCACTCAAAAATACACAAACACGCTAACACACTCACAAATGCACAGACATGCTAATGCCCTCACAAACATGCTAGTGCACACACAAACACCAACACACTCACAGACATGCCAACAAACTCACAAACACAGTTACACACTCACAAATACACAAACACACACGCTAATGCACTTACAAACATGCCAACACACACAAGCATGCTAATACACTCACAAACAAGCCAACAAACTCACAAACATGCCAATGCACTCACAAATACACAAACACGCTCACAAACATGCTAGTGCACACACAAACACTAACACACTCACAGACATGCCAACAAACTCACAAACACGCTCACAAACACACACGCTAATGCACTTACAAACATGCTAACACACACAAGCATGCTAATACACACACAAACAAGCCAACAAACTCACAAACATACAAATGCACTCAAAAATGCACAAACACGCTAACACACACAAACGCACAGACACGCTAATGCACTCACAAACAAACTCTCGCACTCACTTACGAAAGCAAGAACTCGTGTACGCATACGCACACATGCCACAGGCATGCACGTATGCAAGCGTACGTACACACACACACACACACACACACACACACACACACACACACACACACACACACACACACGCGCGCGCGCGCGCTGTCCCGATCTCACCTGCCGCCGCGTTCGTTCCGCGCTGAATTTTTATCCGAATCAGTGGTGCGCGTGGCCCGTCGCGCTGGTGTTCATTTACTACCAGCAGGGAGGGGCGAGGGGGAGAGAAGGATTTATGGAGAAATGGGGACTGGCCGGGAAGGGGGTGGGGCACTGGGATAAAGAGGCAGGTGGAAGGCAGAGAAAGCACGACATATGCAGTGTAATGTGGTGTGTGGTTGGTTCTGCATATTCTGGTTTTAACACATATGATGTGGTGTGGTTTGTTCTGCATATTCTGGTTTTAACATATGTGGTGCGGTGTGGTTTGTTATGGATATTCTGGTTCCGACATGTGTGGTGTGGTGCGGTGTGTTTTGTTCTGCATATTCTGGTTTTGACATATGTGGTGCGGTGTGTTTTGTTCTGCATATTCTGGTTTTAACATGTGCTGTGGTGTGTTTTGTTCTGCATATTGTGGTTTTAACATGTGCTGTGGTGTGTTTTGTTCTGCATATTCTGGTTCCGACATGTGTGGTGTGGTGTGTTTTGTTCTGCATATTCTGGTTTTAACATATGTCATGTGGTGTGTTTTGTTATGGATATTCTGTTTCCGACATGTGTAGGTGTGGTGTGGGGTGTTTCGTTCTGCATATTGTGGTTTTAACATATGTGGTGCGGTGTGTTTTGTTCTGCATATTGTGGTTTTAACATATGTGGTGCGGTGTGTTTTGTTCTGAATATTGTAGTTTTAACATAGGTGATGCAGTGTGTTTTGTTCTGCATATTCTGGTTTCAACATATGTGGTGTGGTGTGTTTTGTTCGACATATTGTGGTTTTAACATGTGATGCCGTGTTTTTTTTCTGCATATTGTGGTTTTAACATATGCAATGTGGTGTGTTTTGTTCTGCATATTGTGGTTTTAACATATGTGGTGCAGTGTGTTTTGTTCTGAATATTGTGGTTTTAACATATGTGGTGTGGTGTGTTTTGTTCAACATATTCTGCTTTTAACATATGTGGTGCGGTGTGTTTTGTTCTGCATATTCTGGTTTTAACATATGTGGTGCGGTGTGTTTTGTTCTGCATATTCTGGTTTTAACATATGTGATGCAGTGTTTTTTTCTGCATATTGTGGTTTCAACATATGTAATGTGGTGTGTTTTGTTCTGCATATTCTGGTTTTAACATATGTGATGTGGTGTGTTTTGTTCTGCATATTGTGGTTTTAACATATGTGATGTGGTGTGTTTTGTTCTGCATATTCTGGTTTTAACATATGTGATGTGGTGTGGTTTGTTCTGCATATTCTGGTTTTAACATATGTGATGTGATGTGGTTTGTTCTGCATATTCTGGTTTTAACATATGTGATGTGGTGTGTTTTGTTCTGCATATTCTGGTTTTAACATATGTGATGTGGTGTGTTTTGTTCTGTATATTCTGGTTCTGACATGTGTGTTGTGGTGTGTGTTTTGTTCTGCATATTCTGGTTTTAACATATGTGATGCAGTGTTTTTTTCTGCATATTGTGGTTTCAACATATGTAATGTGGTGTGTTTTGTTCTGCATATTCTGGTTTTAACAGATGTGATGTGGTGTGTTTTGTTCTGCATATTGTGGTTTTAACATATGTGATGTGGTGTGTTTTGTTCTGCATATTCTGGTTTTAACATATGTGATGTGGTGTGTTTTGTTCTGCATATTCTGGTTTTAACATATGTGATGTGGTGTGTTTTGTTCTGTATATTCTGGTTCTGACATGTGTGTTGTGGTGTATGTTTTGTTCTGCATATTCTGGTTCCGACGTGTGTGGTGTGGTCCGACTGGTTTTATCCTCAATTGAGTAACACACGCATGCACTAACCACGCCACAAACGGTGACTAACCACGCCACAAACGGTGACTAACCACACCACAAACGGTGACTAACCACACCACAAACGGTGACTAACCACACCACAAACGGACTAACCACACCACAAACGGTGACTAACCACACCACAAACGGTGACTAACCACACCACAAACTGTGACTAACCACACCACAAACGGTGACTAACCACACCACAAACGGTGACTATCCACACCACAAACGGTGACTAACCACACCACAAACGGTGACTAACCACACCACAAACGGTGACTAACCACACCACAAACGGTGACTAACCACACCACAAACGGTGACTAACCACACCACAAACGGTGACTAACCACACCACAAACGGTGACTAACCACACCACAAACGGTGACTAACCACACCACAAACGGTGACTAACCACACCACAAACGGTGACTAACCACACCACAAACGGTGACTAACCACACCACAAACGGTGACTAACCACACCACAAACGGTGACTAACCACACCACAAACGGTGACTAACCACACCACAAACTTTAGGATTTTAATCATTTTAAATCCGTGGAACGTGCGAATCCGTAGGAGACGGGTGGGGCAGTATTCCCATTTTATTTGACTTGTTCCCCAATTGGCTCTACGGAGGACTGTCGTTAAAATAAATCACATGTCACCAATTGTGTTCATCAATGCGGTGACGTAACGAATCCCCCTGTGAGAACGACAAGACGAAGAGGGCGAGCACTTGTCCGGCAATTAATGGTCTTGATTTGACCTGGAAGACAGAAATATAGTCAGAAAACGGACACACCGAACCATCACCCCAGCACACCCCAGCACACCCCACCTCAACCACCGTCTTCAGAGGACCCGACAACGCACGAACCTCAACCAATCGGATCAAAGGGCACGCCCATATTTGTCAACCCTACTTTGGTGAACGTGGCCCTTTGCGAAGCATCAACCAATGACAAGCGCAGAAGCCGAGAGTGAACGTTTTGTGGGCGTGGCTGTGGGCGTGTCTGGATGACGCACATTTTAAAAGTCGCGGCCCCAGACGCGCGGCGTTGGATTCGCCAAAGCGAAGCAGGCGGTGGTAGCAAGAAGCGCGCTTTGCTCTCGCCCTGTCGTTCGTTCATTCCTTTCGTATCGCTCTTCTACTTACCTTTAAACTCATTCATTCTGAAGAGTACTCTATTTTCCCATCACTTCTCCTTTTTGTTTTTAACTGTTACCTGCAGTGTCTAAAAGGTGGAAATCCCGAGTGATTCCTCGTGGTGCTGCTTGTCGCTGGAGACCGTTTGTTTGTTGTCCAAATGTTTTGTCTGTGCCAGTTTTTCACGTAACACCATTGTCCTAACACTCACGCTATCCATCCAACTACCAGAAAGATTTCCTATTTCCATGTCTGATCTTGTCTGAACACTTGTCTTTGCACGCTTTGCTCACACCTGTACTGTTTTTACTCATCTTGGTCTTTCTTCTGAACCTCAGTACTTCTCTTGATAGACCTCAACCCCCAACTACCCAGCCCCTCCCCCCACCCCTACCCAGCCAACTTTCCCCGAACCGCTTCCCCAAGTCCCCGGTCCAGGCATCATGGCCACGGCAACATCATCCAACCTGTCGTACATGCAGGCTGCCGCAGGAGCTTTCCTGCCCGAGCACGGGGAACTCCAGCACGGACTCCAGCACGGACTCGCATACCGTCCGCTCCCAAAACTACTCCCGACGTCGGCTGGGGACTTCTTAATGGCCGGAGGGTCAAACCACCCGGTGCTGCAGCACGCGATTCCACCAGTTCCTCCTCAAACGTCGACGCTTTCACATCACCATCACCATCACCATCAGCAGCAGCAGCAGCAGCAGCAGCATCATCATCACCACCACCACCACCAGCAGCAGCAGCAGCAGCAGCACCATCACCACCAGCACCACCACCAAGCGGCACGCTGGAGCTCGCAGCTTTTACACTCTGTGCATCCTGCCGACGAGGACGACCATCGCCAACCGCAGGAGCAGCAGTCGTGGGTGGAGGCGAAACCCTCGGTGTCGGAGGAGCACGCGTGGGCGGCCGCAGGACTTGCTGCCGCTGCTGCTGCCGTGGCCGCTGCTGGATGCGACGTCAAGTGCGTGGAGGAGCAGCGCGCATGGGCCGCGAGCCAGGCGGGAGACGTGAAGCCGGGACGCGAGGAGCTTGGAGCGGGAGGAGGAGGTGTGGGAGGAGGAGGTGCAGGAGGAGCGAGCGCGGCGCCAACATCTCTGCACCACCGAGCCCCGCCACCCGCTCCGGCGATGCCGCTGCACCATTCGCCGCACCACCACCAGCACGCCGGAGCCTGGGAAGCGGCCGCCGCCGGACACCTGCAAACGTCGCTGTCTCCCGGACCCCCGCACGCTGCGCTCGGCTACAACCAAGGCGCATTTCAGGGAGGTGCAGGAGGTCCGCTGCTGCACGCGATGCACCCCGCGATCCGAGAGCACATGGACGACAGCAGCGATGGCGGCTGCAGCGGAGGAGGAACCTTGCTGGGCCGCGACGTGCAGGACCCTTCGGACGAGGAGGCACCGAGCTCCGATGACCTGGAAGCGTTCGCTAAGCAATTCAAGCAGAGACGCATCAAGTTTGGCTTCACGCAGGCGGACGTGGGCTTGGCCTTGGGAACGCTCTACGGGAACGTGTTCTCGCAAACGACCATCTGTCGCTTCGAGGCCCTGCAGCTGAGCTTCAAGAACATGTGCAAACTCAAGCCGCTCCTGAGCAGGTGGCTCGAAGAGGCCGACTCGGCCACGGGCTCCCCGAGCAGTATCGACAAGATCGCGGCCCAGGGTCGGAAGCGCAAGAAGCGCACCTCCATCGAGGTCACGGTCAAAGGTGCCCTGGAGAACCACTTCGTCAAGTGTCCCAAGCCTTCGGCACAAGAGATCACGTCTCTGGCGGACTCCTTGCAGCTCGAGAAGGAGGTGGTCCGCGTGTGGTTCTGTAATCGGAGGCAGAAGGAGAAGCGCATGACGCCGCCCATCACCGGGACTCCTGGAGGTGTCGAGGAAGCGGGATCGTACGTGGCGCACATCGGGAGCCCCGAAGCCCAGGCGAGGCACCATGGACTACATCTCCCCTGTGCAGAAGGTCTGAGTTCATCATGAATGGTGGGGTGGCATGGTTATGTTCCCAAGACCTCCACAAATCTGCTCTGCCCCCCTGTGTCTTGTCAAGCTGTCCCTTGCACTCCTTCTCCCCTTCCAAAGGGGTTGTTTGCGGATATCACGTGGTACATTTGCAAATGCTTGAAGGTGATGATCTGGACCCAGGATTGTGGCCCAGGTCGTTGTTTCCCACTGTGGTCCCACTGGGAGACACTTCGTGTCGTATGGACACAAAAAAGGTAAAAGCAGAAGAAGCTTTGCAGCAAAGCTGCGTGTGCTGGCCGTTTGGTCTCCAAAGCTAAATTTCCTATATTTATGTGTGCCAAAAGGTCGTGGACTGTGTTCACCTCGTGGGTTACCTGAGGCATCAACGAGACTGTCGAATGTGTCGCTAGACCACGCTGGACGTGTTGAACCAGGAGCCGCACCGTCCAAATGTGCATCCTCACTGGCAAAGCTGCTCTGAGGGCGCACGAAGGATTTTTGGGGGGGTTCATGGTTGGATTCTTTTATTCTTTACCAACCTGTTCTTGCATTCCACAAGCGTGGGAATGACCCAGAATACAGTGCGAGGATCTCCTCAGATATCCAGGAGAACCCGCAAGACGGGTCTGGATGGGTGTGATCACCATTAATCAGTATCTCTTATTTTCCCCCTTTCATCTACTCTGCTCCCAAATCACCCTTTTATCCTTGGCACCTGTCTACAGGTACCCATAATTTAATTTCTTAACAACCTGGCGTCCACAACATGCTCCTTATTCCTTCTTGTTTCCTCCTTTCCCCATTTCTTACTTTTTAACCCACCCACCTTAATGATCATGGTTATGCATTGTGAACACATGGCTTACAAAGCTCTGCTGTACAAGCACCGTACAAATGTTTTGGTATTCTAGCTTGCTTACCCCAAAACCTTCCCCTAAAACATTACCCCGAAACCTTCCCCTCAAACATTACCCCGAAACCTTCCCCTAAAACATTACCCCGAAACCTTCCCCTAAAACATTACCCCGAAACCTTCTCCTAAAACATTACCCCGAAACCTTCCCCCAAAACATTACCCCGAAACTTTCCCCTAAAACATTACCCCAAAACCTTCCCCTAAAACATTACCCCAAAACCTTCCCCTGAAACATTACCCCGAAACCTTCCCCTGAAACATTACCCCAAAACCTTCCCCTAAAACATTACCCCAAAACCTTACCCTGAAACATTACCCCGAAACCTTCCCTCAAAACCTTTCCCCACAACATTACCCCAAAACCTTTCCCCACAACATTACCCCGAAATCTTTCCCCACAACATTACCCCGAAACCTTTCCCCACAACATTACCCCAAAACATTACCCTGAAACCTTCCCCCAAAACATTACCCCGAAACCTTCCCCTAAAACATTACCCCAAAACCTTCCCCTAAAACATTACCCCAAAACCTTCCCCTGAAACATTACCCCGAAACCTTCCCCTAAAACATTACCCCAAAACCTTCCTCTAAAACATTACCCCAAAACCTTCCCCTAAAACATTACCCCAAAACCTTCCCCTGAAACATTACCCCAAAACCTTTCCCCACAACATTACCCCAAAACATTACCCTGAAACCTTCCCCTAAAACATTACCCCAAAACCTTCCCCGAAAACATTACCCCAAAATCTTCCCCTAAAACATTACCCCAAAACCTTACCCTGAAACATTACCCCGAAACCTTCCCCCAAAACCTTCCCCTAAAACATTACCCTGAAACCTTTCCCCACAACATTACCCTGAAACCTTTCCCCACAACATTACCCTGAAACCTTTCCCCACAACATTACCCTGAAAGCTTTCACCACAACATTACCCCAAAACCTTTCCCCACAGCATTACCCCAAAACCATTCCCCACTACTTTTCCCCACAACATTACCCCGAAACCTTTCCCCACAACATCACCCCAAAAACATTCCTCACAACATTACCCCAAAACCTTTCCCCATAACATTACCCCAAAACCTTTCCCCACAACATTACCCCAAAACCTTTCCCCACAACATTACCCCAAAACCTTTCCCCAAAACCTTTCCCCACAACATCACCCCAAAAACTTTCTTCACAACATTACCCCAAAACCTTTTCCCATAACATTACCCCAAAACCTTTCCCCACAACATTACCCCAAAACCTTTCCCCACAACCTTTCCCCAAAACCTTTCCCCACAACCTTTCCCCAAAACCTTTTCCCACAACATTACCCCAAAACCTTTTCCCACAACATTACCCCAAAACCTTTCCCCACAACATTACCCCAAAACCTTTCCCCACAACATTACCCCGAAACCTTTCCCCACAACATTACCCCAAAACCTTTCCCCACAACATTACCCCAAAACCTTTCCCCACAACATTACCCCAAAACCTTTCCCCACAACATTACCCCGAAACCTTTCCCCACAACATTACCCCGAAACCTTTCCCCACAACATTACCCCAAAACCTTTCCCCACAACATTACCCCAAAACCTTTCCCCACAACATTACCCCAAAACCTTTCCCCACAACATTACCCCAAAACCTTTCCCCACAACATTACCCCGAAACCTTTCCCCACAACATTACCCCGAAACCTTTCCCCACAACATTACCCCAAAACCTTTCCCCACAACATTACCCCAAAACCTTTCCCCACAACATTACCCCAAAACCTTTCCCCACAACATTACCCCGAAACCTTTCCCCACAACATTACCCCGAAACCTTTCCCCACATTACCCCAAAACCTTTCCCCACAACATTACCCCGAAACCTTTCCCCACAACATTACCCCGAAATCTTTCCCCACAACATTACCCCGAAATCTTTCCCCAAATTACCCCGAAATCTTTCCCCACAACATTACCCCACAACATTACCCATCCCTCTTATTCCAAGTAACATCGTCATGCTTTGTGTGAAGTTAAAATGATTAATGACATTGTCCGTTGTCGTAATGTTAACATTGTTGTCGGTAAAACAAGCACAGAAGAAGACATCGTTATCGAGACGTTATTTAATTTCCCACATTACCCTCTGCCCCCCTCTGCCCCTCCACCCCTTCTGCCCCCTCCGAGCTTACACCCCAAGTTGTCCTTCCCCGTGGTCACGTTTGCGGACATGTCGCTATCAGCGAACACTTCATGTAAATATGTCGTTGTACAGATTCTGTCTTTGGCGACAGGACCGAATTGGGAATTATTTGTTATTGTTATTATCGTTTTGTTAATAATGATGCTGTTTGAATTTTGTTTTTGTTTTTCCTTCGGGAATTCGATGCTTCGGCTCAAGCTGGAGCCACGAGCCGGAGTGCGAACGTGGATCGGGATCGGGATCGGGTGTTTGTGTTTCTCATAAAAACTTGTTCCGAAGACGATAAACCTGCGTGTCCGCTGCACCTTTCTTGTGACGAAGCGACGGTGGCAAGGTAAAGGTGGGGTGCGGTGGGCATGTGCTGTACCAGCCGTTGGTGGGGTGCGGTGGGCA
This sequence comes from Myxine glutinosa, assembly GCF_964187855.1. NCBI lineage: Eukaryota > Metazoa > Chordata > Myxini > Myxiniformes > Myxinidae > Myxine > Myxine glutinosa. The sequence continues at coordinate 122,286,912 of NC_136265.1, forward strand.
TGTGCTGTACTAGCCGTTGGTGGGGTGCGGTGGGCATGTGCTGTACCAGCCGTTGGTGGGGTGCGGTGGGCATGTGCTGCACCAGCCGTTGGTGGGGTGCGGTGGGCATGTGCTGCACCAGCCGTTGGTGGGGTGCGGTGGGCATGTGCTGTACCAGCCGTTGGTGGGGTGCGGTGGGCATGTGCTGCACCAGCCGTTGGTGAGGTGCGGTGGGCATGTGCTGTACCAGCCGTTGGTGGGGTGCGGTGGGCATGTGCTGTACCAGCCGTTGGTGGGGTGCGGTGGGCATGTGCTGTACCAGCCGTTGGTGGGGTGCGGTGGGTATGTGCTGTACCAGCCGTTGGTGGGGTGCGGTGGGCATGTGCTGTACCAGCCGTTGGTGAGGTGCGGTGGGCATGTGCTGTACCAGCCGTTGGTGAGGTGCGGTGGGCATGTGCTGTACCAGCCGTTGGTGGGGTGCGGTGGGCATGTGCTGTACCAGCCGTTGGTGGGGTGCGGTGGGCATGTGCTGTACCAGCCGTTGGTGAGGTGCGGTGGGCATGTGCTGTACCAGCCGTTGGTGAGGTGCGGTGGGCATGTGCTGTACCAGCCGTTGGTGGGGTGCGGTGGCCATGTGCTGCACCAGCCGTTGGTGAGGTGCGGTGGGCATGTGCTGCACCAGCCGTTGGTGGGGTGCGGTGGGCATGTGCTGTACCAGCCGTTGGTGGGGTGCGGTAGGCACCAGCCAGTGTGCCAGCTTGGCATTCTTGGGCACACGGTGGTTAGTTAGTCGGACAGGCTTGGAGCGAGAGTTTACGCTCCAGGACAAAACTCCAGAGGTAGTCGAGGGTAACGGGGGTCGATGTTCCCCAGACCGGGTGTACGGTGCAACAAAGCGCACCTGCACGCAAATGTTTGTACACTTAATACGTACGTACTTTTATACACGAAATATATGATGGCAGAGGAGTGACCTCGTGATTGGTATTGCTTCATCCTTCGGTATCACGCTGACGTCACAGACGAGTGTCGTCACAAGAGAGTGATTGACGGTGTGGGTACCGGCACACAATGACCTGCTCTTTTTCAAAAGGTTCAGTGGGTTCCTTGACGTGTGCGTTTGGGTGCTCGTGTGGAGGGTCAATACCTGTAACGTAAGGTGCAATGTTCCGCAAGGTATACCATGTTGATGGAGAATACGTGAATGCTCCGTCGAGTCTGTTGAACGTCCGGATGAAGCGACAACCAAAGGGTTTATTATAACAACAACAACAACAACAACAACAACCGAATGGTGTAAATAGCGTGATAGCAAAATATAAATATATATTATTACGTTACAAACAACTCCAGGTTGTGCTAAACATACAGGTAGTGAAGATGTGGTTCCTTTGCAGCTGAACGTGACAGACAACCTGTTCTCGAGGTGATCATTATTGGCCTGGGTGGTGGTCGTTCGTGTGCAGCCAGTGGCTGCTGGTTGCATCATTTTCTGGGGCTGTGCCACTGATTCCGTGCCCCCAGTTAGCAGTCACGTGGTGCTCAATTTGCCGACCTCGGAAGGATGAGAGGCTGAGTCAACCCACCTGGTGTTAATGCAACGGTGTCGGGGCTTGAACTCAGGACCCTAACATCTCAAGGCAGCCACCTTTAACACCTTTAGCTAACATCATGGTTGATCACCTGGATAATGTCGGCCCGAAGGATGCAAATTCATTTTCCTGATGTTTCTGATAAAACCAGTCCCTCTTCCCTTCTCCACCCTTCCCTATCCATACCCATCACCTCTTCATACCCATCACCTATCCATACCCATCACCTCTTCATACCCATCACCTATCCATACCCATCACCTCTTCATACCCATCACCTCTTCATACCCATCACCTCTTCATACCCAACACCTCTTCATACCCATCACCTCTTCATACCCATCACCTATCCATACCCATCACCTCTTCATACCCATCACCTCTTCATACCCATCACCTCTTCATACCCATCACCTCTTCATACCCATCACCTCTTCATACCCATCACCTATCCATACCCATCACCTCTTCATACCCATCACCTCTTCATACCCAACACCTCTTCATACCCATCACCTATCCATACCCAACACCTCTTCATACCCATCACCTCTTCATACCCATCACCTATCCATACCCATCACCTATCCATACCCATCACATCTTCATACCCATCACCTCTCCATACCCATCACCTCTTCATACCCATCACCTCTTCATACCCAACACCTCTTCATACCCAACACCTCTTCATACCCAACACCTATCCATACCCAACACCTCTTCATACCCATCACCTCTCCATACCCAACACCTATCCATACCCAACACCTCTTCATACCCATCACCTATCCATACCCAACACCTCTTCATACCCATCACCTCTTCATACCCATCACCTCTTCATACCCATCACCTATCCATACCCAACACCTCTTCATACCCAACACCTCTTCATACCCATCACCTCTCCATACCCAACACCTCTTCATACCCATCACCTATCCATACCCAACACCTCTTCATACCCATCACCTCTTCATACCCATCACCTCTTCATACCCATCACCTATCCATACCCAACACCTCTTCATACCCATCACCTATCCATACCCAACACCTCTTCATACCCATCACCTATCCATACCCAACACCTCTTCATACCCATCACCTCTTCATACCCATCACCTATCCATACCCATCACCTCTCCATACCCATCACCTCTCCATACCCAACACCTATCCATACCCAACACCTCTTCATACCCATCACCTATCCATACCCATCACCTCTTCATACCCAACACCTCTTCATACCCATCACCTCTCCATACCCAACACCTCTTCATACCCATCACCTATCCATACCCATCACCTATCCATACCCATCACCTATCCATACCCATCACCTCTTCATACCCATCACCTATCCATACCCATCACCTATCCATACCCAACACCTCTTCATACCCATCACCTATCCATACCCAACACCTCTTCATACCCATCACCTATCCATACCCAACACCTCTACATACCCATCACCTCTTCATACCCATCACCTATCCATACCCAACACCTCTTCATACCCATCACCTTCATACCCATCACCATCACCTATCCCAACACCTCTTCATACCCATCACCTCTCCATACGCAACACCTCTTCATACCCATCACCTATCCATACCCAACACCTCTTCATACCCATCACCTCTTCATACCCAACCCGAGGCTGCCCTTGCTGATCATTCACCTTATTCGAGTCGTAAAGACCGCAGAGAGTTTGCAGCTTTGTCCTGTCTGAAACGATTGGACCTCAGGTACAATAACAACCCGGCTCCTGGTAAATGTTTACATTTTAACAAAACCATCATCACATGTTTATGCTCGCCGGATGATTTGGGTTAGAGGATTTGAACTGCAACAAAAAGCACATTTTATCCGCTCATGCATGGTGGGTTCTTTGGATAAATGACGCTTTTCCAGTTCCGTCATTTTACTGTTACGTCACGTCACGCACTTAAAGGTAAATAAACGATATACACGTCCTTAACATTTACACATATAATGACATCAAGATTCAAATAACCAATTCGATCACAACGTGCTGCTAGGCCTGATTCAAAAGTTCAAAATTTCACACCCGGAACGGCCAACTTGCAAATTTCACACCCGGAACGGCCAACTTCCAAATTTCACACCCAGAACGGCCAACTTCCAAATTTCACACCCGGAACGGCCAACTTCTAAATTTCACACCCGGAACGGCCAACTTCTAAATTTCACACCCAGAACGGCCAACTTCCAAATTTCACACCCGGAACGGCCAACTTCTAAATTTCACACCCAGAACGGCCAACTTCTAAATTTCACACCCGGAACGGCCAACTTCCAAATTTCACACCCGGAACGGCCAACTTGCAAATTTCACACCCGGAACGGCCAACTTGCAAATTTTACACCCGGAACGGCCAACTTCCAAATTTCACACCCAGAACGGCCAACTTCCAAATTTCACACCCGGAACGGCCAACTTCCAAATTTCACACCCAGAACGGCCAACTTCCAAATGTCACACCCAGAACGGCCAACTTCCAAATTTCACACCCGGAACAGCCAACTTCCAAATTTCATACCCGGAACGGCCAATTTCCAAATTTCACACCCAGAACGGCCAACTTCCAAATTTCACACCCAGAACGGCCAACTTCCAAATTGCACACCCGAAACAACCAACTTCCAAATTTCACACCCAGAACGGCCAACTTCCAAATTGCACACCCGAAACAGCCAACCTCCAAATTCCATACCTGGAACGGCCAATTTCCAAATTTCACACCCTGAACGGCCAACTTCCAAATTTCACACCCGGAACGGCCAACTTCCAAATTGCACACCCGAAACAGCCAACTTCGAAATTTCATACCCGGAACGGCCAATTTCCAAATTTCACACCCGGAACAGCCAACTTCCAAATTACACACCCGAAACAGCCAACTTCCAAATTTCATACCCGGAACGGCCAACTTCCAAATTTCACACCCGGAACAGCCAACTTCCAAATTTCATACCCGGAACGGCCAATTTCCAAATTTCACACCCAGAACGGCCAACTTCCAAATTTCACACCCAGAACGGCCAACTTCCAAATTGCACACCCGAAACAGCCAAGTTCCAAATTTCATACCCGGAACGGCCAATTTCCAAATTTCACACCCGAAACAGCCAAGTTCCAAATTTCCCACCTGAAATGGCCGAGTTCCAAATTTCAAACACAAAACGGCCAAGTTCTAAAATGCTGTCCCAACCAAATTCCTGTACCAACGTCAGTTGTAGCCAGCCAGTTCGTGAAAGACTTGGGACAAGCTTCCTTCGGCCAACCCCACAATAACGTGGGAATAATAATTGTGGCCGTCAGAGAAGAAAATACAAATGTCAAGAATTGACGACACGATATGAAAATAACAGATTAAATTATATCTTGGGGTTCTTGTTTTAATCCACCATTTCGTTTTTAGCTGTGAATCCACCTGGAAATGTCCACATAATGGAGTACTTCGATATGGAGATCATCACGTGGGGCTCAGTGATGGTTATAAACCAGTAATACAGTAGTACTAGTCTTGACGAAGTTAGGTGTGCAAGTTTTGGATCTGCATAGCGGATGACACCATGGTAATTTTACATCCAAAATGCAGACTAGACATCTCGTCTCTCCGTGTCTGCAGAATGTACAAGGTTTGGTGAATGGTTCGAAGCCATGAACGACAAATTTACGCGGCTGACAAATTTACTTCCACATCCCAGGCCGGATGGATACCTGGCTGGATGCTGGATGGATTCCTGGCTTTATGTTGGATGGATTCCTGGCTTGATGCTGGATGGATTCCTGGCTTTATGTTGGATGGATTCCTGGCTTGATGCTGGATGGATTCCTGGCTTTATGTTGGATGGATTCCTGGCTGGATGTTGGATGATTCATGGCTGGATGCTGGATGGATTCCTGGCTGGATGCTGGATGATTCCTGGCTGAATGCTGGATGGATTCCTGGCTGAATGCTGGATGATTCCTGGCTGGATGTTGGATGATTCCGAGCTGGATGTTGGACGATTCCTGGGTTGATGCTGGATAGATTCCTGGCTAGATGTTGGATGATTCCTGGCTGGATGTTGGATGATTCCTGGCTGGATGTTGGATGATTCCTGGCTGGATGTTGGATGATTCCTGGCTGGATGTTGGATGATTCCTGGCTGGATGTTGGATGATTCCTGGGTTGATGCTGGATGATTCCTGGCTAGATGTTGGATGATTCCTGGCTGGATGTTGGATGATTCCTGGCTGGATGTTGGATGATTCCTGGCTGGATGTTGGATGATTCCTAGCTGGATGTTGGATGATTCCTGGCTGGATGTTGGATGATTCCTGGGTTGATGCTGGATAGATTTCTGGCTGGATGTTGGATGATTCCTGGCTGGATGTTGGATGATTCCTGGCTGGATGTTGGATGATTCCTGGCTGGATGTTGGATGATTCCTGGCTGGATGTTGGATGATTCCTGGCTGGATGTTGGATGATTCCTGGCTGGATGTTGGATGATTCCTGGCTGGATGTTGGATGATTCCTGGCTGGATGTTGGATGATTCCTGGGTTGATGCTGGATAGATTTTTGGCTGCATGCTGGATGATTCCGAGCTGGATGTTGGATGATTCCTGGCTGGATGTTGGATGATTCCTGGGTTGATGCTGGATGATTCCTGGCTGGATGTTGGATGATTCCTGGCTGGTTGTTGGATGATTCCTGGCTGGATGTTGGATGATTCCTGGCTGGATGTTGGATGATTCCTGGGTTGATGCTGGATAGATTTCTGGCTGGATGTTGGATGATTCCTGGCTGGATGTTGGATGATTCCTGGCTGGATGTTGGATGATTCCTGGCTGGATGTTGGATGATTCCTGGCTGGATGTTGGATGATTCCTGGCTGGATGTTGGATGATTCCTGGCTGGATGTTGGATGATTCCTGGCTGGATGTTGGATGTTTCCTGGCTGGATGTTGGATGATTCCTGGGTTGATGCTGGATGATTCCTGGCTGGATGTTGGATGATTCCTGGCTGGTTGTTGGATGATTCCTGGCTGGATGTTGGATGATTCCTGGCTGGATGTTGGATGATTCCTGGGTTGATGCTGGATAGATTTCTGGCTGGATGTTGGATGATTCCTGGCTGGATGTTGGATGATTCCTGGCTGGATGTTGGATGATTCCTGGCTGGATGTTGGATGATTCCTGGCTGGATGTTGGATGATTCCTGGCTGGATGTTGGATGATTCCTGGCTGGATGTTGGATGATTCCTGGCTGGATGTTGGATGATTCCTGGCTGGATGTTGGATGATTCCTGGCTGAATGTTGGATGATTCCTGGCTGGATGTTGGATGATTTCTGGCTGGATGTTGGATGATTCCTGGGTTGATGCTGGATAGATTCCTGGCTGGATGTTGGATGATTCCTGGCTGCATGTTGGATGATTCCTGGCTGGATGTTGGATGATTTCTGGCTGGATGTTGGATGATTCCTGGGTTGATGCTGGATAGATTCCTGGCTGGATTTGGATGATTCCTGGCTGGATGTTGGGTGATTCCTGGGTTGATGCTGGATAGATTTCTGGCTGCATGCTGGATGATTCCTGGCTGGATGTTGGATGATTCCTCGCTGGATGTTGGATGATTCCTCGCTGGATGTTGGATGATTCGTGGCTGGATGTTGGATGATTCGTGGCTGGATGTTGAATGATTCCTGGCTGGATGTTGGATGATTCCTGGCTGGATGTTGGATGATTCCTGGCTGGATGTTGGATGATTCCTGGGTTGATGCTGGATAGATTTCTGGCTGCATGCTGGATGATTCCTGGCTGGATGTTGGATGATTCCTCGCTGGATGTTAGATGATTTCTGGCTGGATGTTGGATGATTCCTGGCTGGATGTTAGATGATTCCTGGCTGGATGTTGGATGATTCCTGGGTTGATGCTGGATAGATTTCTGGCTGCATGCTGGATGATTCCGAGCTGGATGTTGGATGATTTCTGGCTGGATGTTGGATGATTCCTGGCTGGATGTTGGATGATTCCTGGCTGGATGTTGGATGATTCCTGGGTTGATGCTGGATAGATTTCTGGCTGCATGCTGGATAGATTTCTGGCTGCATGCTGGATGATTCCTGGCTGGTTGTTTGATGATTCCTAGCTGGATGTTGGATGATTCCAGGCTGGATGTTGGATGATTCCTGGCTGGATGTTAGATGATTCCTGGCTTGACGCTGGATAGATTTCTGGCTGCATGCTGGATGATTCCTAGCTGGATGTTGGATGATTTCTGGCTGGATGTTGGATGATTCCTGGGTTGATGCTGGATAGATTTCTGGCTGCATGCTGGATGATTCCTGGCTGGTTGTTGGATGATTCCTGGCTGGATGTTGGATGATTCCTGGCTGGATGTTGGATGATTCCTGGGTTGATGCTGGATAGATTCCTGGCTGGATGTTGGATGATTCCTGGGTTGATGCTGGATTGATTTCTGGCTAGATGTTTGATGATTCCTGGCTGGATGTTGGATGATTCCTGGCTGGATGTTGGATGATTCCTGGCTGGATGTTGGATGATTCCTGGCTGGATGTTGGATGATTGCTGGGTTGATGCTGGATAGATTTCTGGCTGGATGTTGGATGATTCCTGGCTGGATGTTGGATGATTCCTGGCTGGATGTTGGATGATTCCTGGCTGGATGTTGGATGATTCCTGGCTGGATGTTGGATGATTCCTGGGTTGATGCTGGATAGATTTCTGGCTGGATGTTGGATGATTCCTGGCTGGATGTTGGATGATTCCTGGCTGGATGTTGGATGATTCCTGGCTGGATGTTGGATGATTCCTGGCTGGATGTTGGATGATTCCTGGCTGGATGTTGGATGATTCCTGGCTGGATGTTGGCTGATTCCTGGCTGGATGTTGGATGATTCCTGGCTGGATGTTGGATGATTCCTGGCTGGATGTTGGATGATTCCTGGCTGGATGTTGGATGATTCCTGGGTTGATGCTGGATAGATTTCTGGCTGCATGCTGGATGATTCCTGGCTGGATGTTGGATGATTCCTGGCTGGATGTTGGATGATTCCTGGGTTGATGCTAGATAGATTTCTGGCTGGATGTTGGATGATTCCTGGCTGGATGTTGGATGATTCCTGGGTTGATGCTGGATAGATTTCTGGCTGGATGTTGGATGATTCCTGGCTGGATGTTGGATGATTCCTGGTTGGATGTTGGATGATTCCTGGCTGGATGTTGGATGATTCCTGGCTGGATGTTGGATGATTCCTGGCTGGATGTTGGATGAATCCTGGCTGGATGTTGGATGATTTCTGGCTGGATGTTGGATGATTTCTGGCTGGATGTTGGATGATTCCTGGGTTGATGCTGGATAGATTCCTGGCTGGATGTTGGATGATTCCTGGCTGGATGTTGGATGATTCCTGGCTGGATGTTGGATGATTCCTGGGTTGATGCTGGATAGATTTCTGGCTGGATGTTGGATGATTCCTGGCTGGATGTTGGATGATTCCTGGCTGGATGTTGGATGATTCCTGGCTGGATGTTGGATGATTCCTGGCTGGATGTTGGATGATTCCTGGCTGGATGTTGGATGATTCCTGGCTGGATGTTGGATGATTCCTGGCTGGATGTTGGTTGATTCCTGGCTTGACGCTGGATAGATTTCTGGCTGCATGCTGGATGATTCCTCGCTGCATGTTGGATGATTCCTGGCTGGATGTTAGATGATTCCTGGCTTGACGCTGGATGATTCCGAGCTGGATGTTGGATGATTTCTGGCTGGATGTTGGATGATTCCTGGGTTGATGCTGGATAGATTTCTAGCTGCATGCTGGATGATTCCTGGCTGGTTGTTGGATGATTCCTAGCTGGATGTTGGATGATTCCTGGCTGGATGTTGGATGATTCCTGGCTGGATGTTGGATGATTCCTGGCTGGATGTTGGATGATTCCTGGCTGGATGTTAGATGATTCCTGGCTTGACGCTGGATAGATTTCTGGCTGCATGCTGGATGATTCCGAGCTGGATGTTGGATGATTTCTGGCTGGATGTTGGATGATTCCTGGGTTGATGCTGGATAGATTTCTAGCTGCATGCTGGATGATTCCTGGCTGGTTGTTGGATGATTCCTAGCTGGATGTTGGATGATTCCTGGCTGGATGTTGGATGATTCCTGGCTGGATGTTGGATGATTCCTGGGTTGATGCTGGATAGATTCCTGGCTGGATGTTGGATGATTCCTGGCTGGATGTTGGATGATTCCTGGCTGGATGTTTGATGATTCCTGGCTGGATGTTGGATGATTCTTGGGTTGATGCTGGATAGATTTCTGGCTGGATGTTGGATGATTCCTGGCTGGATGTTGGATGATTCCTGGCTGGATGTTGGATGATTCCTGGCTGGATGTTGGATGATTCCTGGCTGGATGTTGGATGATTCCTGGCTGGATGTTGGATGATTCCTGGCTGGATGTTGGATGATTCCTGGCTGGATGTTGGATGATTCCTGGCTGGATGTTGGATGATTCCTGGGTTGATGCTGGATAGATTTCTGGCTGGATGTTGGATGATTCCTGGCTGGATGTTGGATGATTTCTGGCTGGATGTTGGATGATTCCTGGCTGGATGTTGGATGATTCCTGGCTGGATGTTGGATGATTCCTGGGTTGATGCTGGATAGATTTCTGGCTGGATGTTGGATGATTCCTGCCTGGATGTTGGATGATTCCTGGCTGGATGTTGGATGATTCCTGGCTGGATGTTGGATGATTCCTGGCTGGATGTTGGATGATTCCTGGCTGGATGTTGGATGATTCCTGGCTGGATGTTGGATGATTCCTGGGTTGATGCTGGATAGATTTCTGGCTGCATGCTGGATGATTCCTGGCTGGATGTTGGATGATTCCTGGCTGGATGTTGGATGATTCCTGGGTTGATGCTAGATAGATTTCTGGCTGGATGTTGGATTATTCCTGGCTGGATGTTGGATGATTCCTGGGTTGATGCTGGATAGATTCCTGGCTGGATGTTGGATGATTCCTGGCTGGATGTTGGATGATTCCTGGCTGGATGTTGGATGATTCCTGGCTGGATGTTGGATGATTCCTGGCTGGATGTTGGATGATTCCTGGCTGGATGTTGGATGATTCCTGGCTGGATGTTGGATGATTCCTGGCTGGATGTTGGATGATTCCTGGCTGGATGTTGGATGATTTCTGGCTGGATGTTGGATGATTTCTGGCTGGATGTTGGATGATTCCTGGGTTGATGCTGGATAGATTCCTGGCTGGATGTTGGATGATTCCTGGGTTGATGCTGGATAGATTTCTGGCTGGATGCTGGATAGATTTCTGGCTGGATGTTGGATGATTCCTGGCTGGATGTTGGATGATTCCTGGCTGGATGTTGGATGATTCCTGGCTGGATGTTGGATGATTCCTGGCTGGATGTTGGATGATTCCTGGCTGGATGTTGGATGATTCCTGGCTGGATGTTGGATGATTCCTGGCTGGATGTTGGATGATTCCTGGCTGGATGTTGGATGATTCCTGGGTTGATGCTGGATAGATTTTTGGCTGCATGCTGGATGATTCCGAGCTGGATGTTGGATGATTCCTGGCTGGATGTTGGATGATTCCTGGCTGGATGTTGGATGATTCCTGGCTGGATGTTGGATGATTCCTGGCTGGATGTTGGATGATTCCTGGCTGGATGTTGGATGATTCCTGGCTGGATGTTGGATGATTCCTGGCTGGTTGTTGGATGATTCCTGGCTGGATGTTGGATGATTCCTGGCTGGATGTTGGATGATTCCTGGGTTGATGCTGGATAGATTCCTGGCTGGATGTTGGATGATTCCTGGCTGGATGTTGGATGATTCCTGGCTGGATGTTGGATGATTCCTGGCTGGATGTTGGATGATTCCTGGCTGGATGTTGGATGATTCCTGGCTGGATGTTGGATGATTCCTGGCTGGATGTTGGATGATTCCTGGCTGGATATTGGATGATTCCTGGCTGGATGTTGGATGATTCCTGGCTGGATGTTGGATGATTCCTGGGTTGATGCTGGATAGATTTCTGGCTGCATGCTGGATGATTCCTGGCTGGATGTTGGATGATTCCTGGGTTGATGCTGGATAGATTTCTGGCTGGATGTTGGATGATTCCTGGCTGGATGTTGGATGATTCCTGGCTGGTTGTTGGATGATTCCTGGCTGGATGTTGGATGATTCCTGGCTGGATGTTGGATGATTCCTGGCTGGATGTTGGATGATTCCTGGGTTGATGCTGGATAGATTTCTGGCTGGATGTTGGATGATTCCTGGCTGGATGTTAGATGATTCCTGGCTGGATGTTGGATGATTCCTGGCTGGATGTTGGATGATTCCTGGCTCGATGTTGGATGATTCCTGGCTGGATGTTGGATGATTCCTGGCTGGATGTTGGATGATTCCTGGCTGGATGTTGGATGATTCCTGGCTGGATGTTGGATGATTCCTGGCTGGATGTTGGATGATTCCTGGCTGGATGTTGGATGATTCCTGGGTTGATGCTGGATGATTCCTGGCTGGATGTTGGATGATTCCTGGCTGGATGTTGGATGATTCCTGGCTGGATGTTGGATGATTCCTGGGTTGATGCTGAATAGATTTCTGGCTGGATGTTGGATGATTCCTGGCTGGATGTTGGATGATTCCTGGGTTGATGCTGAATAGATTTCTGGCTGGATGTTGGATGATTCCTGGCTGGATGTTGGATGATTCCTGGCTGGATGTTGGATGATTCCTGGCTGGATGTTGGATGATTCCTGGCTGGATGTTGGATGATTCCTGGCTGGATGTTGGATGATTCCTGGCTGGATGTTGGATGATTCCTGGCTGGATGTTGGATGATTCCTGGGTTGATGCTGGATAGATTTCTGGCTGCATGCTGTAATCCCAGCACGTCCTCTTGCTGCAGGGAACGCTTATTATCCGGCTAACCCCAAACAAGGAATTTCATCAATTACATTATGCCAATGTCTATGTGACGGACGGATGTCCATGTGACGGAGGGATGTCCATGCGACGGAGGGATGTCCATGTGACGGAGGGATGTCCATGTGACGGAGGGATGTCTATGTGACGGTTGGATGTCTATGTGACGGACGGATGTCTATGTGACGAACGGATGTCCATGCGACGAACGGATGTCCATGCGACGGAGGGATGTCCATGCGACGGAGGGATGTCCATGTGACGGACGGATGTCTATGTGACGGAGGCATGTCTATGTGACGGACGGATGTCTATGTGACGGAGGGATGTCTATGTGACGGAGGGATGTCTATGTGACGGAGGGATGTCTATGTGACGGAGGGATGTCCATGTCATGGACGGATGGCCATGTGACGGATAGATGTCCATGTGACGGATAGATGTCCATGTGACGGACGGATGGCCATGTGACGGACAGATGTCCATGTGACGGATAGATGTCCATGTGACGGACGGATGTCCATGTGACGGACGGATGGCATGGTTTCTACAAAGCTTACAACTTCCACGTTCTGCGCTTCCATCAGCACTGATTCACAGAGTGGATGGAGAAGCCATGTTCCACGCACACACCTCGAAATGACAAGCCGAGGAATTTGTGATCGAGGATCCCCTCAGGGAGTGAAGACACAACTTACGTAAGCCACATGTCACCGGAGGGGGAGATAGGGGGGGAGGAGGAAGAGCCCAGAGGACATCACGAACTTCAAACACTGCACGTGCCACGTTGGCAAAGCAAACATCCCGGACCCCCCCCCCCTCCCGCGTGTTACCTCAACCGTACACTCAAATCTCAAGCTCCCCCACCATTTTACCTCAGTCCCTCAGAATTTTACCTCCCCGGCATTTTTACCTCCTCCAGCATTTTACCTCCCCCAGAATTTTACCTCAGTCCCCCGGCATTTTACCTCCCCCAGAATTTTACCTCAGTCACCCGGCATTTTACCTCCCCCAGAATTTTACCGCCTCTGGCATTTTACCTCAGTCCCCCGACATTTTACCTCCTCCAGCATTTTACCTCCCCCAGAATTGTACCTCAGTCCCCCGGCATTTTACCTCCTCCAGCATTTTACCTCCCCCAGAATTGTACCTCAGTCCCCCGGCATTTTACCTCCTCCGGCATTTTACCTCCTCCAGCATTTTACCTCCCCCAGAATTGTACCTCAGTCCCCCGGCATTTTACCTCCCTCAGAATTTTACCTCAGTCCCCCGGGATTTTACCTCCCACGGCATTTTACCTCCCACGGCATTTTACCTCCCCCGGCATTTTACCTCCCACGGCATTTTACCTCCCCCGGCATTTTACCTCCCCCGGCATTTTACCTCCCCCGGCATTTTACCTCCCCCGGCATTTTACCTCCCCCGGCATTTTACCTCCCCCGGCATTTTACCTCCCCCGGCATTTTACCTCCCCCGGCATTTTACCTCCCCCGGCATTTTACCTCCCCCGGCATTTTACCTCCCACGGCATTTTACCTCCCACGGCATTTTACCTCCCCCGGCATTTTACCTCCCCCGGCATTTTACCTCCCCCGGCATTTTACCTCCCCCGGCATTTTACCTCCCCCGGCATTTTACCTCCTCCGGCATTTTACCTCCCCCTGAATTGTACCTCAGTCCCCCGGCATTTTACCTCCCCCGGCATTTTACCTCCCCCGGCATTTTACCTCCTCCGGCATTCTACCTCAGTCCCCCGGCATTTTACCTCAGTGCCCCGGCATTTTACCTCAGTCCCCCGGCATTTTATCTCAGTCCCCCGGCATTTTACCTCAGTCCCCGGCATTTACCTCAGTCCCCGGCATTTACCTCAGTCCCCGGCATTTTACCTCAGTCCCCGGCATTTTACCTCAGTCCCCGGCATTTTACCTCAGTCCCCGGCATTTTACCTCAGTCCCCGGCATTTTACCTCAGTCCCCGACATTTTACCTCAGTCCCCGGCATTTTACCTCAGTCCCCGGCATTTTACCTCAGTCCCCGGCATTTTACCTCAGTCCCCGGCATTTTACCTCAGTCCCCGGCATTTTACCTCAGTCCCCGGCATTTTACCTCAGTCCCCGGCATTTTACCTCAGTCACCGGCGTTTTTCCTCCCCCAGCTTCCAATCTGGGTCTCTGTAAATATACTGTGCCGACGCCGCGAGTTCTCTGACAACCACGATGCGAGTTTCCCGCCAATGCACGGTGCTTTATAACCCTGTTTCACTCAGTGGGAAACTCAACCGACATTACACAACAAGTACATTGATAAATCCTCAGAGGATTCCCAGCAAGTATTACATTTGGTAAAATAAATCAAAGCGACGACATATTTACTCGATGGACCTCGGAGACCATGTGACGAACACACGTGACCGAGCGACGGGTTCAGCCATGACGAGTGAGATTGAAAATGTCTTTACAGATACATTCGATGGAAGAGTCAAAGCGCATCGAACGCGTCAAACAATAAAATAAATCTGTGACGAGGAGAACTGGAGAAATGGAGTAAAAATAGTGACGTCATCCAAAGGAGGAAGACGTGATTGACACCGAAGGGAGGGCGGAGTTTCTGGTTGCCTCGCGCCTCCGAATGCGGAAGACAAAAGTGAGATTTGAAATTCATTCAAAGAAGGAACAGGTGGATCTACCATCATTGATGTGCAGGTATCCGGCAAGGAACTCGTACTTGTGCTGTCTGACTCGATTCGACGTTTTGGACAGGTACGATCCCTCACGTTACTTCCTGCGATGACCGGGTGGAACTGTGAACAAAAACTGCCCTTCTGGTGATGCACAGGCAGGGTGCTGCATCGGGAGCACGCCGAGCCGAGAAAAGTCGGTATTTGTAGGTACCGATCATGTCCGTCAAGATATATCTGGTTATAATGGCGAGTACGATACAGTTGATGTACTTAGACATCAATTTCACTTCTCAACTGAATTAAAACAAGTACAGATACATTCAAAGTACACCGCACCAAGGCAAATAAATAAATATCCTAAAGCGCGCCATTCCTAGCGTCTCCCGGCAATACCACCGTGCAGCTCATACGTCATAGAGACTGTATATGGAGGTGGAGGTGCGCAATATTTGATTGATTAATTGCATAATTAATATCAACAAATAATGGTCATGCAATATTTTCTTAATTGGCTATAATAGCATACCCAAACCACCAGTGCTTCATCGGAAGCTGTAACTTTTTGAAAATTATTTGAATAGGTCATTAATCGGAGAAATTAAATAATTAATTGATCAATCAATAAATAATTAATCGATTCTTTGATTAATCATTAAATAAAAAATATCATTTATAGCCACATTACTTGATAACTGTCGTGCCCAAATATCAGCTTCCTCGCTCAAAAGGTTCCTGAGATATTGCCCACAGATGAGAAAGAAAATAAATAAATAAATTAATAATGAAAATAAATAAATAATAATCATTAAATAATTAAATACTTAATCAATTGGCGAATAGATACTTAAACCACCACCGTTTCATCCGAATCTGTGACCAAAAAAAATAAAATTATGAAGTCATTAATCGAATAATTAAATAATTAATCGATTAATTGATTAATCAATAAATCAAAAATACCCTTTACAGCTAAAGCACTTGGTCATTGTCATGTCCAAATATCAGCTTCCTAACTCAAAAGGTTCCTGAAGTATTGCCCAGATCAGAACGGAAATATATAAACGATTAATAATGAAAATAAATAAATAATAGTCATAAAATAATTAATCAATTAGCTAATAGAATACCTAAGCAACCACCATTTCATTCGAATCTGTAACTTAAAGAAAATTAATGAAATCAGTCATTAATCGGAAAAATTAAAGAATGAATTGATCAATCAATAAATAATTAATCGATTCATTAATTAATCATCATATCAAAAATATCCTTCAAAGTCACATCACTTGATAACTGTCGTGTCCAAATATTAACTTCTTGGCTCAAAAGGTTCCTGAGATATTGCCCAGATGAGAAAGAAAATAAATAAATTATTAATAATGAAAATAAATAAATAATAATCATAAAATAATTACATAATTTATCAATTAGCTAATAGAATACTTAAACCACCACCGTTTCATCCGAATCTGTAACTTAAAGAAAATTAATGAAATAAGTCATTAATCGGAAAAATTAAAGAATTAATTGATCAATAAATAAATAATTAACCGAATCATTAATTAATCATCATATCAAAATTACGCTTTACAGCCAAATCACTTGGTCATTGTCATGTCCAAAAAACAGCTTCCTCGGTCAAAAGGTGCCTGAGATATTCCCCAGATGAAAAAGAAAATAAATAAATCATTACTAATGAAAATAAATAAATAATAATCATTTTAAAAAATTAAATAGTTAATGAATTGGCTAATAGAATACATAAACCACCACCATTTCATCCGAATTGGTAACTTTAAAAAAATTAATTAAATAAGTCATTCATCAAATAATTAAATAATTAATCGATTAATTAATTAATCAATAAATCAAAATTACCCTTTACAGCCAAATCACTTGGTCATTTTCATGTCCAAATATCAGCTTCTTAGCTCAAAAGGTGCCTGAGATGTTGCCCGGACAAACAAACAAACAAGAAAACAAACAATAAAACCGGAAAACAAAGAAAGCAAACAAAGAAAGCAAACAAACAAACAAGAAAGAAAGAAAACAACCAGAGTGAAAACTGAGTACTCCCTTTCAGCGTGCGTCACTGCCAAGCCCCCTTCGGTGCCCGCCGATGACGTCATGCAGCGCCTGGAGATGGGATAGGAAAGGAGCGGTGTACAATATTTCTGAGTTGCACTGAAAAAAACAATTAAGGCAAAATGGACGGGAAACCGCCAACAACTAGAGAGAATTCAATGGCGCACCATCGCAAATACCTTTCCTTCCCACCAGGAGCAAAGTAAACAAGAATGGCACTACGTAGAGCGCACACCACCTCCTGGCAGTCAGAAGAGCGCGCACACTGCAGCCACTCGGAGGTAGGGCACACACCGCCACCTGGCCCTTGTTAAAGCGCACACCACCTGGCACACCGCTACCTGGTACTCGGTAGGGCGCACACCGCTACCTGGTACTTGGTAGGGCGCACACCGCTACCTGGTACTTGGTAGGGCGCACACCGCTACCTGGTACTCGTTAGAGTGCACCCCACTACCTGGTACTCGGTAAAGTGCACACCGCTTTCTGGTACTCGGTAGCGTGCACCCCACTATCTGGTACTCGGTAGAATGCACCCCGCTACCTGGTACTCGGTAGAGTGCACCCCGCTACCTGGTACTCGGTAGAGTGCACCCCGCTACCTGGTACTCGGTACAGTGCACACCGCTATCTGGTACTCAGTAGGGTGCACCCCTCTACCTGGTACTCGGTAGAGTGTGCACACCGCTACCTGGTACTCGGTAGGGCACACCCCGCTACCTGGTACTCGGTAGAGTGCACACCGATACCTGGTACTCTGTAGAGTGCACCCCACTACCTGGTACTCGGTAGAGCACACCCCGCTACCTGGTATTCGGTAGAGCACACCCCGCTACCTGGTATTCGGTAGCGTGCACCCCACTACCTGGTACTCGGTTGGGCACACCCCACTACCTGGTACTCGGTAGAGTGCACCCCGCTACCTGGTAGTCGGTAGGGCACACCCCGCTACCTGGTACTCGGTAGGATGCACCCCACTATCTGGTAATCGTTTGGGCACACCCCACTACCTGGTACTCGGTAGAGTGCACCCCACTACCTGGTACTCGGTAGAGTGCACCCCGCTACCTGGTACTCGGTAGAGTGCACCCCGCTACCTGGTACTCGGTAGCGTGCACCCCACTACGTGGTACTCGGTAGCGTGCACCCCGCTACCTGGTACTCGGAAGTGTGCACCCCGCTACCTGGTACTCGGTAGGGCACACCCCGCTACCTGGTACTCGGTAGAGTGCACCCCGCCACCTGGTACTCGGTAGAGTGCACCCCGCTACCTGGTACTCGGAAGAGCGCACACCGCTACCTGGTACTCGGTAGAGTGCACCCCGCTACCTGGTACTCGGTAGAGTGCACCCCGCTACCTGGTACTCGGTAGAGTGCACACCGCTACCTGGTACCCGGTAGAGTGCACCCCGCCACCTGGTACTCGGTAGAGTGCACCCCGCTACCTGGTACTCGGAAGAGCGCACACCGCTACCTGGTACTCGGAAGAGCGCACCCCGCTACCTGGTACTCGGTAGAGTGCACCCCGCTACCTGGTACTCGGTAGAGTGCACCCCGCTACCTGGTACTCGGAAGAGCGCACACCGCTACCTGGTACTCGGTAGAGTGCACCCCGCTACCTGGTACTCGGTAGAGTGCACACCGCTACCTGGTACTCGGTAGAGTGCACACCGCTACCTGGTACCCGGTAGATCGACCTGAACTAAAATCGAATCGTCTTGTTCTCGTCACCAAACCAACTCATCCACCGAAGTTATTCATAAGTCGTCTATAACTTCAAAAATAACACTGATCATAACACAAAAAAAAAGTTTTAAAAAACATCTGATGCGAATCCATATACAGATCTTCACCAAAATCGAATCTATTTGTCCTTGTTAGACACTCAACCGGTCCACCACGTTTCGTCCAAATCTGTCCATAACTTTTTGAGATATCCTGCTCGGTATAGTTTTTGGCCCCATCTCCCAATGGTGAAGAATCACTTTAAAAATTCTAGTAGCCGGATCCGAATCCGGATCTTCACCAAAATCGAATCATTTCGTCCTTGTCACATATACTCGGATGGGGATGGAAGGAGTATTGGCGTGGGAATAATAGTATC
This sequence comes from Myxine glutinosa, assembly GCF_964187855.1. Classification (NCBI taxonomy): domain Eukaryota; kingdom Metazoa; phylum Chordata; class Myxini; order Myxiniformes; family Myxinidae; genus Myxine; species Myxine glutinosa. The sequence goes on from NC_136265.1 coordinate 122,306,375, forward strand.
AGAAGAGATCAGCAAGCAGGTGGTCAGAGTGGAAAGGTGGAGGTGAGGGGGATGGATAGTTATGGCATGGGAGTTTGATACAGATGCAAATGATGTTTGTTATGTCGGGTATGTCGATATATGGGCCACAAACAGGAAGGTCTAGGAAGGCGAAGCAGGAATTCAGGGACACACTGGAGAGGACAATGGGAACGGTCGAGCTGGAGGTGATACTTTCTGGGGGACTTTAACGTGAATGTCGGAGTAGCGGAGCCAGGTGAAGACGAATGTTTTGGTAAATTTGGTTGGGGAGAGAGGAATAGAGAGGGTTGAATGCTGGTGGGGAATGGGACGACCATAGCTGGTTCATTCTTTCAAAAGTGGGAAAGGCACAAGATTACCTATAGGAGTGGACAGCACAGAACAAAATTGGATTTGGTGATGGTAAGGAAGGGTTAGGATTCCTGGCCTCACCCTCTCCTTGTACTCTACGGTGACGTTTCCCCTACCCCCCAACTAATAGCCTTCCGTTCCCTGCTCTTAAATTCCCTCCTTTTCCTCATCCTCACCACAAACACCACAGGCTTGTGCTGGGTGGATGGTAACATGCTTTCCCACCACTGCTTTGCCATCCTTAACCCTCCACTGCTAAATAGCATCCGCATGTACGTGACAACCCTAACCCTAACAACCCTAACCCTAACCTTAAGGCCTCAGTCACACTGGATCGTGCGATTGATGGCAATCTGGCCGAGGTACGACCAATCGTTAGTTTGCTACGCTCTCCATTTGCGATCGCAAACAGCGATTGGTCTGAGGGGTCATCGTACGATTGGTGGTACGCGTGGTTGTGCGATCACCAACGATTGGAGAAGATCGATGGCAAGATCAATCGTAGGTAATCGTGCGAATAGTGGTGGCGATCAGCGACCAATCGTATGGTCAATCGTGGCGACTTGCGACCGCTCGGACAATCAATCGTGGCGACCTGCGAACGCTCGCAGGATCGATCGTGAGGTTGAACGACAGGTGGCACCACCAATCGTCAGGTGGCAGGACCAGTAGCACGACCAATCGTGCGACTACTTGACCCGCGATCATGCACGACTGGTGGTGCGTCCATGTAAGACCTGTCTGCGACCTCTTACGATTTGGAATCGCAGGGCAGAGTTTTGAACATGACCATCGACCTTGCTGGGACTGATTTTGCTCGGGCGATCACCCACAACCTCTGCGACCAGTCGCGCGCTCTTTCTACAATTTGCCCGCGATTCACAAAAATTTCGGTCGCAGCTAGGTCGTAACCTGGTCGCAGGCCCGGTGTGACTGGGGCTTAAATGAAGAAGCAGTAAGTTTGGAGAAGGAGTGGAAGAGGCACGGAAAGGCATTTAGGGAAATTGCAGAAGTGTTGTGTGGAAGGACGTCAACAAATGATGCATCGTCGAGGGATAGAAACCAGGTATGGACAGAGGAAGTTGTTGAAAAGAAGGAGGTTTGGAAGTGAATAGAAAAGATCAATGACAGAGGGAGGCAGCCGGATGTGGGGTTGCTGCACCTGTATGGGCAGAAGAAGAAGGCAGCAAGGAGAGCTGTGGATAAGGCTAGGAATGATGTGGAAGATGAGGTGTACAACAAGTTGGAAGAGGATGGTGGGAAGAAGATGATCTATGCAGTATTGAAGGTGTGGGAGGGATATTTAAAACAGGTGTGGAACCCGGAAGGAAGCAACAGCAAGCTGGAGGTACTAAGTTATGTGTCAGGGAAAGTGGAGTTGATGGAGATCACAGAAGAGGAAGTGCAGACGGCATTGAAGAGGATGAAAAAGGGAAGGGCGCCAGACATTGATGAAGTGTTTACAGAGATGATAATTGCATGCAACGGGAGAAGTTGGAGACAGGTGGACGAAGAGGTTATTGAATGTATGTATGAGAGATGGGTCAATGCCGGAGGAGTGGAGGACGGTTAATTGTGCCGATATGGAAGGGGAAGGGAGATGTTCAAGATCCGGGGAAGTACAGGGGCATTACACTCCTTAATCATGTCATGAAGTTTTTGGAGAGGATTCTGGATGGGAGGATAAGGAAGAGTTGGGAGAAGGAGATTGGAGAAAAGGAGCAGAGGTTTAGAAAGGGTAGGGGAACGACAGATGGGATGTTCACCTTGAGACATCTGGTGGAGAATAGGTTGTAGGTGCAAGGTGAAATGGCATTGGGATTTGTGGATCTGGAAAAGGCCTACGACACTGTCTGGGGGAGATGGAGATGGTGACACACTGAAATGGATGGGAATGCCGGAGGTAGAAGTTAGGTTGGTGGAAGGGATGTACAAGGGAATGAAGGGAAGAGTTTTGGTTGGCCCTGAAATGTCGGAGGAATTCAATGTGAACTTCGGTTTGAAGCAGGGAAGCTCTGTCAGCCCACTCGTGTTTATCATGGTGATGGAGCTGGTAAGCAGGAAGGTAAACATGAAAGATATTCTGGGGAAGATATTGTATGTGGACGATCTGGTTGTTGTGGTGGAGAATGGGCAGGAGATGCAGGAAGTACTGGAGGAGTGGAAGGAGACATTTGAGAAACATTGGCTGAAAATTAGTATGGAGAAGACGGAGGTGATGTGAGTCGGGCAGCAGAGAAAATAAATGAATATCAGGTTGGAGGGGAAGGAGGTTGGACAGGGAAATCGCCTTGGGTATTTGGATGGAAGTGTTCGGAGATGGTAAGTCAGAGGCAGAGGTGCGGTGGAGGATTCAGGTGGGTGCGAATGTGTGGAGGAGGGTGGAGGGTATAATTGCAGACAGAAAGATTTCAAGGAGATTGGAAGAAAAGGTTCTGATGTCTTGTGCAACACAGGCCTACCTTTACGGTCTGGAGATGGTGGCACTGACAGACAAACAACAGAGATTGCAGGTTTGCGAGAACTGGGTCAGGAGAATTGCGGTGGTGAAGAGAGTGGATAGGAGAATGGGTGAACTGAGGGAGGAGATTGTTGTGCAGATGAGCTTGACGGGGAGATTGGGGAAATGCCGGCTGAGATGGGCTGGACACGGTGTGGATGGGGGAAGAGAGAATGGTAAAGAGAGCGGATAGGTTGAGGGAACAAGGTAGGAGGAAAGAGGTAGATGACGGTTGAGATGAGAGGATTGTGTAAAGAGGGATATCAGTAAGGAGGGGTGGTCGGAGAGTCAAGAGAGTTAGCTGAGGACAGAGGGGAATGGAGGAGTATTGTGGTCAAGGCAGGGTAGAAGCTTGGTGCCATCAGACATCACGCTTTATAAAGGGAAGCGGATGAGAACAACACACACACACACATATGTATATATACACATGCAAACACGAAGGTGGGTACTTTGAGACCTGGGAGGGCTCCGTTCCACCTTTGATAACCCACAAATACAGATAACAACCAACATGAGAACCCACTCAAACGTTTAGGGTTAATTATTTTTCAGCCTCCGTTGGACTTGGTCCGAAACGGCGGATTATGGATTGGGTCTTGTCCGTCCGTGTGTGTGTGTGTGCGTGCGTCCGTCCGTCCCCGTGTGCGTGCGTGCGTCCGTCCCCAACCATATCTCGGAGATGTATAGACCACATACCTGTTCATACTTGGCCCAAAGATAACATGACGGTATACATGCGCGCATCATTTTGTTTCACGAAGCGATCAAAGATGTCTGACTGGCGGCCATTTTAGTTGTAAAAAAACCCGATGATGAACACGTCCTCAACCATTTCTCAGACATGCATTTACCGATCTTGTTCAAACCTGGCACACAAATAAAGAACGATGGTTTACATATGGCCATTATATGTTTTTCGAAATAATCTCCAAGATGGCCGACTGGCGGCCTCTCGTACAGCAAAGTTACGAAACCCATGCTCTTTGACATTTTATGTCTTTTTCTCCTTGTTCACCCATGTTTGTCTGTGAACATGATATCTCAAAAAAGTTGTGCACGGATTCGGACAAAACTTGGTGGACAGGCTGGGTGTGTGACAAGGACGAATCGATTCGATTTTGGTGAAGATCTGGATGTTCAACCTATTGGAGGGTACAAAACGTAGACTGTTCACCCTGGTGGAAGTATGTTTGCTCTGCTGCTCTCGTTCTTCATTGTGGTTCTTATTGTCAGCACCTATACAAAATTTCCTCATTAACCCGTGTACCTTCGCTTTGATAAAAACAACATGCAGGTAACCCATTACCCCCACAGAACCCCTCAGTCGGCAAGACCGGATCTCGCGAGACTGTGTGGTGTATCATAAATCATTGTTGGGAATTTAAAGTCGATGCACACAGTAATGGTCGATTTACATCGCGAGTAACCGTGGAAATGGGTTTGGAGTTTAGAAAACTCCGCTTTAAAAACATCATTCGTGCCTCGGGAGAAAAAATGGTTTCCTTCACCTCAGCGAACCGAGAAGGTTCTGCCATCTCATGGGCAAAGATGGAAATGAAACTTGAACCGATTCATGTCACATGACGAAGTTGGAGTGAAGACAAAACGAACCTCCAACCCATTCACGTCACATGATGAAAAGAGTGGAGAGGGAGAGATATAGAGACAGAGAGAGACAAAAAGAGAATATATATATACATAAGAGAGAGAGATAGAGAGATAGAGAGATAGAGAGATAGAGAGGAGTGGGATAGAGAGTGGAAGAAGAGATAGAGGGGAGGGGATAGAATGGAGGGAGAGAGAGGGGGGAGATAGAGAGTGGAGGGAGAGAGAGAGAGAGGGGGGGGGTGAGGGGTAGAGAGTGGAGAGAGAGGTGGGATCGAGAGAGAGGAGTGGGATAGAGAGTGGAGGAAGAGAGAGAGAGAGGGGGGTGAGGGGTAGAGAGTGGAGAGAGGTGGGATCGAGAGAGAGGAGTGGGATAGAGAGTGGAGGAAGAGAGAGAGAGGGGGGGGGTGAGGGGTAGAGAGTGGAGAGAGAGGTGGGATCGAGAGACAGGAGTGGGATAGAGAGTGGAGGGAGAGAGAGAGAGAGAGAGAGAGAGAGAGAGAGAGAGAGGGGGTGAGGGGTAGAGAGGTGGGATCGAGAGAGAGAGAGGAGTGGGATAGAGTGGAGGAAGAGAGGGGAGGGGGAGAGCAATTAAGACCAATGTTGACCTTGCCGTGATATTTAACCCCCCCACCCCCAGGGATCTCTGGCTGGTCGAACTGTTAAACATGACCATCACAGAGTGCCCTCTCCTGTGTGTTTTGTATTTTACGGTAATAGATCAACATCTATCTATAATTCCAGTAATCTCTGTGTGTGTGTGTGTGTGTGTGTGTCTGTGTGTCTGTGTGTCTGTGTGTCTGTGTGTGTGTGTGTGTGTGTGTTTGTTTGTTTGTCTGTGACCGCTGTTTCTCGACAACAACGGGTCCGATATACTTGCAACTTGCCAGGTATATTGCTGGGGACCCGAGGATGTGCCTTTTCAAGGTTTGAAATTAATCGGACAAGTAGTTACCGAGCTATGTCCAAAAAACGATTCAACCAATCAGAGAGCAGCGAGCTATCACGTGTGCCGAACGTGCCGAACAGACTCTGCCTCGGACGGCACATTTGAGAGCGTATTCATTTATTTCACGTTGGCAAACTATGTTGGCGTTAAACTATGTTTTAAAACTAATAAAAACTAATTTGCGATTCTTTCGCTTTCCTGCGTGTTTGGGCACGCTATGGCGATTTCTTTACCAAACTCCGCAAGCCGTTCGCTTTGGACCAAACCATTTCATGTAAATAGAGGGGGGGGGATTGTCACCGTACTCGCAAGCCGTTCGCTTTGGACCAAACCATTTCATGTAAATAGAGGGGGGGGGATATAATTTTAGATATAGATATAATACGGGCATGCCCTAGCCCCGAACTATGTTTTAAAACTAATTAAAACTAATTTGCGATTCATCGTAACTGCGATTTGCGACCTTCCGGACAGTGAAGACTGCACTTCCGGGAGCCAATCACAGAACGCGTTATTGCGTAGGCGTGGCCGATGTGAGAGCGAGCCGAGCCGAGCGCGTGCGCCATTACGGTTCGTAATTCGATTTCTTCCGGAGAAAATAATAATTTCTCGATTTCTTATGCGCATTATTTCTCCCAATTCAGTCAGAGCGAAGGGCGGAAGCGAAGAGCGTTGTTTTTTTTGTTTACGGGCGTACGGGCGTACGGGCGGGGTAGAGCGTACGGGTAGCGTTTTTTTTTTTTTTTGGCAAGGAACGGGCACCCACGTACGGGCATGCCCTAGTAAATAATGATTTGAATAGTTTGTAAAACGTGTGCCAAGGAAAGTTTCATTTAATCTCGAGTGCAGGCCATAACTTTTAACCGTTTGAGTTTGGCATCAAATGTTCAACAGACCTTTATTATGTGAATCCACAGAAAATTATCTATAACTTTTTTTATTTAAAGGTTTTTGTTCTTTGATCCAATATAGCTGCCAGATCACGTGACCGATGACGTCATATATTTACATTGTCCAATATAATTGATGCGTATATCACGCTCACAAAATATCAAACTGATTGGACTAAGCGTTTAACGTCGAATTATGACGTCAAAATGAAGGCACCAATGACACCATCGTTAACAACAGTCAGTTGCCCCCCCCCCCCCCCCCCCATGCGAAGTTCTTTACAATGAGCCTACTACGTAGCGGTTTTGAAGATATCGAGGTGCAAAGATTTTCGTTTTTCAAAGATGGTGCCCCTATCACGTGACCGATGGCGTCATAATTTACACAAAAAATAAGGGCAACAAGTACAGGTACATTCAAAGTACACCGCCCCATGCCAAATAATTAAATATCCTCATAGAGGCTCATAGAGGATGCATTTGGAGGGAGAGGTGTGCAATAATTGATTGATTAATTGTATTATTAAAATCAATAAAAGATTATCACAAAAATTCTTAATTTTTACCGCTCCGGGTCTCTCGGGTCAATCCTTCCTCCTTCACTCGTAGACCTTCTTGACTCTCCTGAGAGTGAAGATGATGACGAAGAGAATGATGCCGATGGAAACACAGGATCTACGACGTCTACACCGTTCAGGAATATGCTTTTACACATCTTCGTCACCGTCCTGAGTGTCATTTTCGCAAAGGTGTCTACGCAAATGTAAACATTAATGTTTGGATTCCTCATGCTCTGAAATGTATTCCAAAAATGTATAGTTTTGCTAATCTCCAAAATTTTGAACGAAATGATATTTGTTAACATAGTGAACCTGACTAATGCTCAAGAAAAAAAAAAAGAAACATTAACATATTTGTAATGAGGGCAAATATAATGAGAAAACAATTACATGCAAATCAGAATCCATCACAAATGTCAAATCATCATTTCACCTTTTCGTTCAATATCCGCTGGTGAATGTGCCGTTCATCACGTTTCTGAGTTAAGTATGATGACGTTCAGGAAGAAGAAGAAGAAGAAGCAAAAGAAGAAGCCTTACCACTAACTTCGACCACTTCCGGTTTTATTATTTGTGTTCAAATGTCTGGTGATTGTTTTGTATTTATTTATGCGAATGTGTACTTGTATATAACCGTCATTAATCAAAAAGGCGTCGGCACTTTCGAGCGTCGGCTCAAAAAATGCAACAAAAAACTTTTTTGAAAAAATTTTTTTTTTGCCTAAAACACTCCCAAGCAATCACTGATGAACCTCTGAAAGTTTGACGAAGATCCGTTCAGCCATCTCTGAGGAAAATGGCGACACACACACAAACAAACGACTCTCTTATATAGTAGATGATATAATAATAATAATAAAGGAGTCTTATATAGATAGCCCCATCAAGCAGAGTAAACTACCCTCATGGCGCTTTACATTATCATGCGAACGCACACACACCACACACACACACAAACACACACACACACACCTTCACTCTTGCCCTATTCCTCTCCCTCCCCATTCAAAACCCACAAATGTGTACTCCCCTTCCTCCTCCCCTCCCTCCCCCGCACATGTACACAGACATACTCTCGATCTCCGTCCCACCTCAAACCAAAGGTAAAACAGAACTTCGACTTTGAAAGGCTTGTGAAACAGATAGGTTTTGAGGGAGGTTTTAAAGGCAGGAAGAGAGTCAACATGTCGAACAGAGGAAGGCAAGTCATTTCAGAGCAGAGGTGCAGCAAAGGAAAAGGATTTCTCGCCAAACGACTTGGTGCTGGTGCGCGGCAGCTCTAAGGTCATAGAGTCGTCGCTTAAACGAAGCTGTCGCCGAGGTACATAGAGAGTGAGCAAATCGAAGAGATAGTGAGGTCCCGCTCCACACAATGATTTATAACATAGTGTGCAAATTTTGTATTGCACACGAGCAGAGACAGGCAGCCAGTGTAAAGATTCAAGGAGCGGAGTAACATGGTCAGACTTCTTCGCCTTACAGACAAGACGAGCGGCAGAGTTTTGAACCTTTTGTAACTTATCCAAGAGAAACTGAGGGCAGCCAGCATACAAAGAATGACAATAGTCTAGCCTTGAGAGGACAAGGGCACAGACCAGAGTTAGAGCAGCTTGAGGAGTAAGAAAGTGGCGAATGGATGCGATCTTTCGCAGCTGAAAGTATGCTGATTTGCAAGTTTGAAGTACTTGCTTGGAAAATGTCATGTTACAGTCGAAAACCACACCAAGGTTCTTGGCCGACGAAACAAAGTTTACATCGGTTTCACCAACATGAATAGTGGTAGGAAGTGAACATTGTAGAGGACATCTGTGCGATCTTACAATCATAGACTCTGTTTTAGCTGAAGTTTGTTTTGGGTCATCCACACCTTCACGTCGGCAATACAGCCTTCTAACACTTCAACAGTGGGCACGATTTGTTGAATCGTGCTTCCTTTGTACAGCTGATTGTCGTCCGCAAAGGCATGGTGATCAACTGAATGTCTGGCAACAAGATCAAATCGAGGCTGAGTGTACAAAAGAAAGAGGAGTGTACAAAAGGCTAAGTGTACAAAAAAAAGATATATATATATATATATATATGTCGTTCAAAAGTTATGGAAATCCTTAGCTTAGCCATTTGCGCACAACAAAATCCATGATGGCCGAAATCCATGATGACATGTACGACCCCCGTGGCGGTTTGTTTTGATGGGAACATCTGAAATTGGTAAGTAGACACTCATAGGAATGTAAAAATGTGTCGTTAACTTTCCAAGGGATGCACGGGGGTCCATGAACCAACCAGACAAATCATTTTAAATGCTGAGCGTCAAGCAAGGGAGCAGCACGTAGCATCATTACCCTGCGCTCGCGAAGCGAAATGCAGAGTTAAGCGATCGGTTGCGTTTGGCGTACGTGGGTGTCTGCATTTTAAAAATAAATACTTACGTATTAATGGAGGTGATCGTGGCAGGTGAAAGCGAGCATTGGCCCGGCTGGGCTCTCACCTCCGCACCATGTCCATCACTATCCTGGTGGTGAAAACTATCGGCAGGGACTTTCAGCCAGATGTATCGAGGAATGCCAACATGAATGCAGGTAAGACAGCAGGTTGAACGTGCCCTCACTCAAAGGCATGCTCCGAGATGCAGCACCGCTATAATTAAATAGTGGGAATGTGGGGTCTCTTCCCAACTCAGAGATATCCTTTCCAAATAAAACATTCACATCATTGTACGAGCATAAATATTACACGTCACAATGGCAAAATCAGTGAGACAATAAAGACACGCACTATACAAAGTTTGGTTTATTGTTGCTTTCCCAAAGCAAACAAACGCCGTACAAAATTATTTCGTGAATTGTGCGTTTACATGTCGGCAAACCAAGGAAACCGGTTTTTAAAGAGCAAAATAAAATAATTACAATCACACATAGCAATGCTTGGCTGAGAAATGTCGATGTGTTTGCAATTCACAAATCAGTCCGTCTGACTCAAGCTTCTTCACAAGTGAATGCCTCAAGGTTTTGCTTCCCCATAAATGAAGTCCCCAAAGCTTTGCTTCCCCACAAGTGAAATCCCCAAGAGTTTGCTTCCCCACAAGTGAAATCCCCAAGGGTTTGCTTCCCCACAAGTGAAATCCCTAAGGGTTTGCTTCCCCACAAGTGAAATCCCCAAGGGTTTGCTTCCCCACAAGTGAAATCCCCAAGGGTTTGCTTCCCCACAAGTGAAATCCCCAAGGGTTTGCTTCCCCACAAGTGAAATCCCCAAGGGTTTGCTTCCCCACAAGTGAAGTCCCCAAGGGTTTGCTTCCCCACAAGTGAAGTCCCCAAGGGTTTGCTTCCCCACAAGTGAAGTCCCCAAGGGTTTGCTTCCCCACAAGTGAAATCCCCAAGGGTTTGCTTCCCCACAAGTGAAGTCCCCCAGGCCTTGTGTCCCAACATAAGTTTTGCGAATCAACACACATGGATGCAGCCTCTGTTGCCATTTCTATCTCTTAAAAACAGTTAAATTCCGAAGCAGGTTAGTTGGAGAGTTTCAAGCCATTGCTGGAAAATAAGAGTTGCACCCTTTGCCCTTTCCATGCTCCGTCCACCGCCCATCCCCCAGGTGGTGATGGTTCGTATGCAGCATCTGCCTTCCTGGCTGCATCATTTTCTGGGGCACAGCTGCGACGCTGATGCAATGCTCTATTACAAGGCATCTGGTACTCATTTTGCCGACCTCGGAAGGATGACAGGCTGAGTCAACCCACCTGGTGTTAATTCATCGGCTGACAGGAGCTCAAACTCAGGACCCTAATATCATAACCATTAAGCCAACAACAGGCCTATCCCACAGCTTTCTGCAGGACACGTGATCTGCACGTAACCCACTTATGTTGAATATCTCAAAATCTGGCCTCTGCTACCACCACCAATTTGTTCCTCTTTTTCCCCCCAACACCTGTGGAACCAAACCTCCTAAGACTGTTCAATGTCATTCTGTCCAGGGTTCAAGATAGCCATTCACCTCCTCAGTTCATCCCTCATCCATACTCACATTCGTTTTTGCCCTCATGAACCCTCCCCTTCCTTTCCAAGTGATTGTATTTTTTCATCTGTCCCTCCTTTTCGTTTTTGTCCCATTGCAGATTCCTCCTCCATTCTTCCTTCCTCTTCTTCTTTCAGTCCCCTTCTTGTTGTTTGAGCTTGTTCAATCATAGTGTCCTTCTGCCCCCTCTGCTTGCTCTCCATCTACCTCAAAACCCATTCCTCCTCAAACTATCTCTCTACCTTACTGTTGGTTTGGTTCCCCCTTTCCAATGTATTCAAGCCGTTCCGTTCTGTTGTTTTTGTCATCCTTCCAGAACCCTCGATGTTGTTCACAAAAAAAGAAAACACTTGGATCAGGAGACTCGGAGAATCTTTTCTTTCTAACTGTGATTGTCCACATGACATGAATCGGTGATCACGGATGCCGTTGTCAAATGGAAAACAAAAACTTCTCTTCCACCCGAGCTTGCCAAGAGGGAATGAAAGAGTATTGGAAGCTCTACACGTCAATTATATTAGGAGTGATGGCCGATGGGCATCTCCAAGATGAACCTGAATCCCTGCGGGCATGCCCCTGGTTACAAGGTTGGCACAAGTCTCGTATTTGCCAGGGTGCATGTGCCTTCAGATTGGAACAGCAGTTTGATGCAACCGACCTTCAAAAAGTTTCAAAAGTTAAACGCTATCTCAAATGGTACGGATTTCTCCTGAAGATACCAAAAACACCGAAACGACAACACCAACACATCGACACCCGATGACTAAAAAATCTCCAGCATCTTTGGAAGCAAACAAACACCCGAGACTCGACAAGTCTCGGACCAAGGTAGACGGAGGAAGGTCAATACCGTCTAATAGGAATAGTAAGCAATAGTTATTTGGTTTCATTTAACAGACATACTTGGGATAATCCTGGGTGTTAATGGGTACAAAATTTTTTCAACAGCCCACAAAGTCTCCAGCAAAGTGGACTGGCCCACCAAATCCATCGATCCAGCATGCTCCATAACTATCAAAATATAGACACAAGATCACCTGTCTGCATGAAAAACAGACGCCTGCTCTCACAAGCTGAAGAGTGTAGTCGAAGAAACCATATCTTGGGATTTATGCCAAATGAAAGACAAGTATCCTGAGAAGGTCATTGGGACCTTTATTTAATTCCGAAAGATGAAAAGGGAATGTGACACATTTCCTCCGAAAGGAAGTCGCGCGAATCGATGGAACACACGGGGTGGGTGCTTCGGCGGCCTTAAGCGTACCCCGAGTGTCATTCGGCACCCCGTGCAGAAAGTCGAGACTTCGTTGGTGAAATGTTATCTGAATTCGTGGAAATACCGTCCGTCGTCAAACTTCTCGTGTCCGCCAGTCGGTGGTCGGCCGGGCTGTGCAAAATAAATCTCAAACCCACAGATGAGATGCGTCGACCTTTTCGTGGTCAGGCTGGCCGTGAGACAGGGAGTATGCTGCTTTGGTGGTACCCGTTATTGTTAGGTGGAAGGCACATTGGCATTGATGCAAACATACATGTATACATTTCGCACATGCTCTCACATGCACCCACGCACACTAACATTTCACACTCCTTGAACCCCGAAGCCCAAAAGGTCACCGATAACCTTGCAGTAAGAAATGCAGCCCTCATGGCATGTACATGTTCACTCATGGTGTTAATTTAGGCATATATGTACACAACAAAAAATCTTACACATATAAATCTTTAAGTAATCACAAGTAAACACTCCACTAAATCTGCACTACAACCAACCAAGCCAAAGGAGCCTTCATACATAGGAGACAGAAACAACCAATCGTATGCCAGGAACCTCCTTTTGCTGAAGAAGAAGAGGAAGAAAAAGAAGTAGAAGAAAAAGTAGAGGAAGAATAAGAATAAGAAGGAGCGGGAGAAGAATAAGGAGAGGAAGAAGAAGAAGAATGAGAGGGAGAAGAAGAATGAGAGGAAGAAGAAGAAGAAGAACAGGAATGAGGAAGAAGAAAGCGAGAAAAAAAAAAACTTGCTTGCGGTAATGCTGATGAGCACATGAAGATTTTATGGTCATCCAGCAGAACTAAGCACGTCCCATGACAACTGGATCTCTGTGTTTATCTTCATGTCCATCTTCATGTTGGTGAAGGGTAACAAACTTCCATTTCCTCATCCTACTCTCTTATTACATAAAAAAGTTCAAGTCATTTTATCTTCAAAGGAACCACTCTCTTTCCTGTCCTACTTTGACCTTTTTGCATCCATATTTAATTTTCCTTTCATCAACATCTTATCATGTAGCCTTTCTCGTTCTAATATCCTCCTCCTTATTTCTCCATCTCTCAGACGCATAACTTCCATCCTGAACTTATCCTTGTCTGAATATTTTTCACTTCCTCTGAAATTCACACTCCGTTTTTCTCTTAATGTTCAGGATTCACTTGATGCACAAGAAACCACGAACGTCGCACAAAAAGTGATCCAAATTGCGCAGAAAATTTGCTTTCTGCTTCCGGTCAGGCCCAGGCGTACCCAGGATGCCACTTGTGAGATTGGTGAATGCTTGGGCTAGGCGCTGTGTGGCCAGCCCCTCTGGCTGCTGCGCAAGCAAGGCCTCCACCAGGGTTGAGTACTCTGTCTGGAATGCAGGAAGAACCAAAGAGGAATATATGTGCATTCAACATAAAGTGAAATAGAAACATGGAATGACTTACTTCAGGAAGTATTTACACCCCTTGACTTTTTCCACATTTTGTTGTTTTGCAGCCTGAATTTAAATATTATAAATTGAAATTTTTTTGTCACTGATCTACACAAAATACCCCATAATGTCAAAGTGGAATTTTATTTTAGAAATTTTCACAAAATAATTAAAATTAAAAGCTGAAATGTCTCGAGTCAATAAGTATTCAACCCCTTTGCTATGACATTCCAAATTGAGCTTAGGTGCATCCAATTTCCATTGATCATCCTTGAGATGTCTCGACAAACTTGAATCGAGTCCACCTGTGGCCAATGCAATTGATTGGACACGATTTAGAAAGAAACACACCTTTCTATACTAGGTTCCACAGTTGACAGTGCATGTCAGAGCAGAAATTCTACCAGGAAGTCCAATGACCTGTCCGTAGAACTCAGATATAGAATTGTGTGGAGGCACAAATCTGGGGAAGGGTATAAAACAATTTCTAGAGTGTTGAAAGTTCCCAAGAGCACAGTGAGCTCCATAATTAGGAAATGGAAAGAATATGGAACTACGCAGACTCTTCCAAGAGCTGCCCGTCCGACCAAACTAAGCAACTGGCCAAGAAGGAACTTGGTCAGGGAGGTGACCAATGACCCAATGACCACTCAGAGAACTACAGAGTTCCTTGGCTGAGATGGGAGAACCTGCCGGAAGGCCACCAGTCTCTGCAGCACTTCAAAATGAAGGATTTATGGGAGAGTGTCCAGACGGAAGCCACTCTTAAGAAAGGGGCACATGACGCTCATGACAGCATGCCTGGAGTTTGCAAAAAAGCACATGAAAGACTCAGAGTATGAGGGAAAATATTATGTGGTCTGATGAGATGAAAATTGAACTCTTTGGCCTGAATGCAAAGTGCTACGTCTGGCAGAAACTGAGCACAGCTCATCACCCATCTAACACAATACCTATCATGATGCATAGTGGTGGCAGCATCATCCTATGGGGATGCTTTTCAGCAGCAGGGACTGGTAGACTTGTAAGGATAGAGGAGGAGCATGGAGCCAAATACAGGTGCCAATGCATGGAGCCAAATACAGGCAAATCCTTGAGGAGAATCTGTTTCAGAATGCAAAAGACCTTAGACTGCGGTGAACATTTACATTCCAACAGGACAATCACCCCAATCATACAGCCAAAGCAACACTGGAATGGTTTCAGAACAAGAACATGAAAGTCCTAGAGTGGCCCAGCCAAAGCTCAGACTTGAATCCCATTGAGAATGTTGTTAAAGATTTGAAGATTGCTGTTCACCGACGCTCCCCATCCAACTTGACAGAGCTTGAGCAAATCTGCAAGGAAGAATGGGAGAAACACCCCAAATCTAGATTTGCAAAGCTGATACAGTCATACCCAAGAAGACTCGAAGCTGTAATCCCTGCAAAAGGCGCTTCAACGAAGTATTGACTCAGGGGGTTGAATACTTATGTACATTTGATATTTCTGGATTTCATTTTTTATTGTTTTGTAAAAATTTATATTAAAAAAATTCCACTTTGACATTATGGGGTGTTAAGTGTAGATCAGTGACAAAAAAAATCTCAATTTAATCCATTTTAAGTTCAGGCTGTAACAACAAAATGTGAAAAAAGTCAAGGGGTGTGAATACTTTCTGAAGGCACTGTATGGTATCAAGTATGAGTGCAAGTTACAAGTTGATCTTTCTGAAGCTTAAGCAAAGCATTCATTAATCAGTGGTAAAGCCGTTAAAATGAGCCAAGTTGCTCAGATCAGGTTACGTACACAACTGTTGCTTATTGATACAAACTGTCATTTATCCATAAAATAAAAGAATCTGCAGCTATCACCTTTCGGCCAAAATCTCTGATCGCTCTCACTGACAAAATTAAAAAATTTAATAAATGAGCTCATTACACGTACAGTACTATCCAGGTAGAGAGTGAAGAAGTCAGACCCTGGTTTACATCGGGGATGCGTTCCTGAAAGGTGTGACCAATATCGGAAAGCATCAAAGCAATTTTTATGGTTCCCAGACGGAGGCATTAAGTGTTTAGTCTTGGTGTCCATGGAGTCCCGCTTTTTCAAGAATATTTTTTCCATTATTTAAAAAAAAAAATTTTAAAGAAAATTTCAACTTTAAAATATTTAATCTTCAATCTTTTTAATTATCAATATGTTTTTGTGCCTCCGCCGACAACGTCGCCGGAGGCATGATGTTTTCAGGTTGTCTGTCCGGCTGTCCGTGATGGGTTTCCTTTACCGCGATAACTTGAGAACGGCTAAAGGGACCTTAGTCAAACTTGGCACAGGTATGTATAATGAGGTAAATATGAACTGATTAGATTTTGGGGGTCACAAGATCAAAGGGCAAATGTCAGAGGTCACGTTAGGTAAAAATACTGTTACCGCGATAACTTGTGAACCAGTGATGGGATTCTGACCAAATTTGGTACACTTGTGTATAATGATGTAAAGATGAACTGATTAGATTTTGGGGTCACAAGATCAAAGGGCAAAGGTCAGAGGTCATGTTAGGTAAAAATACTGTTACCGCGATAACTTGTGAACCAGTGATGGGATTCTGACCAAATTTGGTACACTTGTATATAATGATGCAAAGATGAACTGATTAGATTTTGGGGTCACAAGATCAAAGGTCAGAGGTCATGTTAGGTAAAAATACTGTTACCGCGATAACTTGTGAACCAGTGATGGGATTCTGACCAAATTTGGTACACTTATGTATAATGATGTAAATATGAACTGATTAGATTTTGGGGTCAAAGGTCAAATCTGTAATCTGTCTATAACTTGAGAATGGCTGAAGTGATCCAATTCAAACTTGGTACAGGTATGTCATAATGTTGTAAAGATTAAGTGATTAGATTTTGGGGTTATAGGTCAAAGGTCAAAGTCTGTAATAGGTCTACAACTTGAGAATGGCTGAAGTGATCCAATTTAAATTTAGTACGGGTATGTATAATGATGTAAAGATAAAATGATTGGATTTTGGGTTCAATAGGTCAAAGGTTAACAGTCAAAGTCTGTAATTTGAGAATGGCTAAGGGGATCCATTTCAAACTTGGTACAGATATGTATAATGATGTAAATATTAACTGTTTAGATTTTGGGGTCCCAAGGTCAAACACCAAAGGTCAGAGGTAATATCAGGTAAAAATGTGAGAACTTGTGAACAGCTGAAGGGATTTAAATTAAAACTTGGTACAGGTATATATAATGATGTAAACATGAACTCATTAAATTTTGGGGTCAGCAGGTCAAAGGTCAGAGGTCATGTCAGGTAAAAATGTGCTAACTTGAGCATAGCTTAATGGATTTAAATCAAACTTGATACAAGTATTATAATGATGTAATAATGTGTGCGAAGGCATATCAGTCGACGTCGTGACGTTGAAGAGTGCCGTTCTAGTTTCAATTCGTTTTTAATTTTCAATTATTGGATTTTTTAAATTTTCATTTCATTTTAATTTTTCCATTATTTAAAGCGGTGTCTCGGTTTTTGGTAAAAATTATGCGGCAGAATTTCAAGTGCTACCAATTGGCTAATATTACAAGTTAGCTATCCCAGGAACCATCAGTCATCTCTGATTGCAGCCATCTTGTTCTCATAAGAATTAATGGAATAAGGGGAAATACGTTCCCAACGTCTTCACCTATTATATTGCGATTTATACCTATGATATTAACATTTTTTGGTTAATGACAGTTATGCTCAAATAAACATATGCATAAATAAATAATTAAAAACAAGTAACAGACATTTGTAAGTCCAGCTTTTGCGTTTATAAACTTTTACTGATTAAATTCGACTGGATGAATCATAATCTGCATTGAAGTATTAGATATATTTAAAAAAAATAAAGATCTTCAGGAAGTGGTCAAACTTGGCGATAACTTCTTCTTCCTCCTTCTTCTTCTTCAACGATGGTCAGAGTTTTTATAGATGGTACGCACCGTGGTCGGAGGAAAACTTAATAACCCGGCATTATCAGCAGCACGTTCACCAGCATCCATTCGACGAATAACATTTAATTCCACTTCTAAGGTAACACTTTTACAATGCCTCTTAGCCAATTTGCTTTCGGCTTTTTGCGATCTCCCGATTTGGTACTTTAGCGATGTATTATGTTGTCTTTTATCAGTTCAGCAAGCTCTGAAAACACCAGAGAATAAAAGGTATGGCTTTTAAAGCAACGGAAGTGCGAGTTGAGGCGACGCAAATCGGGTAGTGGTATTAATAACGTGACGATGCATTTGTGAAACGATGTAAAAAGAGGAGACGTAAATCTGGGAATGACTGCACCAGCATAAATAGCTTCTTCTTCATGAGAGAACCCTGACTCATTCACAAGCAGGCGGTCCCTGGAAGCGGTAACAGTAGAAACACTCCCGTGACGGTACCGATGTGTACAAACAAGCATTCAGCCACGGGTACTACCTGGTGTAGACAAATGAGTGAGTACAGAGCTTCTCCAGCAGCGGTGGCAAGGTCAGTGTCAAACTTGCTGAGAAGAACCATGTCAAACACGACCTGCGGTGAGAGCACACAGGCGATGCTGTGAGGTCACGGGATTATGAGCAACGATAAGTGATGGATGTTGACGTAAGCCAAATGAAGGTGGAGATAACAGAGGAGATCAACATGATGGGCACGATTACAGAAAAAGTGGAAACCATAATAATAACACAGGTTAGTGAATATGACCATACTTCAGACTCTCAAACCTTGAGGAAGTGACGTGTTGCCAAATGCAGCTGTGTGTCTTTGTCCACCATTCTACAGGCCTGATCGGCCAGGGGCGCCAGTGCCTCCAAGCAAAGCTGGGCCACATCACTGCCGAATCTGTACCCGTTCATTGTGAAGGATGTCAACGAAAGTTTGAAGTGCTTGCAATATATTGCAATCTCAACTCCCCCCATTACAGGCGCACAAATGGCCCACTTGCAATGCATAAAATGGGTGGACGGACCGGGTGAGCTGAACGGTTTTCCACAAACAAGATCCTAGATGGCGAGCTGTATGCCATATAGTGACTATTCCAGAATTTTACTTTGAGAAAAATATTCAGCACATCAGGTCAGAATCTGGACATTAAAAAAACAAATCCCCGCAATGGCAGAATTAAACATGTACCAAACCCAGATTTCAACGAGAACGGCACTCGGTAGAGCACATACCTCCGCCAGGCTGAACAGTTCGTTTTGTATCCCACTGATAGGCCGGATCTGGATTCGGACCTGAACCAAAATTTAATCGGCTTGTTCTTCTCACCTGACCAACTCGTCCACCAAGGTTATTCATAACTCTTCCATAACATTTTAAAATATCATGTTATACATTCCTTTTCGCCAGATCTCTCAATGGTGAAGAATCACTTAAAAAATAAATAATTCTCGTATCTGAATCCATATTCAGATCTTCACCAAAATCTAATATATTTGTCCTCGTCACACACCCAACCTCTTCACCAAGTCTCGTCCAAATTTGTCCACAACCTTTTGAGATATCCTGCTATGTATCATATTTGGCCCTATCTCCCAATGGTGAAGAATCACTTTAAAAATTCGACTAGCCGGATCCGGATCTTCACCAAAATCGAATCATTTCGTCCTCGTCACATACACCACATCTCTGCCACATTTTGTCCGAATCCGTCCACAACTTTCTGAGATATCTTGTTTACAAACAAACCTTTGGTGGCGGAGGTAAAAATTGAGAATAATTACATATCATAATCGAAACTGGAACAGCACTCGGTAGAGCACACACCATCGCCAGGCTGAACAGTTTACATTTAGTATCCCACTGACGAGCTGGATCTGGATCCGGACTAGAATCAAAATCTAATTGGCTCATTCTTGTTACCGACCCACCTCATCCACCAAGTCGTAATTATAGATCGTTTTTCCTATCTCGCAATGCTGAAGAATCACTTTTAAATTCTCGGATCTAGATTCAGATCTTCACCAAAATCTAAAGAATTCGACCTTGTGACAACCCCAACCTGTCCACCAAGTTTCATCCGAATCCGTCCATAAACTTTGCCAGATGTCAGAATCCGTGCTCACAGGCAGTCAGAGGTGAAAACATAACCTCCGTCCACCTTTGGTAGGTAGCAGAGGCAATAATTTCACATTCACTTTCTTATATAAATAAATAAATCTCATCGATAAAGCACTAGAACAAAGTGGATCAGAACAGAAGGTGGATCAGACTCGGCAACGGTTGCTAGAGTGAGATGTGCATGGAAGAAGTTTCGGGAACCGAGTGGCGTGCTGATGAGGAGGGGAGTGTCGTTGAAGCTGAAGGGAAAGGTGTATGCTGCATGTGTGAGAAGTGTTATGATTTATGGGAGCGAGACATGGGTAATGAACGTAGAGCAGCAACAAAGGCTGGAAAGGGTGGAAATGCGAATGGTTCGGTGGATGTGCGGAGTATCGTTGAGAGAGAGGAAGACAAATGATGAATTGCGAAAGATGATGGGAATAGAGCCTGTGATGGATGCTGTGAAGAGGAACAGTTTGAGATGGTTTGGTCATGTGTTGAGGAAGGATGAAAGTGACTGGTTGAGAAGAGTGATGGAAATGAATGTAGAAGGAGGTAGAGGACGGGGAAGACCGAGAAAGACTTGGCTAAAGATGGTGGAAGAAGAAATGCGGGCAAGGGGGTTAACAAGGAGAGATGCAGAAAATAGGGCAAGATGGAGAAGATTGTCATGGGGACCACAAGGCTAACCCCCGCTCTAGCAGGGAAAAATGGCCTTAAAATGCATGTTGTTGTTGTTGTTGTTGATAAAGCACTGTGTCTGTGCACTCAGTTTGTCAAACACTCAGTTTGTGTCTGTGCCACAAGCGCCATCTATTTTACAGGCCACACATCCCCCTCTCCTCCAGCATCACAAGCACTACCCATTAGCCAGGTGCTACTATTTTGTTCGCTTCGCATAGCTGTGTCGCCCCATAGGCCTCTGGTGTACAATGTACATTCGAAAACGGAATCGACGCATATTCTAACATTACCTCTGCCGCCGAAGGTGGATTGAGGTTATGTTTTCACCCCTGTCTGTTTGTTTGTGAACAAGATATCTCAAAAAGTTGTTGACAGATTCGGACGAAATTTGGCAGAGGGGTCGTGTATGTGACATGGTAGAAAATGATTTGATTTTGGTGAAGATCCAGATTCGGATCCGGTTATTAGAATTTTTAAAAGTGATTCTTCACCATTGGGAAATTGGGCCAAAAACGATATATATATATAGCATGATATCTCAAAACGTTGTGGACAGATGTGGACGAAACTTGGTGGAGAGGTTGGGTGTATGACGAGGACTAATGGATTCGATTTTGGTGAAGATCTGAATATGGATTTGGATACAAGAATTATTTAATTTTAAAAGTGATTCTTCACCATTGAGATATTGGGTGAAAAGCAATATATAACATGATATTTAAAAAGGTTGTGGACGAGTCAATTATGAACTTGATGGACGAGTTGGTTAGGTGACAAGAAAAAGTCAATTCGATTTTGGTTCAGTTCGTAATCCAAATATGGCCTATCAGTGGGATACAAAACATAAACTGTTCAGCCTGGCAGAGGTATGTGCACTACCGAGTGCTGTTCTAGTTAATTAATAAAGTGAGTGGGTGTACGTGTGCATATTTGGAGACAAGTGTTCCCTGAGAAGAACAAGGTAAGTGGCGTGTTTGTGGGGTCACAAATTGACTAATTTGTGTTTAACCGCAAAAAACACCCCCCAAAAACCGGGTTTTTATTTTATTAATGTTTAAAATTTCCCCGTGCTTTGAGACCAAACAAAGCTAATCCAGGTGCTGTCCCAAGATTTAGTCTTACGATATCATTTTTTGTGATTTAATGTTTTTATGATAACATTTTTGACTGTCATTGACATAGTTTAAGATTCACCTAAAATACATGCCGAGAAAAATCGGACAAAATTAGACATTTTAGACAAAATTTTCACTTAAAATAACTAAATAGATGTGTGGCTTTCGGAATGGGGAATTGCTTATTTGTAAGGTCTATTTGACGAGCGTTAGCATTATTAGAGGTCCCTCGAGGTGTTCTGAATGAAATTGGGAGAAATCTGGGGGAAAATATCCGTTTTTTTAAATCTGGGGAAAATGAACGGGTCTGCTGCTGTTTCCTGACATGTTTGCATACCATATAAGACCTCTTTGAAAGCTCTTCCCAACCTTGGGGAAAAGAGGGGGGAGAAGAGGGAGGGTGAGGGGTGAGAGAGTGGGGGCGGGGGAAAGGATAGAGGTAGGCAGAGGAAAAGGGAGGATGGAGGGGGGACGGGGGGGTCCGCGTAACTACTTTGAAAGCTTTTGTAATACTATATAGGAGCGCTTTGAAATTTGGTTGGTGGGGGGGGGGGGGAGGAGGAGAGAAGGGGTAGGGGTGAGGGTGGGGTTTGAGGGGAGAGATAGAAGAGAGGATTGCTGAGGTCTTGAAGTTACATTTTACATTACATGGAATTTCCACTGTTGCTGACATAATTTAATATTGGAGGGGAGGGAAGGGGGAGAGTGGAAGGAAGGAGAGGATGGAGGCAGAGAGAGAGGAAGGAGTAGAGGGGAAAGGAGAAAGTGGGGCTTGAGAGGGAAGAGCGGAGAGGGGGAAAGAGAGGGAAGAGTGGAGAGGGGGAAAGAGAGGGAAGAGTGGAGAGAGGTAGGGTGGGAAGGGGTGGGAGAAGGTAGGGGATAGGATGGGATGGGATGAAGGAGGGCAAGGGTGGGAAGAGGGACCTGGCATTGCCAGGCAACGGCAGAACTATCAATTATCAGTCTCACTGAGTCCTCAAGTTGGCACCACAAATTCAAAACAAATGCAGAAAAGGATACGTTGTCAGGCCAAGCTCCAAGGACACCATAAAACTTTTGAAGAGTTCTTCTGGCAGGCTGGCGATCTTTTCTGGGAAAAGCTCACACATGAAGGTGATGAGCTTGAAGAATTGACTGCAGAGGGAAGGGAACTGGAAACAGAGGTTAAAATGGCAGAACGAAATGGATTTCAGTCAAACAGGCAAAACGGATAACCGAGCATTATGTGAAAAAATATTTCCTAAAACAGATAGAGTAGAAGAAAGTGTGTTACATGTGAAAAAACCAGAAGCTGGAGGATTATGTCAGTTGTGAAGGGTAACTGAAGTCACCTTGAGGAGGTTGTGGGTCATAAGGGGCAGGATGAGGTCCAAGCCAAAAAGGACCACATCAGCAGCAGAAAGCTGTCCCTCTTCACTCCGCACTTGCACCTCTGCATGCAAGTTCTCCTCTTGGGAACAAAACAAGGAGCGGGTGGGGATGGCAGAAAGAGAGAAGAAAAAGTTAAAGTTAATGTATATCCTTTACCAGACAATAATCAGGGACATGTATATTGTTGCGAATATGGAATTTGACCTCCATATCCGCTTGTAAATATTCCCCTATCTTCTCCGATACTCCCCAACTCTCCCCTTACCCCATTCCCTAGTCCCATTGTCTGTAAACAACACCCATTAGAGCCGATCTTCCCCTTCATTCCCCCATTAAATGTCGTGCCCAGGTCCCCCGCACCACACGTAGACAATTATAGGACATCTTGCTAGTTATTCTTAATCTATGTCAGTTAAGGACTTGTTTCCATTAATTATGACTCTTCGTTGCACCAGAATGTGATGATATGGCACCAGTAGGAGTTTAGGACCTTCCCATACCTCCCCGCATCTCTTCCCATCATCTCAAGCTCCAACAACAACCACAACAACAGCGGCTTTGCGTCCTCACTCCGGCTCGGTTGGCCGCCATTGAACATGTGCTCGACGGGGTTACCCAGAAGGGGGCTCCCTGTCGGCCCCTCGTCAAGGGCGGAGCCGGTAACCCCCGCACCCAATGAGAAGCCATGGGCCGATGCCATATGGGGCGGAGCTAACGAGCGAGGGCGTGACTCCCCGCCGGATATACGCGGCCCCGCGCCGGACGTGACGTGAGATGCGCCCCGAGCTTGGAAGGACAAGACGCCACCCTCCCGAGCGCTGAGCGACCTCCCCGGCATCTCCACCAAAGTCGCGACCCACGAGCGCTGAGCGACCTCCCCGGCATCTCCACCAAAGTCGCGACCCACGAGCGCTGAGCGACCTCCCCGCATCTGCTGGACACCAACGTACGCGATTCTGTCCCTGAGCCAGGTGCACCTGAGCCATCGACTGCCGCTTTCCTGGCCATCAAACCCCGTGTGAGTGAGCCTTGTCCCGTTTATCTGTGGTCTGTCTAGGGTTAATATAAGAGTGTGTCTAAGTGCCCACCTTCCTATGTTTCCCTCTTGTCCCTGTAATCTAACCTTTTCCGCCTTAATATAACCTCCTCCGGAGGTCTTGAGAACTGAACCCCTGGTGTCGTATTGTGTGATTATAATCCAGCCGGGTGTCTTCTCTTTCCTATTGAGCCAGCGTAGCGCGATTAGTCAACAGTCGGGCACAATCGGGTAACTTGTACGGATACGGCGGCCATCCCGCTCGGCCCACCATACCATCAAAGTCGTATCTGTAACAATTGGTGTCGAGGAGTGAGATTGGACCCGGAGCGCGTTTACGCGCTCGAAATTATAACAGCGAAATTTGATTGTGTTTTACAAAAAAAAAAAATAATAAAAACCCGAATTTTGAAAGTCGCGCTATGGCGGATCAAGACGGCTGGGGTCCGGTAGGGGAGAGTGAGGTAGGGTCGATCCAGGACCAAAATGAGGGACAGGAGGAGAGCGAAGCAGTGAGGGCGGCAGGTTCGCAAAATAGCGCCGTCACGCACGAAGTAGCGGGCGCGCAAAATGGCGCGCTCGCTCACGTGGTTGAAGGGTCCCAAAATAGCGGCGCCGCGGAGGGCGAGCCTGCGGTGGCGGCTGGGGACGCTGGGCAAACCGGGTTTGACCTCAGATTATTCTTGACCCAACTGAATGCAAAAATGGATAGGATGGAGGGCCAAATGAGGGTTGATAGTGGGCGAATAGAGGGCCAAATGGGGGTAATGGGGAACCGGATGGATGCTCAGGGTGAGCGATTGGAGGGCCAAATGGGGGTAATGAGGGACGAAGCGAGGGGTACCGGTGAGAAGTTAGACAATAATTTTGAGGAGTTAGACAAGAAAATTGGGAAGTTAGACAATAATTTTGAGGAGTTAGACAAGAAAATTGGGAAGTTAGACAATAATTTTGAGGGGTTAGACAACGGGATAAAAGAGGTGAGAAATGGGTTAATGGGGGTAGAAAACAGAATGGCCGCTCAAGAGAATCAAATGGAAGGGATGCAAAAAGGGTTAGAGGGGTTAGAAAACAGTATGGAAGGCAAATTGAGGGACATGAGGGACCAAGCGGAAAGGGAAGTTAAACAAATGGAGCAGCAGATAGAGGGGGTCAGAATGGGGGTAGAAACCAAACTGGATGCTCACAGGGAGGAAATGGAGCAGATGAGGGTGGCATCTGGGCAGGAGATGCAAGTGATGGGAGAGGAGATCAGAAGAGGAGTGAGTGAGGAGGTCGGAGGAGTGCGCGAGGAGGTGAGGCACTGTAAGGAGCACATGGAGAAGGAGGTGAGAAAGGGGACTGTAAAGTTACAAGGGGGCATAGAGGACCTGACGCAGGAGGTGGAGCAGCTGACGGTGGGACAGACGGAGTTAGTGGAGCAGGTTCAAAGGAACACTGCGGTATTAGGAGGTTTAAAGGCGACACAGAAAGAACTAAAAGATGACTTGGTAGCGACGAAGAGGCAATGTCAGATGGTACGTGAGGGACTGACAACGAGGTTGGACGAGGTGGTAGAGGTAATGGAGACGAAGGACCGGCAGGTGAGGACGCACCTGGAAACGGTCAAGGTAGCCTTAGAGGATGAGCTTGAGGAGACGTACCGGGGAATAAAAGAGGTGAAGCACAAATTAGAAGAAGTGGAAGAAGGGATGAGCGAAATTAAGAAGCGACGGAGAGGGGATAAGAAAGAGATAAAAGAGGAGATAAAAGAATTGGTCCAAAGTCTGTGTTCAAATCGTGATGATGTGCTCATTAACCGGATGAGGGATTCGCAGGTGATGGAGGAGAAGCGAAGAGAAAGAGGACCCGGTGTAAGTGGTGACCAATATGGTCGTGCGTATGATGCGCCAGGTGATTTAAGAGGCTTGGGGGTCGAGATAGACCCGGGTGTTCGTGAGAGGCCGTTGGTGAAGTGTGCGACAGGTCTGGTGTGCGAAAGAGGAGGTGTGCGAGAAAGTCCGACTCTGGGGTGTGTGAGGAAAAAGTGCGTGCCAAGGAGTGAGTGTGCTGGCGAGAGTGAGTCGGTCGTAGCGTGTGTGCGAGGGAGCACGTGGAAGCGCGGTGTGGTGAGTGTTACAGAGGGTGTAACGGGAGAGTGTGCGCGAGAAAGGTGTGTGACGGACAGGTGCATGAGGAAAGAGCGCGCTGTCAGAAGTAAGGAAGAGTGTCCACCTGTGGTGAGTGTTACAGAGGGTGTAACGGGAGAGTGTGCGCGAGAAAGGTGTGTGACGGACAGGTGCATGGGGAAAGAGTGTGCTGTCAAGAGTAAGGGTGAGTGCGTTGCCAAGAATGGAGGTGAGAGTAGTGAGAGTGACATGGAGCGTGAGTTAGTTGTGACAGGTGAGCGAGGATGTACACCTGGGATGGAAGGATGCACACCTGGAATGGTAGAGCGTGAGTGGGAATGCACGCTGGAATTGGTAGTGAGGCACGTGGTTGGGTGTGCGAATGAGGGCACACCTGTGATTGTCACAGAGGAGGTGACTGAGGAGGGGGCGCGAAGAGGTGTTTTGGTGAGGTGTGCGACCAACGAATGTGTGCCAAAGTGTTCGGTGGTCAGGTGTGTGACCAAGGCTGTGAGTGGAATGGGTGTGCCTGGGTGTGTAAGGAAAGGTACGAGGAGCATGGGCACGGCTGGATGTGTGAGCAAGGAACGGGCTGCGGGGTGTAAGCATGCAGGTGAAGCATCGACGTTAGACGGGTTAGAGGTTAGAGCGACTTTTAGCCGAAGCGGGCCCTCGGTGCGTGCCGGGCCTCGCTTTGAACGGCCGCGTCCAGGCTCCACTAGGCGGAGCTGGCAGCCCGATAGAAAGGGTCGTCATGGCGACCACGTTTTGTTGAGACGTGCCGGCAGGTCGAGATCGGGACATTGGATGGCTCCACGCCGAGGTGATGCGTGGGATCTCGGCCCGGGTAAGCCCCCGTCCCTGCCCCGAATGCCGGACGCATCCACCCGCTGGCACAAAACAACCAGCATCCATTGCTTGGCTTTACGAAGCCGGGCTTTGGACAGGGATTGGCGCACCGAGAGGTATTAGTGAGTCGACTGGGTGATGAGGTTAGTGTTTTGGACCCAAAATTAGAGAAAAACAAAATTTGATGATTGGCAAAGGATTGGCAGTAGTGATTGGCAGATGATGGGCAGTGATTGGCAAATTTTTGATTTGTTGAAATTTGATGTGCAAAATTGGTAGTGAGAGACCCCCGATGTGGTGGGATGGCAAATCCACCATCCTTCCCATGGGGGGGCAAAGGAGCAATAGCTTATGGGGTGTATGGCAGTGAAAACTAGCCCGGGTGGGTTAGGATATGGCGTGTAGGGATCTAGCAAGGATGACCTTAGGTAACGTTAAGGTTAGTTAGTGACTGATACCTGTAGTGGGGACGCAGGTAGATTAGTGTGGATGATAATGACGTGGGAGCGCAATAGTTTAAAGGGACGACTGGGAAGCGCAAGTTTCAGAAGGGAGTAGTTAGCTGAGATGATGCTGTGTGTGTGAGAATTGAACAGGTGTGATTGCACAGGTGTGCAACTGGACAGGTGTGTGGAGCAGTGTATGAGTAGTGAGTGTGTGGATCAGCGCGAATGCGCTTGGGGAGAGAAGGGTGCCGGTGGCACCAGGTGTGAGAGCACAGGTGTGCAAGTACAGGTGTGTGGAGAGAGTTGGAGTGAGTGGTACGGAGTGGTGTGCATGGTGCGAAGGTGTGGATGGGGGAAGAGTGGACCCCTTTCACGAGTACCCGGGGCGGGTAGTGTAAGTGTTAGGTAGAGGGTACAGGTAAATTGTGGTTGGATATTGGCATTTGTGGTGCGGTTGCAGAATGGTGTTGTGAATGGGTGCATTAGTGTTGTGGAAATGGCTGGGCGTGTAGCCTGTTAGTGTGTGTAGTTGGTTGGGCACTCCACCACTGTGAGGATGTCGGCCAGGTGAGGCCGCAGGTGGGCTCTGGGAGCCGGTAGTTGTGAGTGGGTGCCTGAGGATCCCGGGTGTGGATCGGGCAGCCCAGTGCCAGAGAGGGCACGGAGTGGGGAGAGAGCCAGAGGGCCTTCCCCAGGTAGTTAGGTTAGGGTGAGGAGCAGGTAAGCTCGGAGGCAACTGCAGTGGTGGAGGTGTGCAGGTGGGTAGACCCACTGGGAGAGGTACACGCCGCAGCCCAGAAATTGTGCGAGGGCACCGGGAGATGAATCGGGGGAGTGAGACCCCAAATTGAAGAGCACCACAGTTTGGCCAATGGGAATTGGTTTTTAGAACCCATAGTGTAAGAGGGCCAATGGTTTGGCCGGAGAGAGACCCCGGGTAGTGTAAAGTTGTTAAAGTCATTTAGGAGATAGTTAGGATTGATGAACCTGTCGCACCATACGCAGCCACTTGCCTGTGGTGATGATGATGACTCCACACCTGTGTTTTCTTTGTTTGTGTTGCAGAAATGAGAATTGCTGTTGGATTTGTGAGACGCATCACGACGTGGATGAGACATTGGGGTGATTCCATCTCTCCCTCCCTAGGAGGGACTGATGATGAATTGAAAATGGCAAATTTTGATGAGAGTTGAAAATGGCAAATTTGATTGGTTAGGAGGGAGAGAAGACGGATTTGGTTTATGGGAGGAACGGGGAAGACAGTAGGGACGTTTGTTGATGTGTAAAGTAGATGTTTATGGGTAGTGTTGTGTTTTGTTGATACAGTAAGGGGTAAGGGAGGGGCCATGTAGGTTACCTGGTGGGGGGGGCGTACGGTAGGAACGTACCTGTCTCACCTGGTTCCCATGTGCCCCCAGTGTGCATCACCTTGCATTGCGTGCACTTTTGCGCCCTTACCACCTTGCTCACTTGTCTTGTTTTTGTCTCCCACCTCCGAGGATCTGGCTTTGGGGTAGAGAGAGAGGAAAGAGAGGTGCTGGCTACGCAGTTGTGGGCCTGCACTTTCGCTGTTGGCTGCCTGGATCGATACACCATATGGACCGCAATGTTTGTGGCCACCCACAATGGACCGCAGTTCGTTTGCGGCCAAGCACCACCCGGGGATGGACCTATGGGTCAACGTGGCACCTATGCCATACAGGTGAACCACTTTTAGTTACCACCAAGTGCACCACAAGAAGAGCAAGAGACACCTGCAGGGTTAGGGGTTGTCGAATTTATTTTTATTCCAATGAACAATGGTGACTGCACCGATTGGTGGTGGGGTGGTGCTTTTGATGCTGGGATGGGGTGCTCTGCACGTTATTAAAGGCCGTCGGCCACAGAGCACTCGTGGGTTGGTGTATCGATGTTGGCAAGCGCGCTCTCTCTATGCATAACATCTGCATGTGTTCCTCCAAAGACAGGTCCTGGATCGTAGTGTAAATAGCAGCGTAGTCTTGTAAATAATGCTCCCTACCGGCTGTATGTTTAGTTTGAGAATTCTTTCCGGATTCGGTTATCCTGTGGGTGTGTTTCTGAGAGGAGAAGGGTGCAACGTCGCAGGGGGACATATTTACTCATTTGTGAATATCTGTAAAACTGTCGCACTCAGGGTAGAGTTAATAGTAGAGGGAACTACATTGCGTGCCACACTAAAGTAGGTAAAAATTTATCGGGTCGGGACGCCCCGAGGGTAGAGAAGGGTGCAATGTTGCGAATATGGAATTTGACCTCCATATCCGCTTGTAAATATTCCCCTATCTTCTCCGATACTCCCCAACTCTCCCCTTACCCCATTCCCTAGTCCCATTGTCTGTAAACAACACCCATTAGAGCCGATCTTCCCCTTCATTCCCCCATTAAATGTCGTGCCCAGGTCCCCCGCACCACACGTAGACAATTATAGGACATCTTGCTAGTTATTCTTAATCTATGTCAGTTAAGGACTTGTTTCCATTAATTATGACTCTTCGTTGCACCAGAATGTGATGATATGGCACCAGTAGGAGTTTAGGACCTTCCCATACCTCCCCGCATCTCTTCCCATCATCTCAAGCTCCAACAACAACCACAACAACAGCGGCTTTGCGTCCTCACTCCGGCTCGGTTGGCCGCCATTGAACATGTGCTCGACGGGGTTACCCAGAAGGGGGCTCCCTGTCGGCCCCTCGTCAAGGGCGGAGCCGGTAACCCCCGCACCCAATGAGAAGCCATGGGCCGATGCCATATGGGGCGGAGCTAACGAGCGAGGGCGTGACTCCCCGCCGGATATACGCGGCCCCGCGCCGGACGTGACGTGAGATGCGCCCCGAGCTTGGAAGGACAAGACGCCACCCTCCCGAGCGCTGAGCGACCTCCCCGGCATCTCCACCAAAGTCGCGACCCACGAGCGCTGAGCGACCTCCCCGGCATCTCCACCAAAGTCGCGACCCACGAGCGCTGAGCGACCTCCCCGCATCTGCTGGACACCAACGTACGCGATTCTGTCCCTGAGCCAGGTGCACCTGAGCCATCGACTGCCGCTTTCCTGGCCATCAAACCCCGTGTGAGTGAGCCTTGTCCCGTTTATCTGTGGTCTGTCTAGGGTTAATATAAGAGTGTGTCTAAGTGCCCACCTTCCTATGTTTCCCTCTTGTCCCTGTAATCTAACCTTTTCCGCCTTAATATAACCTCCTCCGGAGGTCTTGAGAACTGAACCCCTGGTGTCGTATTGTGTGATTATAATCCAGCCGGGTGTCTTCTCTTTCCTATTGAGCCAGCGTAGCGCGATTAGTCAACAGTCGGGCACAATCGGGTAACTTGTACGGATACGGCGGCCATCCCGCTCGGCCCACCATACCATCAAAGTCGTATCTGTAACAATATATTCGTAAACTATGGGGGAGGGGAGGTTTTATTGCAGCTTGTTTGCTCTTGGATGTTGATTCTGCCTGGCTGAAGAGGGCAATCACCACCAAAGTCAAACAGAGGCCTGGACAGATTGAAACAGATCACCAGTACAAACCAGTGATATGTGTGATGTATACACAAAGAATTAAGTTAAGCACCCCCCCCGTTTTTTTACAACCTCGCACATTACAAGTTTGTTGTCGTCAAAACAGTGTAATATACCCATGATATTGCTATATTTTCTGGAGAAGTGATATTATGGTCACATAAAAACATAACAATCATGCCGTTTTCAATATTTTATTCTGAATAATTTAAGGTGAAATTTTTTGGGAATTTTAGGCATATTTTCACCTCAATTTAAGTATGGAGCTATAGGTCCATCACGGACAGTGTGGATGACGTTTATGTTTTCTAACGTACAGTCATTGTTCTGAGAAGACCTCTAGCGATCTTTGCGTCAATAACGTGTGTAGGACCCACGTGATCGGATCACTGACTCAACCAATCACTTTTTTTCACTTTGATCACTCAATTTCATCAATGGATAATTGCTAATGTCATACCAATCATTATTTGATCTCACATACCTTAGAATATATGCCAATGTATACATATACACAAAGAATATATATTAGGGGGTGCTTACCTTAATTCGTTGTGTAGGGGTGCTTAACTTAATTCTTTGTGTATATTAAAAAAAAGGTCCTTCAATTAAAATGTATCATCATCATCGAGATTCTGGAGTATTCATCACATGCTGTGCACAGAAGGGTTCAGCTCAGGTTCGTTTTGCGATACGAAAACATCAATGACTCCTTTTTATTATTACACCATGTACTATTTCACAGAGCAATATTAAAACTGTACTGTGCAAGGCAAAATAAAGGCTTCACAAGGTTGCTTTGGAGCAATCAGGAACTCTTGGAACAAAGGAACTAAAGAACAATGGTTCACAAAGTGCAGCCAGTGAAGTTATTGTGTGCAGCGTGGCACCTGTCCTCCATGTAAAAATAGAGCACCAGTGGTCCGGTAGCTCACCTGACTGGTTGCCAAAAACTGGAGTGATGGATGAATCAGGATAAAAATAAGAGCTGGATTTAGAATACACATTTTAGGTCAGGTCGTACTCACATGTTCACAGTAGTGCAACTCCCTGATGTCTATGAGCCTTGGCTTTTGAGATATTTCCCATTTCTGGAATGATGATGTCACTTCCTGTTGTGTAAACATTAGCCCTATTTGACAAGGTGCAGTTCCAAGGTGTTTATAATTTATATTTTCAAGATACTGCCCACTTTCTGCATTATGACATCACTGGTGGCCATATTGTATTTTGGATCAGCTTTTAATCAAACGTTCCTACAGGTAGCCAGCCGATCATATATTTCAAGTTTCGCATTGATCATTGAAGTGGTTTCAGAGAAAATGATTTTTAAGGGTTTTCCTTTGATCCAATAGGGCTGCCACACCACGTGACCAATGACATTATTGTTATCAACTTATATTTCTGTTGCCTGGTCGATCACATATGCGAAGTTTCGTATCGATCAGTTAAGCGGTTTCAAAGAAGACCTTTTTAAAGGTTTCCGTATGATCCAATATGGCTGCCATACCATGTGACTCATGATGTCATTGTTAAACTATATTTCCCTTGGGTAGTTGATCAAAAATTTCAAGTTTCACATTTTTGGTTAAGCAGTTTGAGAGAAGAGGATTGTTAAAGGTTTTCCTTAATCCAAAATGGTGGTCAAACTAGATCGAAATCCAAGCACTTTTGGGCCCTTCAAACCTTACGATGACCTACATATAGGTGGAGGGGTAGCATGCCATGAACAAACTTGAGTTCTACCACACCAAAGATGATTTTAGCCAAGTTTGGCCACAATTACATCGGCACTTTGAGAAGAAGTTGCAAGTTTTTACGGAGGGCCGGTCAATGCACCATCCCATAAGCTCACATGAACTACAGGTAGTGACAAAAGAAAATGGAAACACATGGGTAAATGAGGGACACCAAGTATATTGAAAGCAACAACTTCAACACAGATGTAGCCTATCTGCCATGATCTTTCCTGGGAAAACCACATTTCCAAGCCAGCCTCCAAAGCCAGTCGCCGAATAGGCATCCTCCGTCGTGCGAAGTCCTTCCTTGGCACACCTGAGCTCCCCACCAAATACAAGGCTTTCATCTGCAGCTCAATGGAATACTGTTCTCCCCTCTGGGCTGGTGCTCCTGCCTCACACCTCGCTCGTCTTCACGCTGGAGAAACCAAAGCATTCAGGATCATTGGAATCTTCCGCGATGAAGCCGATTCTGAGGCCCTTTCACTCACTCACCGCAGGCAGGTAGGTGGTCATTCTGTCTTCCACTGACTCCGATCCGGCCTATCTACCTATCTGTGCTCTGTCCCCCAAATATTCCTACAGGTCGCACAAGATCTGCCAGCAACCCTATTCTGGTGAAATTGCCAAAATCAAGACTCTCTGCTCACCTTCACTCTTTCATTCCTCTTTACTCCCACCTCTGGAACAAACTCCCTCACTCTCTTCAAACCCACTCCTCCCTCCAGGTCTTTAAAACAGCTGTTCACCACCATCTCTTATGAATTATCGCGAATTGCGAAACAGCGAATGGTTTAGTTTTCCACACGAGCCACACGCAGGAATTTACTTCCTGTTTATTAAATATAAGTAAGTAAATAAATTATATATATATATATATATATATATATATATATATATATACATATATACATATATATATACATACATATATACATATATACATATATATATACATACATATATACATATATACATACATACACACACACACACACACACACACACACACACACACACACACACACACACACACACACACACACACACACACACACACACACACACACACACACACACAGTCGGACCCCGCCATTCGAGGGGGATACGTTTCTGTAAAATCCACAAATAGCGAAACCCGCAAATAGCGGAGCATTGTTTCAATGGAAAAAGGGGGATAGGTTCCCAATTCGCGAAAATCCGTGAATAGAGAGGAACAAATTGCAAATGGTGAGGCAAATCCCAAGAATGTCTACGATAATCCGCAAAGGTCGATGAAAGTCCTGGAAATGGCGAGACAAAACCCGCGAATGTCGGCGATAATCCCGCAAATGTCGATGAAAGTCCCACAAATGGCGAGGCAAATCCTACGAATGATCACTCTACCATCCGTGCATGCATTCATTTTCAATGGGGAAAAGGGAGACATCTAATTGCGCTAATAGATACTGTGGAGTGTTTTCATTCCTCGCAGGGATGACGTGTTATGCAGCTTGTGGAACATCCCGCGAAGCTCTCGATTATAGTGTGGCTAAAATTCGTGGCTGCGAAAGCCATGAAAACGCAATGTAGAAGCAGTTCATGCTCGCACTTGTAGAAGATGTTTTTTTGCATATGCCCACCTGCTTTATGCATGGCTGGTGAAAGATAGGTTTTATAAATGTGTCAAGCTAGCAGTTCTTGAAATTATTTTTTTTGCACACCTGAAAAACCACGAATTCACGGAACACAGCCACAAATAGGGGGGGGGGGGGGGGGCGTGATTTCGCGGAACACAGCCGTGAATAGAAAAAAAACCCACTAATTCGCGGGATACTTTTCCGCGAATAGAGAAACATGTCGCATTTTATCAACCGCGAATACGCAGAACCCGCGAATAGCGGAACCCACAAATAGCGGAACCCACAAATAGCGGAACCGCGAATAGTAGGGTCCGCCTGTATTTGCACAATTTTTTCATTTTTCCAGGAAGTTTAAGGACTTGGCCAAGTTTCTTAGGACTTTCCAGTTCTGGAAAATGCTTTTTCATTTTTCCAGGAATTTCAAAGAGTTCAAAGACTTTGTGAACCCTGTTTTCAACCCCATGTGAAATACTAATGATGTTAAAACTTCAATCATTGTTCAAGGAAGAAAAAACAAAAATAAAGAAACAAACCGTGTAGCGAGTAATTAATTATACCACGATAAATCAAAGGTTATGCGTCTCGGCCCATAATTCCACCACTATGGCTCATTGTCCTTTCCTCACCAGCAGTGTCACTGAAGTCGATGAACTCCTTCGACAGGAGGTTTGTGAGAAGCTCAAGAATGAGAAGCAAATCTTGATGCCTTTCCTCCTCTTCCTGCTGTTCTCCTTGTGACATGGCCCCACGCACGCAGCTTCGGCCGTGGGCCGCAAAAACTCTCAACAGGTGCAGGCAACTCTCGTACAGTTTCAAGGCACGTGACTTGGGAGGGTCAAAAAGTCAAAATAAAAATTCAGAGAAAGGGTAAAAATAATAATAATCATTTTGAGACGGCACACAAGCCAACAAAAGAAATGCATCGTTGGTATTTATTATTTCATCTGACTTTTCCTGAAACTCCAACAAAACAATAATAACGGTTACAGAAGGCAAACCAATAAATAACTAGAAAGCATCTGAAAATGTGAAGCCTGTCCACGTCCACTTTGTAGTCGGATTTCGTATTATTATTATTCTTATGGATGCTAAGCATGATGAAAACAACGAAAACAAATTGACGATTTTAGGCAACCTTCACCTTTTGACCTCAAAAGCAATAGCCTTCAGTGACCCAATATGCAAATTCTTAAAATTTCACGTCAATGGGATGAAAATTGATGATTTTATGTGATGTTGACCCCTGCCTTTTGACCTTTTCACCAAATTATTAATTTGCCTTCTCCATTTTCTCATAATAAAGTTTTGTTGAAATTTTGATGACAAAAGCTAAAATTTGATGACAAAAAGCTATGGCATTCACACAGGCATGCATGCACATGATTGCAAAACCCCTGCACAGGTAGATTTGACACAAAATAGAAAGTGGCATTTGCCACGAATGAGTCAATGGATATGCCTCCGTGGTCGTTGGATGTCAACCAACTGTTATGTTTCATTTCAATTAAAGGTCACATGAGAGAGTGTGAGAGAGAAAAGAGGTAAATAGAAGAGAGAACATCAGATGTTTCTAACGAGTTATGGTCTGAAATTTTTTTTTCAAAGGGCACATGACCTTTGACCTGTTAAATCCAAAACCAAATCGATCTATCTTTGTATCGCAGTCCATATTTGTGCCAATTTTGGTTGAAATCCATTCTGTGATTCACAAGTTATTCTGGAAACAAAGATTTTCAATTAAAGGCCACCTGACATTGTTGTTGTGTTGTGGAAATGCACCCTGGGGAGAACATCCATGAACATGCAGAGTTCTCCAGACAGTTATTTCTTTAGTTTGTGTGTAGGTAGATCCTTGCCCGAGATGTCCAGGGTATTGGGGGGGAAATGTGTTGTGGGATTAGCCTGTTTCATCCCCGGTGTGATCTTCTCCTTCTCCACGCACTTTCAACCTTCTCAATCCACCGTCAATCTGCTTCAGCAATCCCTCTTTTCAATCCATTGGTCGTTCTTTTAATTTCGCTATCCATTGTCTGTCCTTCAGTCCATCTGTTTACACCGTCTCTCACCATCTTGAACCTTCACTCTTACGATTCTCAACCGACCACATCTGTTCATCAGTCCGTCCATCCTGCACTCTTCGGTCTCCAAGTTACCACCAACCTCCACCTCCGTCAAGCCACGTATATGTCACCGTTAGAAACAATTGGTCCTCTGGACCAGTCGAATTACCGTCTGCCATCCTTCCTTCTCTGCATTCCACATTCGTCACGTGGGATAACACTTCTTACACATGCACGGTACAGAGGAACATTTGCGCATGCAGAGGAGTAACCAGATCCCCAATAGCTGCCAACAAATTGAATATTGACACATGCGTGCGGAAGAGCAAGAGCACCTATAACCATCAAACATCACCACCTGAATATCACGAGGTGAGGCTTTGTGACCTCTCCATGCGCTCTCCCACTCCTGTCGGACATGCACCAATGGGAAAGGGCCGCACAGATGTGAAGGAGCGAGCGGTGATCCTTTCCCCTCTGAAACCATACCCCATGCGGGGGCAATCCTGCTCGCGTGAACTATGCTCTCTCAAAGCCGCGCCTGGCAGGGCAGTTATAAAACTCTGGACGCACTTCGGTTTGGAGCTGTTGTGCTTGCCGGTTACTCGACAAGACTGCCTGCCTGCTCAGGAAATTGCCTGCCAGATCGTACTGCGCTGGGTCCAGATCGCACTGCGCTGGGTCCAGATCGCACTGCGCTGGGTCCAGATTGTATTGCGCTGGGTCCAGGGTCAACCGCTGGGAGGGGAGCGTGAGGCAAGGACACAGTGACACCACGCAGCTACACTCATGCTATCTTTTTCTTGCTTTCCCTACAAACCACTAACCGTCTACTTTGGACGCACAAAGAGTATCAGCATTCCCAAGAGAGAGGTAATTATAAAAGAGCTATTCACCACAGAGATCAACAATAAGCCCCTTGACCCACCACGGTGAGGTCCTCACACCTTTCCTCTAAGCACACACCATTGCTATGCTATACTCTCATTGATACTGCATTGGCACTCCACCACCCATTTTATCCATTTTTTTATCCATTCTATACCCCCCCCACTTTCCCCGCATATTTGGGCTAACGCAGCCCCACTTGGTTGAGTGAGGTAAAGGCGGAGTCATCCCCATACTCCGCTCTGCTTCCTTCTCCTCCTTTCTTCTCGTCTCCTTCATCCCGGTGCCATGTCTGTTGTGCAAGTAATTCTGTAATGGGGGAAACATGCATGCTAGGGGTAAGTCTGCTTGCTCTTCTGTGCATTCTGTCTTTGCTTGCTTAATACATGCTTGATAATTGCCTACTTGTGTAAATGTAGATTGCTGATTTGTGTTTTGTTGAACATCTTTCAAATGTGCCTTGGTTGTCCTTTCTTTCATTGACCTGGCATAGCGTGCTCGTAATCGATAGATGGGAGGGTTTTTTGTTCCACTGATTGGCTCTGTGTGTTAGCCAACGTCCACCCCACTGTTCGCTCGTTCATAATAAGTAGGCAGGTGGGCGTTGAGGGTGCATTCCCCAGTTAAGGTAAATAATCAGTGAGTAAGGTTTCACAACTAAGGGTGAGAGGACCCTGGTCCATTAAATTAACTGGCATCCGTGGTTGCTCAACAACCAGTCGGGCCACGGATAACTCCGTGGCCTGTTGGCGTCAGGGTCGGTGATCTAGTGGCAGGTCCGAGTAAGTATCCCGTGAGCCCGGCGCACACAGGCTGAACCTGCAACAATACACATTGGACCTTTTGAACTCAAAATCAAATCAGTTGATCTTTGTATTATAGTTCATACTTTTGCCAAACTTGGTGGGAATCCCTTCAGTAGTTCACAAGTTAACGCGGTAATGGAAATCTGCTACACACCCACACACTGACAAACCAAAAACAAAACGCCTCTGGCTGCGAAAGCTAAAAAGGAAAGCGTAAGACTCCAAACCTCACCTCATTTAGATAACAGAGCTGCCGATGTGCAACCTCAACAAACAATTCCAAAATGAGGTTGGAAATGGCCGGCCAGGAGAGTCCCAAGGCCTCCAGGAAGAGAGGCCCGTTTTGGAGCCAGCCAAGTACCATGTTGAAGAGTTGTCCTGCCGATTCCGTGGTCGAGGCCTCCGCGAGACCGCATGTGCACTCCAGTGCCAGTGAAAGGCGGGAGCGCACCCTTTCGTCCGTGCAAAGTCGTGAACGAGAGGCCGACAAATCCTGTCGTTCGTGGTCCAAGGGTTCCAAAACCTGGAGGAGTCGGCATATGTCTAAATGCAATGCGATTTTTGGTTTAGCATTCATATTCATAGTGTTTTGCATGGGGATAGAAAAATGTTTCAAATTTGACATGGACCAATGTTTATCCTCATAACCAAGTTTATATGCATACTGGATGGCCAATTGCAGCTTACACCTGCAAACCTAAGTCTCCCTTTAATCCACTCCCTCAACAACCCTTTTCCCATTCCCCTTCTACGCAATTCCCTCAAAGCCTTCATACACTCCCACTTGTTCTCCTTACCCCACTACTTTCTGTACACCTTCACATACTTCCCTTAACCTTTTCACCCAATCCCCTCTATCTCTTCACAAACGTTCCCCTCAACACCCCCCTTTACCTATTCATCCACTTTCTCCTTTACCCACTTCCCCTCACCATAAAATCCTGTCTGGTTACCTATTCACCCATTCCCCAAAATTATCTCGGTCATCCCTGAGACTATTTCAAATTCTGCTTCCATGCAGCAAATACAGTATAGTCTTATAATAATTCCCACACGTTACCCACATTAAACAATATTTCTTACCCTCATTGTTAAAACACAAGTGGG
This sequence comes from Myxine glutinosa, assembly GCF_964187855.1. Lineage (NCBI taxonomy): Eukaryota > Metazoa > Chordata > Myxini > Myxiniformes > Myxinidae > Myxine > Myxine glutinosa. The sequence goes on from NC_136265.1 coordinate 122,345,399, forward strand.
GTGAAATAGCCCCAACTCCCCAAAACCTTCGCTATACACCCTGAGCACAAGTTGCAGTTCTAAGCTGATTCGGTTTAAGCAAGAGTACATTGAAGTCAAACAAAGAAACACCTCGAATGATCATGATAATTTCTGATGTCTATGGTATTCATGCAGAGAACTCGTGTCTATTATTACATCATGACTTGTAATACGCCCTCCCACCAGAAACAGCGCTACACGATACACAATCACATAGAGAATTTGTGTCGTCACTGAAGCCGAAATAAACGGGGTTATGAATGTCTTTTTTAACCACCTAAAATCTTCCCAGGTACACCCACCAAGTTTCAACTCAATACCTTCAGCGGATTTAGGAGTGCATGCAAGAAAGACAGACAGATAAGGCTAACTTTGTATATACTAACTGTGTCTCCCATCGCTTCGCTGACGGGTTTAATCAAAATGCATCATGTTGTACTTCACAAACATATCGCAAGTGTATGTGTGTGTGTCAATGAGGATATTAATGAAGTAAAACCAATGAAAAAGGATCTTTTCTAACATGCAATTGTTGTTGTGGTTGTTGAGCTCCTTCCATGTACTTTTAAAAATATTTTTCTATTGTTTTGAGAAGTATTACCATATATCATTTTGTGTGCTCCTCTCGTGCCCGTTGAGCATTCATAAAGTGATAGAATAATAAATATTACAGTTGGAACTGCTACAGTGAAGCTAGAGGTACCGCTTCTTCTTCCTCAATCCTGGTAAAATGGGCTTTTAAAACGGGCAAGTATATGTGATTGAATGAACGAATGTTTGTTCAAAGTATATGGAGTACTACCTTTCCACCAGTCATATTTGTATTATTCCACGAGAGCAGAAAGACTTTAGAATAAAGCGTTACAGACATAGAAATTCGGCTCCTTTTATATATAGATACAGAGCATACATTCACTACAAGTAAAAACAAGTACAAAAGGTTTTAATTAAAACAAAAGCCGCGTCGATGTTACACAATGCCTAGATGCAGCTGTGCCTATAACGTCGATGTTATAGGCACAGGACATTCCTATCGATTCGATTACTTGATGTTATTTTTGTGCAAAGTGAAAATATATCTCGGCAATTTCCCGTGTGTGGCGACGAATTTTTAATATATCTCGGCATTTTCCCGTCTGTTATTTCAGGCGGTGTATGACTGACCATGCCGCGATTTAAAAAATATATATCTCGGCAATTTCCCGTGTGTGGCGACACGTGAACGAAGCTATGCTCCTCTCTCCACATTATTGTGACGACGTATAAATTAAATATTTCATCGTGACGATTGTCATCAAATGGACGAATTTTTAATATATCTCGGCATTTTCCCGTCCGTTATTTCAGGCGGTGTATGACTGACCATGCCGCGATTTAAACAAAATATATATATCTCGGCATTTTCCCGTCTCTTATTTCGGGCGGTGTATGACTGACCATGCCGCGATTTAAAAAATATATATCTCAATGGACTTGAAGTTACAGGCCTTTGAGAATTCATTTCGTTCTATAAAGGGCAACTTTCATCGGATTTTCTTCCCGTTTTTTTTCAACCGAGTCTAAAACTATGTTAGCGACTGTGAAAAATGAAATGATATGTCGAATTTGATTTGAAATAAAACTGTGTGAGAGAGGAAGACACCATGGGCCTACAAAACAGGCCTCAAAGCTATGCGAGTTAATAAAATGGTGGATATTTGTTTATATGAAGGCTCTCCCAGAATGGGTGGAGCTATGGTTCCCAGAATGGGTGGAGCTTTGAGGTTTTGTCTTCTCTGCAAGAAGAAGAAGAAGGAGAACAAGAAGAACAACAACAACAACAACAGCAGAGGGCACTCTATGAGCAGCGTCTGCGACGCGGCTAGAAAACATTTAAAGAAATGTAAAGGGATGTAGGGATGTTACTCCAAAAAGTATGGAAACAAGGAAGGTGTGGTCAAAATAAATTATCATGTGAAAGCATCCCTACATCTTTATTTGCATAATGGTCGTCTGTGTGCGTGTGTGCATGTGTGTGCCATTGGTTGTTATCTCCAAATGCGTGTTTCAGAAGGTGGAATGGAGCCCTCCCAATTGTCGATGGTATCCACCTTTGTATGTGTGTGTATATGTATGAGTGTGTGCACGTAATGTGTCTGCGTGTGTCTGTATGTGTTGTAAGTTGTTTCTGCCTGCGATCTTCACACGTGAGTGGGTGTCAGGAGATGGAACGGAGATCGACCAGGTCTCAAAGTATATCCACCCCATTAGCGTGTGTGTGTGTGTGTGTGTGTGTGTGTGTGTGTGTGTGTGTGTATACACTACCGGTCAAAAGTTTTAGAACACCTCAATTTTTCCAGTTTTTATTGAAATTTAAGCAATTCAAGTCCAGTGAATAACCTGAAATGGTACAAAGGTAAGCAGTAAACTGCTCGAGGTTAAAAAAAAAGTTTAGGTTAGCAAAAACGGGAAAATAATGTAAATTACACAGTTATATTGTAAAAAAAGGCCTTCTTCAGGGAATAAGTAATGGGTTAACAACTTACAGCTGTTCTGCAGCAATGTAAGTAAATTAAGCCTTGAAAGTTGATGCAAACAATTCCTACAGGTGTCCCAACCTCTGCTGATTACTTGATGACAAACCCCCTGTCTGTATAAAAGCAGTATTGGAACAGACTGTTATTGCACCCTTTGAAGCATTATTTGGACAATATTGCACTGCAGGAAGTATGGAAACTGGAGGAAACTCTGACAGGAAGAGGTCTGGCAGACCCAAAGCCACAACAGAATCAGAAGACAAGTTTCTGAGAGTCAACAGCTTGCGTGATAGGCGGCTCACAGGACAACAGCTTCAAGCACAGCTTAACACTGGTCGAAGTAAGCAAGTCTCAGTTTCAACTGTGAAGAGAAGACTTCGAGCTGCAGGTTTGACAGGTCGAGTGGCAGTGAGAAAGCCATTGCTAAGATGGCAAAATAAGAAAAAGAGGCTTGCCTGGGCCATGAAGCACCGCGCCAGTGGACGACTGAAGACTGGAAGAAGGTCTTATGGACCGATTAATCAAAATTTAAAATCTTTGGTTCATTACGCAGGGTTTTTGTATGCCGTTGAGTGGCGAAAGGATGGTTCCTCAGTGTGTGACACCAACTGTTAAACATGGAGGAGGAAGCGTGATGGTCTGGGGCTCTTTTGCTGGATCCAGAGTCGGCGACTTGCACAGAGTGACTGGCACCCTGAACCAAAAGGGCTACCACAGCATTTTGCAGCGCCATGCAATACCCTCTGGTATACGCCAAGTTGGTCAAAGGTTCATCCCACAGCAAGATAATGACCCGAAACACACCTCCAGGCTATGTCAAAACTACCTTTGAGGAAAAGAACAAGACGGTAGGCTTCAAATCATGGAATGGCCAGCACAGTCTCCAGACTTAAACCCCATCGAGCTGGTTTGGGATGAACTGGACAGAAGGGTGAAAGCAAAGCAACCGACAAGTGCAACACATCTGTGGGAACTTCTGCAACAGTGTTGGGAAGAACTTCATGAACAATATTTGATTTCCATTGTAGAGAGAATGCCACGAGTGTGTTCGGCGGTTATATCTGCAAAAGGTGGATACTTTGCAGAGTCAAAAATTTAAATTAAATTTTGTAAAACAAAATGATTCTACGATTTCGTTTTTATCTCCAATTGTTTATTTGTTCTATGCTTAATTTCAGAGTACATTGAGACATTAAACTGCATAAATTTCAATAAAAACTGGAAAAATTGAGGTGTTCTAAAACTTTTGACCAGTAGTGTATGTGTGCCGTTTCTTGTTATCTCCAAATGCGTAGTGTGTATCGTTGGTTGTTGTCTCCATTCGCAGGTTTCAGGAGGTGGAACTGAGTCCTCCCAGGACCCAAAGTATCCACCCCCTCTCGGTAAGGGATCGCAGTTCATGGACCAAGCTGTTCAACTTTTTCAGAGTTTTGTTCCAAGGGATCTTTTCAGGATCGTCACCGAACCCCAGATTGCCTCCAGTTGTAATTCATTTGTGGTAATATTCCCAGGGATGGTTTTCAAAATCTCAGTGAGGTTCTTCTTCATCATTCCTGTTGCTCTAATTATCACTGGTACAATTTCGATGCTCTTCAGCTTCCAAGATCTCTTGACCTCATTTTTGAGATCCTGGTATTTGGTCATTTTCTTGATTTCTGCGATGTTTAGGCCAAAATCGCTGGGAACTGATATCTCAATCAATGCTTTCTTTTCCTTTTTGTTCCTGAGTACAATGTCCGGACACAATGCTTTGTTTTCCATGTTCACGCTCAATGGAGTCATCAGGTCGTACATGAGCATGACATCCTCATTTTCCATGATTGTCCTTGGGTATTTTTTTCTATTTAGAAATATTTATAGATGTTCTACCAATGAGTTGTCGTAAAATCTTGTAGTAAAAACGTTATAGATGTGCTCACCAGTAGAGTACTGTGTGTCTGGCACCGGGGGGGGGGAGGAAATTTTGCGCTCCCCTGCTTCCACCTCCCTTCCCCAAATACCCAACCGTAGTTGCCATAGGTCATAAACATGGGGAAACTAGGATCTTTATATTTAAATATCTTATATTTGACCATTGACCACTCCACTCTATGCGGTATACCAAAACAAAGATGAAAGGAACATTAAATGTCCGTTCAAATATTTATTCATTCAGAGTTAGTGGATAATCCCCTGTTCAGGCTGTTCTATACGATGCCAGACACCACGTGATGCGCCGATGTAGCGAATCTGCCGCCGAGAAACCGCGACTCGAGAAGGTTCTTGATCACATTGGTTTTTACCTTGATACCATAGCTGAAGAGGGTTCGTGATCACGTGAATCCCATGGGCAGCACTGGTACCTTGCTAATCATTATTATTTTATTTTCATAAATGTAACGCTGAAAAACAAGGGATTTCCCAAGGCCTGATATTTTTGCTGATATTATTTGATGTCACATCGTCACACATAAGACAATGACATTGAGGCAAATGTGTCTACCGGCCCCGCCCCCATCAGGCTGATTGACAGTCATCGTCCTGCCCATCCCTCGTATCCCTTCCTATTCTTCTACAAAGGAATGTAGTTTTGCGTATATTTCGTGGAACCCTTTTATTTCAACCAATTAAAATTACGATACCAAAGGATGCTGCACAAAGTGAAACTCTATCGGAGGGTACCAGAATCATAGCCATTGAGAGAATACACCACCTGAAGATAATTTTTTATTATTATTAGTCCCCTACCGGTGTACACCGGAGGGGACTATAGGTTTGCACGCCGTCCCTCCGTCCGTCAGTCAGTCCGTCACGCAAAGAACAGTTTTCCGGACTTTTTTTCTAAACGCTTAATGCTAATGATTTCAAACTTGGTACATGGTTTCCTCATGATAAGATACAGATCAAGTTCGAACTTCACGACGTTTCGATCATTTTTGACAAAGTTATGGCACTTTGAACTTTGGGTATTCTGATAATTCTGATGATCCTTAACTCAGTGCCATTTTAAGTTTTAATTTCCTTTAAAAACCAATTTCTCTGCAATAATAGGACCGATTGAGATAAAATTTTCACCGCACGGGGGACTCGGTCTGTAGAATATTTGAATGGTAATTATGACGTCACAGGTCACGTGGTTCGGCCGCCATGTTGTTTTCATGAAAACACGAAAACCCCTTTTTCTCTGCAACGGCTGAACAGATCGAGGCCAAACTTTGCAGGCAGAATCGCATACCCATGACGAACAAAAAAGTCAGCGAGCATGACGTAATGCGTCACATGGTTTCAGAGTTATGACGTTTTTAAGCATGAACCTTTAAAACCGAGCTCCTCCCTCATTTTTGATCCAATCGAGGGGAAACTTCACAAATCTGTTCAGCATGTCAATCTACTAAAATGTCCTTTTGGAATTTGCGATAGGGCACATGGTTTGGCAGATATCGTTAATTAAACAAAAATATTTTTAAAAATGGATATCTCTTGTTTATTCGAGAGTTCTCCTCAAGCCGCACCGCGCGCCCTCAGCCTCGTCTCGCGAACGTCAACAGCGCAACACATCGCGCTTTTTCCCGGAGCGGCGGAACCAAGCGGAGCAACATTTATATGCACATCGATCATTGATCGTGAACCGGAAAATATAATAAATTACTGATATTTAGCGACTCGAAAGGTTCTTTATCAACAACTTATTTTCTCGTAAATCGAAGTCCCGAGTGCGAATCACAGGTGAGCCCGTCCTGAGGTAATTAGCGATTGGGAACGTTTCAGAACCTGTGGATAAATAACCCTTGGTAATTTCCCCAACAGTTTTCTGGACGACAGACTGCCAGTAGGGGACATGTATTGCAGCGCAATACTCAGAATGCTTGTTATTATTATTATGAACGAGAAGATGAATTCACACGTTTGACTGATCTCGGTTCTTTGTTGTTGTTTTTTTTTGTTTTTTCCCTTTTTTCCATGGTCTGAAGTACTAAAAAGTGCCCCCTGCCGAAACAATCAGCTGGACAGACCAGGTAGATTCTCAAATGTAGCATAAGCGACTTTTTAGAGAAGATACTCCAACTTTATTTTTGTATGTAACGGATGAGACTGAAATTTTTTTTTGCGCCATCCCTACATAAAGAGTACTCGCAATACTCTCTGATACTTGCATTATTTTAAGGTAGCCTTCAGCTTGGACACAACCCTGTCCCAGTGGAGTGGTAGTTTTTTAATGCCTATAATGTACAATTATTTGGAAATGCAAGTCATGGTCGAGACCATTTTGTGGTACAATGGGCACAATACAATCTAAGCAATTGAATGTACAAAAGCTCGCATCAAAAAACCCATCTCAGACATCTGTTAAACCAGTTTGACATTATTCCCTTGTGGTATTGAGCCTGAGTGAGTGTATAGAGAAAGCGCAGACACGGTACCAAGGTCCAGTAGCGCTGAGAAGCATTTTGATCCATGGGGGCAAAACCAGCAAGGGCAAGACCTTTGAAAAGGCTGCGCTGAGCACCAGCAGGTAGTGACAGAGACTTGTATATCTCTGCCAACCGCCAAACCCCATTGCTTTCAACTAGAAGAGATGCTCTGCCGGGGGAGAGGAGAAAGATTTGAACAAAACGAGCGAAAAGGTTGAGAAACCATTGGAGGAATTAAAAAGGATGAATAAAAACAGGATGTAAACATGCAGGAGATAGGAAAATGATGTTAGGTGCAGGCTGGGGGATGAGTGGGGAGAATAAGAGGATAAATGAGAGAAAGAATGACCAAAGAAAACAAATTAAGATGAATACATGGTGGCAAAGAGGAAGAAGAAAAAAATATGAAAATAGCGGAGAAGAAGATGACAATTTAAAAGAAAAACTGTCTGTAGTTTTGTGGATATTGAATAGAGTCTGACATGCGGTATGCTTCAAATTAAACTACTACAAAGCCCCAGTGGAGGTGGTAGATCGTATGCAGCCTGTGGCTGCTTGGTTGCATCATTTTCTGATGGCACGACTGTGCCGCTGATGCAATGCAATGCCCCCTCCACCCCCCCCCCCCCCCCCATTACCAGTATGCTGGTACTCATTTTGGTGACCTCGGGAAGATGACAGGCTGTCAACCCACCTGGTGTTAATTCAATGGAATGACAGGGCCTCAAACTCAGGACCATAAGATCTCAAAAGCTAGCCACCTCAACCGTTAAGCCAACACCAGGCTTGTTGAAAACTCCAGTGACAACAAATGTGAGGAGCAGCATGATGATGTCACAAAGGGGAGGGGGATAAGGAAGCAATTCCACATGAATATGATGACGAAAAATAGGATTATGATGCATTTGTTGCAATAATGAAGAGTGCAGAATGCACATCCTGCCAGGCTGCCTTCATTCCTGGATTGCTGACTTCCTTTACTCAGACAGTCAATGTGTTTCTATCAATGGAACCCTCTCCCAGTTCTCCAGGGCAGTCTTGGGTCTAGTCTTGTGGCTCATTCTCAAAAACGACCTCTCCGATGCTCTGGTAAAGCCTCTATTCTTTTTGCAGACGAGTCAGCATTGTGTCGTACAGTACCTCATCCCTCTGCTATGTAGACAGCAGCTCAGTGTCTATCTCCCTCTTTTTCTGCCCAACTGGAGTCGATTACATGCGTGGAACATGTCTTCAATCCATGAAAGCTTCACAGTCTCACCCGATCACTCCAGAAAGATTGTCAAACTAACCAACCTGCCTATTTCCATGGTCAGACACTGGAAGTGGTTCAGTCTCTTGAATTTCTAGGCCTCACCATGAGCCTCTCATGAGCAACATGAGTAACATCACCTTTCCTGAGCAAATCATACAGCAATGCTGGCGTCCAAAGCAGGCCGCAGAGTGGGCATCCTCCATCGATCCAGTCTTTCCTTGGAAATGTATAACAACTCACAGAAAACAAGTACTTTATCCGTAGCCCAATGGAGTACTGCTCTCCCTTATGGGCTGGGAACCCAACACCACATCTTTCTCTCCTGGATCAATCTAAAGCTCTCAACATTATAGGAATCTCCTGCAATGACATTGAAGCACAAGATCTGTGACTTTCACATGACAGGCAAGATAGCTGTCTCTGTTTTTTTTTTTTTTTTTTGTCTACCTCTTCTCCCCTCTGACCATCCACATCTACTCTAAAATGTACGTGTTCTTCTGGTATGTGCATCCTGGTTATACTTCTTTGTTCCTTGCTTCCCCCGTCAATGGAACCACCATCCAAAGGTACTTCTTTCCCACTCTTTCCTGCATGGCTTCAAGGAGGAAGTACACCACCACCTTGTCATCCCTCATCCTGTGCAATGATCTTTCTTACCCCCATTAACCCCTTTTGGCACAACCATCTTGCCTACTGCTTTCAGTGAGGCCACCCCTCCTCTCTCTCTTCTCTTCCTGTTTGTTCATTAACTTGGGGATTGTGCCCAGTTGTTGCCCTGTTAACCCACCATCAGTTCAAACTTGCTTTTCCATTAGCCTCGCTGAGAGAGAGAGAGCGAGAGCGAGAGAGAGAGCGAGAGAGAGAACAGAGAAAGTAAAGATGAAACTAGCTAAGGTGTTGTACAATGCCCTCCAGCATTTCTCCTGTTTCTATGGGGGTTAAGGCTCATGGAAGAACTACTGGCACAGGATGAGAAAGCAACACACTGACAATAGTGCAAGGGAACAGGAAGACAAAGAGATCTGCTGTGGTTGGAGCTTGGGTAGGACTTAGTATGGAACTGACGCTGCAGAGATTGTGCTGACAAGTGACAAACAAAAAGGAGGGTTGTTTACAGTGAAAAATATCAACAAGCGCATTCGATCTTTTAGACGTTTCATCTTGAGGGATAAAACTACCCAGGTGCGTTTCAAAGCCGTGCATATCAACCGAGTTCTGCTCACAGGGCCTAACCTGCCGCGATGCTCTGCCAGAACAACGAGCAATTTTGCAGAGTCAAAGGCAAGGTCAGCCTCAGAAGCCCAGGCCTCGAGATTGCACACCACCTTTTCAACCAGGAAGTGAACCAGCCAACGTGCAGCCTCTGCACCGGCACCAAATGCACTCGAGAGTGCAATGCTCACCTACACAGAAACAAGCATTCACTATTCCGCACACAATGACTCGGTGTTCCACAAGACCTGTAATCTCAATCAATTGGCACGTACAAAAACAAATAGCCAATGCAAATGGAAAGATCACATACCTGGTTGTAATTCTTCTCCTCGAGCAATAGGTAGGCCTTTGCCCAGCGCTGGCAGCACCATACAGCATCACGCGCCACCTGCGGACTCAGTATGGCAGTGAGTCCTCCTCGAACCGCTCCGCTCTGCACTTCTGCTACCCTCAGAATCACCGCCAAAAGCCTGAGTGTGGGTGTGGTGGTGGGTGGAGGGGAGGGAGGATAAAGAGAGAGAGAAAAGCAAAGATGATTAGCATCAGCAACTTAAAAAACCAACCACCGTTTAGAGGCCATTTTTCCCCGCAAAGCGGGGGTTGGCCTTTTTCGGGGACCGTGGTTGTTGTTGTTTTTTGGTCCCCTTTTTGAAGCAATGTTTTACGGCCGGATGCCCTTCCTGCCGCCAACCCTGTTTGTCGCCTTTTTACGACAAGCAGGGAATTGCCAGTGAACTGGTACTCAATTAGCCGACCTCGGAAGGATGACAGGCTGAGTCAACCCCCCTGGCGTTAATTCAGCGATCGACCGGGATTCGAACCCAGGATCCTTGGATCCTAAGCTGGCACCCTAGCCGCTAGCCCAACACCAACACCAGCATCAGCAACTTAATCATCTTATATTGACACCTTCTCACAAATACCTTCACTCTGCTCTGCTACTTAAATTTCCATCTATATGTACCTAACCTGTATTGTATGTCCCCATATGTATGTACCCAAACTGGATTGTACGTTCCCATCCATGTGTAACCAGCCTGGATTGTACATCCCCATCTACACTTGCCCAACCTGTATTGTACATCCCCATATGTACGTACCCAACCTGGATTGTACGTCCCCATCTATATGTACCCAAACAGGATTGTACATCCCCATCTGTATGTACCCAACCTGTATTGTACGTCCCCATCTGTATGTACCCAACCTGTATTGTATGTCCCCATCTGTATGTACCCAACCTGTATTGTACACCCCCATCTACATGTACCCAACCTGGATTGTACATCTCCATTTGTATGTACCCAACCTGTATTGTACTTCCCCATCTGCATGTACCCAACCTGTATTGTACTTCCGCATCTTAAACCTGTATTAATCATCCCCATCTGTATGTACCCAACCTGTATTGTACGTACTCATCTGTATGTACCCAACCTGTATTGCACATACTCAACTGTATGTACCAAATCTGTATTGTACTTCCGCATCTTATATCTGTATTAATCTTTCCCATCTGTATGTACCCAACCTGTATTGTACGTAATCATCTGTATGTACCCAACCTGTATTGCACATACTCAACTGTATGTACCAAACCTGTATTGTACTTCCGCATATTATACCTGTATTAATCTTTCCCATCTGTATGTAACTAACCTGTATTGTACGTCCGCATCTGTATGTAACCAACCTGTATTGTACGTCCGCATCTGTATGTACCCAACCTGGATTGTACATCCCCATCTATATGTACACAACCTGGATTGTACGTCCGCATCTGTATGTACCCAACCTGGATTGTACATCCCCATCTATATGTACCCAACCTGGACTGTACGTCCGCATCTGTATGTACCCAACCTGTATTGTACGTCCGCATCTGTATGTAAGCAACCTGTATTGTCCGTCCGCATCTGTATGTACCCAACCTGGATTGTACATCCCCATCTGTATGTACCCAACCTGTATTGTACGTCCGCATCTGTATGTACCCAACCTGGATTGTACGTCCGCATCTGTATGTACACAACCTGTATTGTACGTCCGCATCGGTATGTACCCAACCTGTATTGTACATCCCCATCTATATGTACCCAACCTGGATTGTACGTCCGCATCTGTATGTACCCAACCTGTATTGTATGTCCGCATCTGTATGTACCCAGCCTGTATTGTACGTCCGCATCTGTATGTACCCAACCATACTCGTTCATATTCAAACTACAAAGTGATTTAAATCCCAAAGTCAAATCAAACTGACCATCTCCACTCGAAGTGCCCTGTTCTCCCACTTGCGGAATCCAATGACTTCATAATTGCACCACCTTCTCTCCAGTGCCTTAAAGAAAATCTTAATGTTTCACCCTCTGAGCCCACCCTGCCCATTCACGGCATGGCTGGACAGGTTGAGGTGTTCTCCAAAGATTTAACAACCACTGTGGAAGGAGGAATTTTCAACTGAGCTTTTAAAAAGCACCAGTCTTGGACAGAACGTTTTGCCTTGATAATGGTTTCATTTATGTGACAGAAGTAAACTTTAAATTGAAAGACTGTTGATGGCCTGGATAGTATTTGACTTCACAATGCATGAATGGTACTTTGACAAAGGTTTGGAGTGCCGGTGAATGTACGGGGCTTTGTCTCAGTTTAAGACTATACAGCAGACCCTCCCCGTTCACGGGGGTTACGTTCTTGAAAAACCCCGCAATGGGCAAAACCGCGATGCGCAAAGTTAAGTCGGGTCGTCAGCGTCGTCAGACTTTGTGAAGATGGAGGTGATTTTCGTCTGCTTCGCCTTGGTCCTTATACGCCTCTTTATAGGGTGCCATGACAGCGTCCATCTCTCGCTTTAATTTCAAGCACCTCTCCATGAAATGGTCGATCTCAAAGAAATGGTCGACCAAGTCATCTGCCATTTGGAGGCCTTTCTTGACAGCACTGATTGTCAGCTGAGGTCTCTCCACCATGCCCTCAGAATCTCCATCATCCTCTGGATCACTGGGTGCTGCGAGCTCTTCAAGGTCCTCCTCAGTCAACTCAGCATCATGAGACTCGAAAACGTCAACGATGTCTGCCTCCTCCAAGTCGGCAAATCCTTCCTCTTTAACTTGACGGGCTAATACGAGGATATTCCTTATTTCGTCCTGCTGTATGGGGAAGCCCTGGAAATCGTGAACTTCTTCAGGCCAAAGTTTCTTCAGGCTTCAGGCCAAAGAGAGTTTCGCAATCGACACATGTTACCACAATAATTCAACCGCGAAAGGGCGAAACCGCGATGCGGAAACTCGCGATCGGGGCAGGCTTGCTGTATTATGGATTAAATATTTACAATTCGGAAGCTTTGGAATTAGACGAAATATCCAGTTGGTTGGACTTTCACGGTTTATTCTTCTTCAAATTATTGCAACCTCTGCACGTTCTGAACAAAGACATACGGAGGCCTAGAGATCCTCACCTGATAATGCCATCAGCATTCTCGTAGCCTGGTATATCCTTCAGATCCTGAGCCGGCGATCCCAAGAGTCTGAGGCTTGCTGAGATGTCAATGTTTTCCTGGGATATCGAGAACTCCATCATCTCCCGTGGAATTGTAGCCGTCTCACCCTCCGCCTCGTTCGTCAGCACATGTCCTACACACAGGCATCGTAAAAATACAACGCCATTTTTCGACTCGTGAATGCATCAAGTATGCCACTTCCCATTCGTCTGCTTCAATAATAACACTTACAAGAGTAGGCCTTCGTGCTAGGAATGTTACGAAACTCAAAGGTCTCTGTACCAAGTCATCTCCAAACGAAGTTAATCAGAAATGATCAAAATATCATGCCAAGTATTTTCTCATAATGACCAAAAGAGCTGCAAAATTACTTCTTCCGAGATAACATTGTGACATGATCTACCATGACACGAGTTACCAGCAATAAGCAAGAGCCAGTGGATATCCTCGTAGAGATTGTCAAGATGGATTTGATCAACACTCGAAGGTGACGCTTGTTGCAGATTCCGATTCATCTCAACAATGCGCTCTTCCAGCAGTCTGGTGGCAGGAAAAACAGGCGTCACACATCACACGCAAATAAGGAATACAAGACACTTCAGTTGAACATACATGTTACTAACTTATTTCAGTGGATCAAATGAGCGAGGACACCCTCAATGACTCCGCACAGCCGAGTGAAGGCTTTCTCATCAGACACTTACCAAACTAAGCAAAATAAAGCTACGAAACAAAAACATTTAGAATCGATATCTGAGTTAAAGGAGGAACGCCACGGAGTTGGCTCAGTAGTAGGAAGCAAATTTGAGTCATCCGGAATGACCTTGTTAATAGTGGGATGCAGAGAGGGGCAGCCATACGGCCCAGCATGCCAACAGATGCAAGCTGGTCGGCAAAGAAATCACGATCATCCTCCTGCACATCATTTATCTCTTCCTTGTCGGGAGAGGCCACGCCATTTGCTGTCTGCAAATCAGAAGAGGTGGGACAAAGAAGAGTAAATGGTTAGGAAGCCATTTAAACAAATAAAATCTGAATGAGGAGAAAATTTACACTCCCTTACATTGACGATTGTGATATATGACAATCCACAGGAGAGCGTTTTGGACACACTACGCGAGTTTCGTCACGTTACTGAAATTCAATCAACAAAATCAATTATGTCTTCCCTTTATTTATTTATAAACCATTATCATCAGCAATTATTGCTCTTTGCCCACCAGGTTCCGGGTGCCAGCTGGTGCAGACAGGTGGCACTGCACAAAGGAGCGAAAGATCAGCGCCGCTGGCTCAGACACAAAATCCTTGCACAGTTGCTTGTTATCTTGCAGGAGATTGAGCCACGAGTCAAGCAGACGTTCATATGCATACATGTAAACTCGGTCATCCCTGTCCATCTGACACAGACAAAGAAAATGGGCTAAGAAAGAGAAGAGAACTTTCCTCGAGAAATTTTGAGAAGAATGCAGACACGCACACGCATGACTCACCGCCTCCTCTAAAGCAGCGTTGCGTCCAAAAGAGCAAGTGAGCATGGTGAGGCAGGAGAGGAGTGAGGATAGGAGAGGAGAGGGCAGCGTCGTGACAGCAGTTCGAGGAAACATGGTAAAGACGTTAAATATCACATTGGAAATCCCGACAGCTTCATGGTCCTCCATCTCCATACTGTCCGGTCAACATGGGGAGGGGAAAAAAAACAAAAAAAAAACAAAAAAAAACAGGCTCAGGTCTGATGAATCGTCGCTGAAAAATGGGATTCTTGTGGTACATTATTAGAATCGACAAATGGGGCCTTGGTGTATGTGTGAGAGAGAGAGCGAGAGAGAGAGAGAGGAGGAGAGGGAGAGAGGGAGAGAGGGGGAGAGAGAGAGGGAGAGAGAGTGAGAGAGAGAGTGAGAGAGAGAGAGTGAGCGGGAGAGAGAGAGAGAGAGAGAGTGAGAGAGGGAGTGAGCGAGAGTGAGCGAGAGTGAGAGAGGGAGTGAGCGAAAGTGAGAGAGGGAGTGAGTGAGTGAGCGAGAGTGAGAGAGAGAATGAGCGAGAGTGAGAGAGAGAATGAGCGAGAGTGAGAGAGAGAATGAGCGAGAGTGAGAGAGTGAGTGAGCGAGAGTGAGAGAGAGAATGAGCGAGAGTGAGAGAGTGAGTGAGCGAGAGTGAGAGAGTGAGTGAGCGAGAGTGAGAGAGTGAGTGAGCGAGAGTGAGAGAGTGAGTGAGCGAGAGTGAGAGAGTGAGTGAGCGAGAGTGAGAGAGTGAGTGAGCGAGAGTGAGAGAGTGAGTGAGCGAGAGTGAGAGAGAGAATGAGCGAGAGTGAGAGAGTGAGTGAGCGAGAGTGAGAGAGAATCAGCGAGAGTGAGAGAGAATCAGCGAGAGTGAGAGAGTGAGTGAGCGAGCGAGAGTGAGAGAGAGAATGAGCGAGAGTGAGTGAGTGAGCGAGAGTGAGAGAGAGAATGAGCGAGAGTGAGAGTGAGTGTGAGAGTGAGAGTGAGAGTGAGAGTGAGAGGGAGTGAGAGAGGGAGTGAGAGAGGGAGTGAGAGAGGGAGGGAGAGAGGGAGTGAGAGTGAGAGAGTGAGAGTGAGAGAGTGAGAGTGAGAGAGTGAGAGTGAGAGAGTGAGAGTGAGTGAGTGAGTGAGAGTGAGAGTGAGAGGGAGTGAGAGAGGGAGTGAGAGAGGGAGTGAGAGAGGGAGTGAGAGAGGGAGTGAGAGAGGGAGTGAGAGAGGGAGTGAGAGAGGGAGTGAGAGAGTCGGGGAGTGAGAGAGAGTGGGAGTGAGGGAGTGAGAGTGAGAGAGAGAGTGGGAGTGAGAGAGAGAGTGGGAGTGAGAGAGAGAGTGGGAGTGAGAGAGAGAGTGGGAGTGAGAGAGAGAGAGTGGGAGTGAGAGAGAGAGTGGGGGTGGGAGAGGGAGAGAGTGAGTGAGTGAGTGAGCAAGAGGGTGTGAGGGAGTGAGAGAGACATATTTAGAACACAGCAGAATGTCATGGAAACAACTAAACAATGTATGATACATATTTTAACAATAAATATGTATTGGGGGTCGGAAAGAGTGACGAGGGTCGAGTCGATTTTCAATTGTGGTCTCAGTTATCCGGGCAATTCAAATTTCAAGTTTGAACAAAACAATTAAACCTTCACCTGTCCAGTTTTACATTAGAAAACACTCCCTGCATCAGCCAAACTTTGCTTTGCCACTCCACCAATCTACTCACCAAGCCTCCTTATGGGAGAAAGGTCCGTATAATGTACAAATAAGCCCCTCGACAGTTTGCAATGAGAAATGGAGAAAACTCACTGCTCGACGGTTGAAACAAGGCCCTTGATGAAATGGGCAAGGAACCCCGATTGGGCCTTGTCGTCAGAGAAAATGGGACCGTGCAACGAGGCGAGCTGTGCCAAGCATTGCAGAGAGTCCCTGGCCATATTGGGATCCGTGCGGACCCGCTGGTGCACCTGCGAACCACAAAGGACATCATGGCACCATGGCACCATCCATGATCTATGGAAGTTAAGCGAAACATATATAAACATTAATAAAAATCAGCACAAAGAGCCCGATATACAGACTTGGCATTTAATATGGAATATTTTTTTTTTCTTGACTTGGGTTTACTTTCTTAACTCAGTTTATCAATCTGGTGAGTTTCTTTTACACTTTGGTGATTTATTTGTTAAAAGAACCACGTCACTGATTGTCTGTCGCAGCAAGAAGTCAACAACAGGATTATATCACAGGTGGCGTGGCAAAATGTACGGACAGGTGCATTTGACGATTGGCTTCACAGTCGGGTATACAAGGGTTGTTGCGTTCTGTATTAGTGGAAAACAACTGCTGCACGTCTCCAAAAGTTATTGCCGCTTCCTCTGGAGATGGTCCGTCAACTCGACAATGCTGTTTGTCATGGAGTGGTGGCTTTACGAAATTACGGCATGAAAGAGCATGCTATTGCTCGGCAGTATGGCATCACTCAAGGTCAGGTGTCAAAGATACTGAAACGAAATGCTCAGAGGGGTGTCCCTACTCCAATACCGAGGCCAGGATGTCCCTGCAGAACCACAAGGAGGGATAATCGCCAGCTGCACCGGTTAGTCCGCAATGGCCGTACCAAGTCAGCTAATCGGCTTAGGGCTGAGTGGCAGCAACTGACAAATGTGCCTGTATACAGAAGGCTAGTCAACCAACGACTGGTTCAAGCAGGCTATCGTGCCAGGCGTCCCCTGAGAAAGCCACGCCTGACCAGACAACACCGCCAGCGCCGATTGCAGTGGGCCAGAGAGCACCGTCAATGGCAGCCAGGACACTGGAATCACGTGATCTTCAGTGACGAGTCTAGATTTCTGGTCTATCGTCAAGATGGCCGCATCCGAGTGCGCAGACAAGTGCATGAAGCCTACAACAAAGATTGTATAGTGCCAAGAGTCCAAGCTGGAGGTGGTGGGGTGACCGTTTGGGCCACTTTTCATGCAGGGGGCAAAACTGACCTGGTTGTTCTGAATGGAAACCTGAACCAGTTAAAGTACAGGGCCATTCTGGAAGAAACATTGCTTCCATTTGCTCGTGCAGCCTTTCGAGGAAACTTTGTCTTCCAAGATGACAATGCACGGCCTCATCGTGCTCGCATGATCCAACACTTTCTTCTTGACCGTGGTGTAGAGCATATGGAGTGGCCTGCCATGTCCCCGGATATGAATCCGATAGAGAACTTGTGGGCAGAATTAACGTGTCAAATCGACCACTTGGACCAGCAGGCGACCTCTGTGCGTGAATTGCAGCAGGCTATTGTCACTGCATGGCAAGCGATTCCTGTCCAATCCTTGGCAAATCTCGTGAACAGCATGCCTCAACGTGTACGTGCTCTCCTGAATGCTTGTGGGGGTTACACAAAGTACTGAACTGTAATTTTACTGTCCGTAATCCCAGTCGTAATTTAACTTTTGTTTTTGTTAAAAAAAAAATTGGCTAATGTGCAAAATAAAGAAATACTTCTGGAAAACGCACAGAAGTTTAACACAGTACTGTCCGTGAATTGAGTTCGATATCAGTTTACATCACTTTCAAAGATCAATTTATTTGCTTCGAAATGTCAAATGTGGTTTTTGTTTCTTTTAAAGGTCACATTAACAAAATCTAGAATAATTTCAACATAATTCCAATGAACTTTTGGTTCTATGACATCTTGAAAAGTAAGTTCACCCCCACAAAAAATATATTCCATATTAAATGCCAAGTCTGTATATATATATAATATGAGATCTCAGGACCCTTTCCGACATGGCTGTGGTTGAAGGGCGTCATGTCACCCCATGGAGGAACACAAGGCAGTGGGTTAAACGCGCAGTGCCCTTCTCGCCACACGAGGAATGTAAGCCGACACACGACGTGTTTCAGAACAGAGATAACGGATTTCCAGAGCAAGCGCTAAACAAGGAACAAAGTGTTTCTGACAGCTGACTTCATCGTTGTCCAAACAATTTGTGCCAAGGCCAACGTACTGCGTTGAGGATTTCCGACAGCTTGTGCCAACATGGATGCCTGGCGTGCCTTTGCCTCCTCTGGTCCCTCCCCTTACCCGATCGCAAATGGCTTTCGTATTCCGCTAACATCCACCGGCTCGACTCTTATGGGGCCTTTCCAAAGGTGGGCAGGAAGGAAGGTGAGTGGGTGATGAGAGAGGCCGGCGGAGCACAGAGACACGAGCCTGGTTAAGACAAGGAAGGTGATTGGATGAAGGGGTCGGGTATTTTTTGTTTGTATACAAAGTAAAGTCAAGGCTCATGGAGGAGCGAGAACATCAGGACGTAAACAGAACAAAAGGAGCAGGAGAAAGATAGGGAAGTGGGGAGACATCAACAGCAAGGTTGAGGGACAAAATAGAGGGAGATGAACAAATAAGGAATGTGGGGAAGAAAGAGGGTGAGGGAAGGACGTTTTTGGAGATTTTGACATTTAAGATGAAAGAAGCACAAAGATGGAAAAGCCATTTGAGGTAATTATGAAACAATCTGCACGGTGGAGACGGTGAGAGCTGAGGAAGTCAGGTTGAGGAAGTAATGAGAAGGAAATAAATAATGGTGGAGAAGGTAGAGTGAAGCATTGTGGGAGGGAATCTGAGGGCGAGACCGAAAGGGTTGGGGATGAGGTAGGGAGTGATGTAGGTGGCGAGGTAGGGTTGCGAGGTAGGGTTGCGAGGTAAGGATGCGAGATAGGGTTGCGAGGTAGGGTTGCGAGGTAGGGGGCGAGTTAGGGTTGCGAGTTAGGGTTGCGAAGTAGGGGGCGAGTTAGGGTTGCGAGGTAGGGGGCGAGTTAGGTTGCGAGTTACGGTTGCGAGTTAGGGTTGCGAAGTAGGGGGCGAGTTAGGGTTGCGAGGTAGGGGGCGAGTTAGGGTTGCGAGGTAGGAGGCGAGTTAGGGTTGCGATGTAGGGGGCGATGTAGGGGGCGAGGTAGGGTTGCGAGGTAAGGTTGCGAGTTAGGGTTGGGAGGTAGGGGGCGAGTTAGGGTTGCGAGTTAGGGTTGCAAAGTAGGGGGCGAGTTATGGTTGCGAGTTAGGGTTGCAAAGTAGGGGGTGAGTTAGGGTTGCGAGGTAGGGGGCGAATTAGGGATGCGAGGTAGGGGGCGAGTTAGGGTTGCGATGTAGGGGGCGATGTAGGGGGCGAGTTAGGGTTACGAGTTAGGGTTGCGATGTAGGGGGCGAGGTAGGGGGCGAGGTAGGGGGCGATGTAGGGGGCGAGTTAGGGTTGCGAGGTAAGGGGCGAGGCAGGGTTGCGAGGTAGGGTTGGGAGGTAGGGTGCGAGGTAGGGTGCGAGGTAGGGTGCGAGGTAGGGGGCGAGGTAGGGGGCGAGGTAGGGGGCGAGTTAGGGTTGTGATGTAGGGGGCGATGTAGGGGGCGATGTAGGGGGCGATGTAGGGGGCAATGTAGGGGGCGATGTAGGGGGCGATGTAGGGGGCGATGTAGGGGGCGAGTTAGGGTTGTGAGGTAGGGGGCGATGTAGGGGGCGATGTAGGGGGCGATGTAGGGGGCGATGTAGGGGGCGATGTAAGGGCCGATGTAGGGGGCGAGTTAGGGTTGTGAGGTAGGGGGTGAGGTAGGGTGGCGAGTTAGGGTTGCGAGGTAGGGGGTGAGTTAGGGTTGTGATGTAGGCGGCGATGTAGGGGGCGAGGTAGGGGGCGATGTAGGGGGCGAGGTAGGGGGCGATGTAGGGGGCGATGTAGGGGGCGATGTAGGGGGCGATGTAGGGGGCGATGTAGGGGGGCGAGGTAGGGGGCGATGTAGGGGGCGAGTTAGGGTTGCGAGTTAGGGTTGCGAGGTAGGGGCGAGTTAGGGTTGCGAGGTAGGGGGTGAGTTAGGGTTGCGATGTAGGCGGCGATGTAGGCGGCGATGTAGGGGGCGATGTAGGGGGCGATGTAGGGAGCGAGGTAGGGGACGAGGTCGGGGACGAGGTAGGGGACGAGGTAGGGGACGAGGTAGGGGGCGATGTAGGGGGCGATGTAGGGGGCGAGTTAGGATTGCGATGTAGGGGGCGATGTAGGGGGCGATGTAGGGGGCGATGTAGGGGGCGAGGTAGGGGGCGAGGTAGGGGGCGATGTAGGGGGCGAGGTAGGGGGCGAGGATTAGGGTTAGGGTTGTAAGTTGTAAGTGAAGAAAAGATAAAAGGGAGGAAATTGTAGAGATTAGAAACACCAAAGGGAAGTACTGATGTATATTAATAGCAGGTTGTGCACGTGGGTAAATGTAAACCGGAAAAAAAAAAAAAGGACTGGGGTGGAGGGGGGTTCAGGGTCGTGTTTGCGCAGTTGTTCAAACACGTGTACTGGAAATTAACCTTTTGACCCATGAATCTAAGTACTGTGCCGTACTACAAAACGGAATCCACACGTATGGAGTGTCGGGACAGGTTGAAGCGAGCTGTGTGTATCCATGGGTGTGGCCTGTAATCCATGGGTGTGTATAATTTCATGATTGCAAAAGGAACAAATAAAAATTGGGAGGGGTGTGGGGAGGTTGGGGGGAGGAACAATTACGTACGCCGTTGTTACAGAAATTAACGTGCTGGTAAATAAGTTTTTGATGAAGCTGATTTAACGAGGAAAATGAAGAAAAGGGACACACTTTGGGACAATATGGGGGGGGGGTTGAGGTGGGGGGCAGGGGGGCTGGAACCAAACATTAGCCCAAGCAACCCGTAAAACGGGGGTAATTATTACATTTAGGATAAAACTTTTCACCGACGTCTCTCAAAATAAGACAGATAAGCAAGGTTGAACTACTGCACATCAGTTCACCCTCCGTTAACGAGGCAAGGTGCTCTTAAAAGATGTTTGTACGATGACGACGGAATCATCCCCCTCTCCCAACCCACCACAGCCTAATTGAAAAAGAGATGTCATAGAAAGGTTTAAAATAATAATGATTATATTGTAGCGGTTCCCGCTGAATGTACACAATCGCCTTGCACCTGCCAGGACGCGATCGCCATGCCGGGCTCGTCCGGACGGGCCCAGACGCGCCTCTCCTGGGCATGCCCGGACTCGCTGTTCCCGGGCACGCCCGAACCTCCCGGGCACGCCCGGTCTCGTCTTTCCCGGGCATGCCCGCTCTCGCCTTTCCAGGGCTCGCCCAGAGCGCCCGGGCATGCCCAGCCTCGACTTGCCAGGCCGCGTCCAGGACGCCCGGGCATGTCCAGACTCGCCTTTCCAGGGCTCGCCCAGAGCGTCCGGGCATGCCCGCTCTCGCCTTTCCAGGGCTCACCCAGAGCGCTCGGGCACGCCCAGCCTCGACTTGCCAGGCCGCGTCCAGGACGCCCGGGCATGTCCAGACTCGCCTTTCCAGGACTCGCCCTTGACACCCGGGCATGCCCGGTCTCGGTTTTCCCGGGCAAACGCCCCGGCATAAATGTGTATATATATTGTTGCCCGATAAACGGGCTTTTCAGAATACCTGAGCGGTTTTGTTTCAATAAAGCAACTCGGACGAATTCCGTCTTTGGTCGCGTCAATTCTTTCGACTCGCGTTGGAGCGCAGCTCCTTCACTGGTGACCTACCGACATGGACACGGCAGTGACTCTTAAACTGCCTACGTTCTGGGAGGCTCACGCGGCTGTTTGGTTCGCCCAGGCGGACTCCCAGTTCGCCCTGCGAGGCATCACCGCGGACGACACCCGCTTCCACCATGTCGTGGCAGCGCTCGGTTCCGCCACCGCGGTCCGCGCCCTGAGCCTCCTCGAGCACCCGCCGGCTGCCGACAAGTATGACGCGCTGAAGACGCTCCTCCTCGACGCTTTCGCCCTCTCACCGGCGGCACGCGCACGGCGCCTGCTCGACCTGCCCGAGCTCGGCGACACGCGCCCGTCCGAGCGCATGGACTATATGCTCTCGTTGCTCGGTGAGCACTCTTCGGATTTTCTGTTCCGCGAGCTGTTCCTTCGCCAGCTGCCTCACCCGGTACGCCTCGCCCTGGCTGGCACGTCGATCACCGATCCCCGCGCCCTCGCTAGGGAAGCCGATAAGATCTCCTCGGCGGGCCAACACATCGGCGCGGCTACCTGGAGCCTGCCGCCGTCCGAGGCGACGCCCACGACGCCCGAGCGCCCTGCGCGGTTGGAGGCCGAACTGCCGGTGCAACTGGCGGCCGCCATGCCGCGCCGACCGCTTCCGACACGACGGCCGGGGCCTCCACCTGACCAGGCGTGGTGTTATTACCACGCCAGGTTCGGACACAAGGCTCGGACGTGCCGACCCCCGTGCACTTTCGGCAAGTCGGGAAACGGCCGGGCCGGCGTTCATTCCCAGCCATGAGCGCCGGCCACTCGGGCAACTTGCTTTTTATTCGGGACAAAGCGTCCGGGCGGCGTTTCCTTTGTGACACCGGCGCCCAACTGAGCGTCATACCCGCCTCCGAGCAGGACAGGCGGGACGCCGTTTGCGGCCCCTCTTTGGTCGCTGCTAATGGCTCGGCCATACGCACTTTCGGCCTGCGCGACGTCACCCTCTGCTTCGGCAGCCAGCGCTTTCAGTGGACCTTTGTGACCGCCTGCGTCCCCATGGCCTTGCTGGGCGCCGACTTCCTCTGCGCGCACGGGCTGCTGGTCGACGTCAAACGTCGTCGTCTTGTCAACGCAGAGACCTTCAGTTCCCTGGCATGCACAATGAGCAGCTCCGCGCCGACCGAACTGGCATGCGCCCTCCCGACGGCGAACGAGTTCGCTCGCCTGCTCGCGGAATTCCCGGCCCTCACGCGGCCGACGTTTTCGGCCGTCGCAGTGTGGCATGGGATCGAGCACCACATACCCACTACGGGCCCGCCGGTCTACGCCAGGGCCCACCGCCTCGACCCGGCCAAGCTCGCCGTGGCAAAGGCCGAGTTCGACGCGTTGGAGCACCTCGGCATCGTGCGGCGCTCCAATAGCGCGTGGGCCTCACCACTGCACATCGTGCCAAAGCTGGGGGGCGGATAGCGCCCGTGTGGCGACTACCGCCGCCTCAACGACGCTACCACCCCCGACAGGTACCCGATCCCGCACAACCAGGACTTTTCCGCCCGTTTGGCGGGACGGGTCATATTTTCCAAAATTGACCTGATACAGGGATACCACCAGGTACCTGTCCGGGCGGCCGACGTCCCGAAGACGGCCGTCATCACGCCGTTCGGCCTGTTCGAATTTTTGAGGATGCCGTTTGGCCTCAAGAACGTGGCCCAGGCATTCCAGCGCTTAATGGACGGCGTGCTGCGCGACCTGCCATTTCTTTTCGTCTATCTGGACGACATCCTCGTCGCCAGCACGTCCCGTGCCGAGCACCTCCTCCACCTCCGAACACTGTTCGGTCGCCTCAGCGAGCACGGCTTAATTGTCAACCCGGCCAAATGCCACTTCGGCACGACCGTTGACTTTTTGGGCCACCGCATCACCAAGACCGGGGCCGTGCCGCTGCCGACCAAGGTCGAGGCCATCACCACGTTCCCGCGTCCCCGTTCCATCAAGGCCCTACAAGAGTTCCTCGGCATGGTGAATATTTATCACCGATTCGTGCCCCGCGCTGCTCAGCTCATGCGGCCCCTTTACGAGGCCCTCCGGGGCAAGCCGGCCAAGCATGACATCGTTTGGTCCGCGGCCATGGACGCGGCCTTCGCGAGCGCAAAACAGGCCCTCGCCGACGCAACGCTGCTGGCTCACCCGGTGCTCAACGCGCCCATCGCCCTCACTACGGACGCCTCCAACTACGCGGTGGGCGCCGTCCATGAACAATGGGTGGACGGGGTTTGGCAGCCACTCGCTTTTTTCAGCCGGCAGCTCCGGCCAAACGAGTTCAAATACAGCACGTTCGACCGCGAGCTGCTCGGTCTATTCCTGGCCGTTCGCCATTTCCGACACCTCCTGGAGGGCCGCCGTTCACGGCTTTCGTCGACCACAAGCCGTTGGTCTACGCAATGGCCAAAGTCACGGAGCTGTGGTCGGCCCGCCAGCAGCACCACCTCTCCGCCGTGTCGAAATTCACCACGGACATCCGGCACGTCGCCGGCAAAGACAACGCCGTGGCCGACTGTCTTTCTCGGGCCAGCGCGAACGCGGTCCACCTCGGCGTGGACTTCGCGCTCATGGCGGCCGACCAGACCACCGACACTTCGGTGCAGGCCCTCCGGGCGGCGGACACGGGCCTCCACCTGGCCGACATCCCCTTCGCGGGCACCGTCCTGCTCTGAGACGTCTCCCAGGGCCAGCCTCGCCCCATCGTGCCCGTTTCCTGGCAGCGCCGCATCTTCGCCTCCATCCACGGCCTTTCTCACCCGGGCCGGAAAGCGTCTCAGAAGCTGGTGTCGGCACGTTTAGTCTGGCATGGCCTTCGACGGAACGTCCGCGACTGGGCCAACGCCTGCACGGCCTGCCAGCGGGCCAAGGTCCACCGCCACACCCAGGCCCCGCTAGCACCTTTCACCGTGCCTGCACGGCGTTTCGACCACGTCCACGTGGACCTGGTGGGTCCCCTGCCCCCATCGCGGGGGTTCACCCACCTGCTCACCATGGTGGACAGGACCACCAGGTGGCCGGAGGCCATGCCCCTCACCTCCACCACCACCGCCGACGTGGCGCAGGCGTTCATCGCCACCTGGGTGGCGCGCTTCGGCGCACCGGCGGACATCTCGTCCGACCGCGGCCCACAGTTCACGTCCGAACTTTGGGGCGCGGTCGCCCGCTCGTTGGGGGTCACGCTGCACCGCACCACGGCCTACCACCCCCCAAGCCAACGGGTTGTGCGAGCGGTTTCACCGCTCCATGAAGGCCGCACTCATGGCCGGCCTTCAGGACGACGGTTGAAACCGACCGGCTGCCGTGGGTCCTTTTGGGCCTCCGCACGGCCCCCAAGGAGGACCTCCGGGCGTCCGCCGCCGAGCTCGTCTACGGCCAGCCGCTCCGCGACCCGGGCGAGTTCGTGCCCGACGCTACCAGTCCCTGGTCCGCCGCACACCAGCGCTCGGACCTCCAGGAGGCCGCCCGACGATTTGCCCCCGTGCCAACGTCCCGCCACGGTGGCCCCCAGTCCTACGTCCCCCCGGCGCTTCGCACAGCGGAGTACGTCTTTGTGCGTCATGACGCGCACCGGGGGCCACTCCGGCCGCCGTACGACGGGCCCTTCCGGGTCCTCCGACGGGGCGACAAGTCCTTCGTCGTTGACGTCGGCGGCTGGTCGGACCGGATCTCTGTGGACCGCCTCAAACCGGCGCACGTGGACGTCGACCGACCACCACGGTTGGCCCTTCCTCTGCGGCGAGGCCGCCCCCCGTCTACAGTTCCCCCCGCTCGACCACCCACCACCGGATCGGACCCCCCCCCCCCCCCACGACCCTCCAGGGGTCGCTTCGGCCGGGTCATCCGGACCCCCCTTAAATTGACCCTGCCGGTGCAGGTCGATCCTGGAGGGGCGTGTGTAGCGGTTCCCGCTGAATGTACACAATCGCCTTGCACCTGCCAGGACGCGGCCAGGGCGCGATCGCCATGCCGGGCTCGTCCGGACGGGCCCAGACATGCCTCTCCTGGGCATGCCCAGACTCGCTGTTCCCGGGCACGCCCGAACCTCCCGGGCACGCCCGGTCTCGTCTTTCCCGGGCATGCCCGCTCTCGCCTTTCCAGGGCTCGCCCAGAGCGCTCGGGCACGCCCAGCCTCGACTTGCCAGGCCGCCCGGGCATGTCCTGACTCGCCTTTCCAGGACTCGCCCTTGACACCCGGGCATGCCCGGTCTCGGTTTTCCCGGGCAAACGCCCCGGCATAAATGTGTATATATATTGCTGCCCGATAAACGGGCTTTTCAGAATACCTGAGCTGTTTTGTTTCAATAAAGCAACTCGGACGAATTCCATCTTTGGTCGCGTCAATTCTTTCGACTCGCGTTGGAGCGCAGCTCCTTCAATATAATAATAATCATCATCATCATCATCGTGTAACAGAACTCGTAAGAACGTGTACAGTTTACAGGTTGAAAGTATCTTGCATTTCTCTCCTTAATTGTCCCTAAAGTGGTGTAAAGAGTGACGAGGCTTAATGGAGGCAATCGGAGAGAGGAGAATGGAAAACGGGGAAGGTTTGGAGTTTAGGGAGAGTTTCGGGGGCAGTGGGGTTTGGGATGGGTGCGTTTCGGGGGTCGGGAGGTTTGGATACAACACACTACACGTACACCTCAACACAAACACACTACACACTGCACGTACACCTCATCAAACACACTACACACTGCACGTACACCTCATCAAACACACTACACATTACACACTGCACATACACATCATCACAAACACACTACACATTACACACTGCACGTACACCTCAACACAAACACACTACACATTAAACACAGCACGTACACCTCATCAAACACACTACACATTAAACACTGCACGTACACCTCATCAAACACTACACATTACACACTGCACGTACACCTCATCACAAACACACTACACATTACACACTGCACGTACACCTCATCACAAACACACTACACATTACACACTGCACCTACACCTCAACACAAACACACTACACATTAAACACAGCACGTACACCTCATCAAACACACTACACATTAAACACTACACGTACACCTCAACACAAACACACTACACATTACACCCTGCACGTACACCTCAACACAAACACACTACACATTAAACACTGCACGTACACCTCATCACAAACACACTACACACTGCACATACACCTCAACAAACACACTACACATTACACACTGCACCTCAACACAAACACACTACACATTACACACAGCACGTACACCTCATCAAACACACTACACATTACACACAGCACGTACACCTCATCAAACACACTACACATTACACACTGCACGTACACCTCAACACAAACACATTACACATTACACACAGCACGTACACCTCATCAAACACACTACACATTACACACTGCACGTACACCTCAACACAAACACCCTACACATTACACACTGCACGTACACCTCATCAAACACCCTACACATTACACACAGCACGTACACCTCATCAAACACACTACACATTACACACTGCACATACACCTCAACACAAACACACTACACATTACACACTGCACGTACACCTCATCAAACACCCTACACATTACACACAGCACGTACACCTCATCAAACACACTACACATTACACACTGCACATACACCTCATCAAACACACTACACATTACACACTGCACGTACACCTCAACACAAACACACTACACATTACACACAGCACGTACACCTCATCAAACACACTACACATTACACACTGCACATACACCTCATCAAACACACTACACATAACACACTGCACGTACACCTCAACACAAACACACTACACACCGATGGATCACGGGGATCAACTAAACTGGGAAATCTTTGTAAATAACGAAGCAAACACTCATTGCTAATTGTTCGTTTTGTTTCTCATTCGAATTGATTTAGCAAATTGACAGAAGGGGAGAGGAGAGACCGCAGCGACACGGCCGGGAACAATCGCGTAAAGGTGTGCGCGGGCCGAGGAAGAGCGGAGTTCACCTTGAAGAACAAGTCGATGACACGTGGGTTGAGGAGCATCTCCCGCCAGCCGTCCGTGGGCTTGAGCATCACGTCCTGCGCAGACTCCAGGAGCGCCGTGTAGTGTCTGCCCAGTGCGCGAGTCAAGGAAGCAGAGTCTCCTTCCGTGGGGACAGGAATCCCATTAGGGGTGGTAAGGGGTCGGGGCGGGGCGCACAAGACGGGGCCCAGAAGCATGCTCTGGAGCAGCTGTCGTCTTAAGGGCCACCTGGAGGATCGGGTGTCAAAGCGGAAGCCCGAGCCCCTTCAAATCTTCCAACTCCCTTCAACTCCCTTCAACAATCGCATCGCCATGAGACGAGCTGCCACCACTACGCACCAAGCAGCAATAACGCGACACCGCCAGCTTTAGTGAGGGTTAGACTTCATATTCACAAATACAATTTGATTACAACGATTCAATTAGAGCTTTCGTGTCCTTGGGGAAACTAGAAATTGTACAATGAGGAGAATTGCATTTTACAAAGTCCAATGGAGGGGAAATTAAAGGCGCAGATGGTCAAAGGTTTATCTATTTCGTTATTTTACCCCAAGGGCACCTTGGGGGTGAGGGGGGACTGGGATGGGGTGAGGGAGAATAAGCGGGGGGGGACGGAAGCGAAGAGCAGGAGGGCGCAACGCGTGCCTCGGGTCTCATGTTGCATTAAAATTATCATTGGAAGGCCATCTATTTGTCTTTCGCGCTGCGCTTCAGGGATCCACCTGTTGATCCGATTATCAGCAAACACAAACTCAAATCGGAATCCTGCGGTCAACACCCGCAGACAAGAAAGGCCGCTCAATCGCTTTGATGGGACTCGTGTTGTCCGCAGGTAGAGGAAAGAATATCGTTTGTGGGAAGGAAGTTCCAGCTAAGCATTTGGTTTGCGAGGCAGATGAAGTGACGGAAGACGGCAGACTGCTGGGAGGTCACGGTCTGTGACTGGCAGAGGCCTTGAAGAACCTCCACGGTGGTAAGGAAGATTTGGCGAAGCTCGGATTCCTAGGATGAACAGATGGAAAAGTGGTAAAAGAGGGTTGTTTAGGAGGAGAGAAAAAAAGGGGGTGGGGGGAGGATAAAGGTGGTTACAAATTGCAAGAGTAGTGAGGTCAATTAATCTGTCATGTCAGGTTCTTGTCTCAGCATTGATACTCAAGATGAGACATACTTGATCAATTACGGATAGGGAGGAGGCAGACATGTAAAGGGGGAGGGGGGAGATGGAGGGACGATGGCATGTGGGAGAAAATAAGAAAAGCTAGAAGAGAATAAATGTGGACAAGGGTTGAGTAATTCATGGTAACAGCAGGTGAGGCAGCTAAAGAGAAAGGATGGGTGAGAGGAGGTGAGGTAGCTAAAGAGGAAGGATGAGTGTGAGGCGGTGAGGTAGCTAAAGAGGGAGGCTGGGTGGGAGGAGATGAGGTAGCTAAAGAGAAAGGATGGGTGAAGAGGGAGCAAGGGTGAGAGGACAAACGATGGGTAAGAAACAGGATGGGTGAAGGATCTTTGCTAAAGAGGACGGCTAGGTGAGAAGAGGTGAGGTTGCGAAAGAGGAGTGTTGGGTGAGAGGTGATGAGGCAGCCAAAGAGGAAGGTTGGGTGAGAGGCGGTAAGGTAGCCAAAGAGAAAGGATGGGTGAGAGGTGATGAGGCAGCCAAAGAGGAAGGTTGGGTGAGAGGCGGTAAGGTACCTAAAGAGGAAGGTTGGGTGAGAAGCGGTAAGGTAGCCAAAGCGGAAAGTTGGGTGAGAGCCGAAAGGTGATGAGGCAGCCAAAGAGGAAGGCTGGGTGAGAGGCGGTAAGGTACCCAAAGTGGAAGGTTGGGTGAGAGGCGGTAAGGTAGCCAAAGAGGAAGGTTCGGTGAGAGGTGATGAGGCAGCCAAAGAGGAAGGTTGGGTGAGAGGCAGTAAGGTACCCAAAGAGGAAGGATGGGTGACAGGCGGTAAGGTACCCAAGGAGGAAGGATGAGTGAGAGGCGGTAAGACACCCAAAGAGGAAGGATGGGTGACAGGCGGTAAGGTACCCAAGGAGGAAGGATGAGTGAGAGGCGGTAAGACACCCAAAGAGGAAGGTTGAGTGAGAGGCGGTAAGGTACGCAAAGAGGAAGGATGGGTGAGAGGCGGTAAGGCAGCCAAAGAGGAAGGATGGGTGAGAGGCAGTAAGGTACCCAAAGAGGAGGGTTGAGTGAGAGGCGGTAAGGTACCCAAAGAGGAAGGATGAGTGAGAAGCGGTAAGGCAGCCAAAGAGGAAGGATGGGCGAGAGGCAGTAAAGCAGCCAAAGAGTAAGGTTGAGTGAAGGGTGGTAAGGTACCCAAAGAGGAAGGATGGGTGAGAGGTGGTGAGGTAGCCAAAGAGGAAGGATGGGTGCAAGGAGGTGAGGTAGCGAAAGAGGAAGGATGGGTGGGAGGAGATGAGGTAGCTAAAGAGGAAGGATGGGTGAAGAGGAAGTATGGGTGAGAGGTGGTGAGGTAGCGAAAGAGAAAAGATGGGTGAGAGGTTGTGAGGTAGCTAAAGAGCAAGGGTGGGTTTTTTTTTGTTTTGTTTTTTGTATACTGAATCGAGGCTCGTAAAGAGCTAACATTTATTTCACAAACAAATCAACCAGACAAACAAAATATACAAAAAGAGGGAGCGGAAGACAAGATGGGGAGAGAAGGGGAAGCACACAACCACAACATTTGAGAGCAGGGAGAAGTGTGGGAGGGAGAGGGCTTGGGGGCAGGAGGTGTGGGAAGGGGGGGTGGGAGAAGTATAAAACACAAGGGGACCGAAATTAGCGGGGGTAGAAAAGATCAAGGTTTTGGATGGGGGAGGCTAAGAGATGGTGGTGAACAGCTGTTTTAAAGACCTGGAGGGTGGAGTGGGATTGAAGAGAGTGAGGGAGTTTGTTCCAGAGGCGGGAGAGGCGGGGTGGGAGGAGATGAGGTAGCTAAAGAGGAAGGATGGGTGGGAGGAGATGAGGTAGCTAAAGAGAAAGGATGGGTGAGAGGCGGTAAGGTACCCAAAGAGGAGGGTTGGGTGAGAGGTGATGAGGTACCCAAAGAGGAAGGTTGAGTGAGAGGTGATGAGGTACCCAAAGAGGAAGGTTGAGTGAGGTGATGAGGTACCCAAAGAGGAAGGTTGGGTGAGAGGCGGTAAGGTAGCCAAAGACGAAGGTTGGGTGAGAGGTGATGAGGCAGCCAAAGAGGAAGGTTGGGTGAGAGGCGGTAAGGTACCCAAAGAGGAAGGATGGGTGAGAGGTGATGAGGTACCCAAAGAGGAAGGTTGAGTGAGGTGATGAGGTACCCAAAGAGGAAGGATGGGTGAGAGGCGGTAAGGCAGCCAAAGAGGGAGGTTGGGTGAGAGGTGATGAGGAAGCCAAAGAGGAAGGATGGGTGCGAGGAGGTGAGGTAGCTAAAGAGGAAGGATGGGTGCGAGGCGGTGAGGTAGCTAAAGAGGAAGGATGGGTGGGAGGAGGCGGTAAGAGGGCCAAAGACGAAGGTTGGGTGAGAGGTGATGAGGCAGCCAAAGAGGAAGGTTGGGTGAGAGGCGGTAAGGTACCCAAAGAGGAAGGATGGGTGAGAGGTGATGACGTACCCAAAGAGGAAGGTTGAGTGAGGTGATGAGGTACCCAAAGAGGAAGGATGGGTGAGAGGCAGTAAGGCAGCCAAAGAGGGAGGTTGGGTGAGAGGTGATGAGGAAGCCAAAGAGGAAGGATGGGTGCGAGGAGGTGAGGTAGCTAAAGAGGGAGGATGGGTGCGAGGCGGTGAGGTAGCTAAAGAGGAAGGATGGGTGGGAGGAGATGAGGTAGCTAAAGAGGAAGGATGGGTGAAGAGGAAGGATGGGTGAGAGGTGGTGAGGTAGCTAAAGAAAAAGGATGGGTGAGAGGTGGTGAGGTAGCAAAAGAGAAAGGATGGATGAGAGGAGGTGAGGTAGCTAAAGAGGAAGGATGGGTGGGAGGAGATGAGGTAGCAAAAGAGAAAGGATGGGTGAAGAGGAAGCAAGGGTGAGAGGACAAAGGATGGGTAAGAAACAGGATGGGTGAAGGATCTTTGCTAAAGAGGATGGCTAGGTGAGAAGAGGTGAGGTAGCAAAAGAGGAAGGTTGGGTGAGAGGTGATGAGGCAGCCAAAGAGGACGGTTGGGTGACAGGCGGTAAGGTACCCAAAGAGCGGGGTTGGGTGAGAGGCGGTAAGGTACCCAAAGAGGAAGGTTGGGTGAGAGGCAGTAAGGCAGCCAAAGAGGCAGGTTTGGTGAGAGGTGATGAGGTACCCAAAGAGGAAGGTTGAGTGAGAGGTAATAAGGTACCCAAAGAGGAAGGTTGGGTGAGAGGTGGTAAGGTAGCCAAAGAGGAAGGTTGGGTGAGAGGCGGTAAGGTACCCAAAGAGGAAGGATGGGTGAGAGGCGGTAAGGTAGCCAAAGAGGAAGGATGGGTGAGAGGCGGTAAGGTACCTAAAGAGGAAGGTTGGGTGAGAGGCAGTAAGGCAGCCAAAGAGGGAAGGTTTGGTGAGAGGTGATGAGGTACCCAAAGAGGAAGGTTGAGTGAGAGGTGATGAGGTACCCAAAGAGGAAGGTTGGGTGAGAGGCAGTAAGGTAGCCAAAGAGGAAGGTTGGGTGAGAGGTGATGAGGCAGCCAAAGAGGAAGGTTGGGTGAGAGGTGATGAGGCAGCCAAAGAGGAAGGTTGAGTGAGAGGTGATGAGGTACCCAAAGAGGAAGGTTGGGTGAGAGGCGGTAAGGTAGCCAAAGAGGAAGGTTGGGTGAGAGGTGATGAGGCAGCCAAAGAGGAAGGTTTGGTGACAGGCGGTAAGGTACCCAAAGAGCGGGGTTGGGTGAGAGGCAGTAAGGCAGCCAAAGAGGAAGGTTTGGTGAGAGGTGATGAGGTACCCAAAGAGGAAGGTTGAGTGAGAGGTGATGAGGTACCCAAAGAGGCAGGTTGGGTGAGAGGTGATGAGGCAGCCAAAGAGGAAGGATGGGTGAGAGGCAGTAAGGCAGCCAAAGAGGAAGGTTGAGTGAGAGGAGGTAAGGCAGCCAAAGAGGAAGGTTGAGTGAGAGGCAGTAAGGCAGCCAAAGAGGAAGGTTGAGTGAGAGGCGGTAAGGCAGCCAAAGAGGAAGGTTGAGTGAGAGGAGGTAAGGCAGCCAAAGAGGAAGGTTGAGTGAGAGGCAGTAAGGCAGCCAAAGAGGAAGGTTGAGTGAGAGGCAGTAAGGTACCCAAAGAGGAAGAATGGGTGAGAGGCGGTAAGGCAGCCAAAGAGGAAGGATGGGTGAGAGGTGGTAAGGCAGCCAAAGAGGAAGGTTGAGTGAGAGGCGGTAAGGCAGCCAAAGAGGCAGGATGGGTGAGAGGCGGTAAGGTACCCAAAGAGGAAGGATGGGTGAGAGGCGGTAAGGTACCCAAAGAGGAAGGATGGGTGAGAGGCGGTAAGGTACCCAAAGAGGAAGGATGGGTGAGAGGCAGTAAGGTAGCCAAAGAGGAAGGTTGGGTGAGAGGTGATGAGGCAGCCAAAGAGGAAGGTTGGGTGAGAGGTGATGAGCCAGCCAAAGAGGAAGGTTGAGTGAGAGGTGATGAGGTACCCAAAGAGGAAGGTTGGGTGAGAGGCTGTAAGGTAGCCAAAGAGGAAGGTTGGGTGAAAGGTGATGAGGCAGCCAAAGAGGAAGGAAGGGTGAGAGGCAGTAAGGCAGCCAAAGAGGAAGGTTGAGTGAGAGGCAGTAAGGCAGCCAAAGAGGAAGGTTGAGTGAGAGGCAGTAAGGTACCCAAAGAGGAAGGATGGGTGAGAGGCGGTAAGGTACCCAAAGAGGAAGGATGGGTGAGAGGCGGTAAGGTACCCAAAGAGGAAGGATGGGTGGGAGGCGGTAAGGTACCCAAAGAGGAAGGATGGGTGAGAGGCAGTAAGGTAGCCAAAGAGGAAGGTTGGGTGAGAGGTGATGAGGCAGCCAAAGAGGAAGGTTGGGTGAGAGGTGATGAGCCAGCCAAAGAGGAAGGTTGGGTGAAAGGTGATGAGGCAGCCAAAGAGGAAGGAAGGGTGAGAGGCAGTAAGGCAGCCAAAGAGGAAGGTTGAGTGAGAGGCAGTAAGGTACCCAAAGAGGAAGGATGGGTCAGAGGCAGTAAGGTACCCAAAGAGGAAGGATGGGTGAGAGGCGGTAAGGTACCCAAAGAGGAAGGATGGGTGAGAGGCGGTAAGGTACCCAAAGAGGAAGGATGGGTGGGAGGCGGTAAGGTACCCAAAGAGGAAGGATGGGTGAGAGGCAGTAAGGCAGCCAAAGAGGAAGGATGGGCGAGAGGCAGTAAAGCAGCCAAAGAGTAAGGTTGAGTGAAGGGTGGTAAGGTACCCAAAGAGGAAGGATGGGTGAGAGGTGGTGAGGTAGCCAAAGAGGAAGGATGGGTGCAAGGAGGTGAGGTAGCGAAAGAGGAAGGATGGGTGGGAGGAGATGAGGTAGCTAAAGAGGAAGGATGGGTGAGAGGCAGTAAGGTAGCCAAAGAGGAAGGTTGGGTGAGAGGTGATGAGGCAGCCAAAGAGGAAGGTTGGGTGAGAGGTGATGAGCCAGCCAAAGAGGAAGGTTGAGTGAGAGGTGATGAGGTACCCAAAGAGGAAGGTTGGGTGAGAGGCTGTAAGGTAGCCAAAGAGGAAGGTTGGGTGAAAGGTGATGAGGCAGCCAAAGAGGAAGGAAGGGTGAGAGGCAGTAAGGCAGCCAAAGAGGAAGGTTGAGTGAGAGGCAGTAAGGCAGCCAAAGAGGAAGGTTGAGTGAGAGGCAGTAAGGCAGCCAAAGAGGAAGGTTGAGTGAGAGGCAGTAAGGCAGCCAAAGAGGAAGGTTGAGTGAGAGGAGGTAAGGCAGCCAAAGAGGAAGGTTGAGTGAGAGGAGGTAAGGCAGCCAAAGAGGCAGGTTGAGTGAGAGGCGGTAAGGCAGCCAAAGAGGAAGGTTGAGTGAGAGGCGGTAAGGTACCCAAAGAGGAGGAATGGGTGAGAGGCGGTAAGGTACCCAAAGAGGAAGGATGGGTGAGAGGCAGTAAGGCAGCCAAAGAGGAAGGATGGGTGAGAGGCGGTAAGGCAGCCAAAGAGGAAGGATGGGTGAGAGGCAGTAAGGCAGCCAAAGAGGAAGGATGGGTGAGAGGCAGTAAGGCAGCCAAAGAGGAAGGATGGGTGAGAGGCGGTAAGGTACCCAAAGAGGAAGGATGGGTGAGAGGCGGTAAGGTACCCAAAGAGGAAGGATGGGTGAGAGGCGGTAAGGTACCCAAAGAGGAACGATGGGTGAGAGGCAGTAAGGTAGCCAAAGAGGAAGGATGGGTGAGAGGCGGTAAGGTACCCAAAGAGGAAGGTTGGGTGAGAGGCAGTAAGGCAGCCAAAGAGGAAGGTTTGGTGAGAGGTGATGAGGTACCCAAAGAGGAAGGTTGAGTGAGAGGTGATGAGGTACCCAAAGAGGAAGGTTGGGTGAGAGGCAGTAAGGTAGCCAAAGAGGAAGGTTGGGTGAGAGGTGATGAGGCAGCCAAAGAGGAAGGTTGGGTGAGAGGTGATGAGGCAGCCAAAGAGGAAGGTTGAGTGAGAGTTGATGAGGTACCCAAAGAGGAAGGTTGGGTGAGAGGTGGTGAGGTAGCCAAAGAGGAAGGTTGGGTGAGAGGTGATGAGGCAGCCAAAGAGGAAGGATGGGTGAGAGGCAGTAAGGCAGCCAAAGAGGAAGGTTGAGTGAGAGGCGGTAAGGCAGCCAAAGAGTAAGGTTGAGTGAGAGGAGGTAAGGCAGCCAAAGAGGAAGGTTGAGTGAGAGGCAGTAAGGCAGCCAAAGAGGAAGGTTGAGTGAGAGGCAGTAAGGCAGCCAAAGAGGAAGGTTGAGTGAGAGGAGGTAAGGCAGCCAAAGAGGAAGGTTGAGTGAGAGGAGGTAAGGCAGCCAAAGAGGAAGGTTGAGTGAGAGGCGGTAAGGCAGCCAAAGAGGAAGGTTGAGTGAGAGGCGGTAAGGTACCCAAAGAGGAAGAATGGGTGAGAGGCGGTAAGGCAGCCAAAGAGGAAGGATGGGTGAGAGGCGGTAAGGCAGCCAAAGAGGAAGGTTGAGTGAGAGGCGGTAAGGTATCCAAAGAGGAAGGATGGGTGAGAGGCGGTAAGGCAGCCAAAGAGGAAGGATGGGTGAGAGGCAGTAAGGAAGCCAAAGAGGAAGGATGGGTGAGAGGCAGTAAGGCAGCCAAAGAGGAAGGATGGGTGAGAGGCAGTAAGGTACCCAAAGAGGAAGGATGGGTGAGAGGCGGTAAGGCAGCCAAAGAGGAAGGTTGAGTGAGAGGCAGTAAGGCAGCCAAAGAGGAAGGTTGAGTGAGAGGCGGTAAGGCAGCCAAAGAGGAAGGATGGGTGAGAGGCAGTAAGGCAGCCAAAGAGGAAGGATGGGTGAGAGGCAGTAAGGCAGCCAAAGAGGAAGGATGGGTGAGAGGCGGTAAGGCAGCCAAAGAGGAAGGTTGAGTGAGAGGCGGTAAGGTATCCAAAGAGGAAGGATGGGTGAGAGGCGGTAAGGCAGCCAAAGAGGAAGGATGGGTGAGAGGCAGTAAGGAAGCCAAAGAGGAAGGATGGGTGAGAGGCAGTAAGGCAGCCAAAGAGGAAGGATGGGTGAGAGGCGGTAAGGTACCCAAAGAGGAAGGATGGGTGAGAGGCGGTAAGGCAGCCAAAGAGTAAGGTTGAGTGAGAGGCGGTAAGGCAGCCAAAGAGGAAGGTTGAGTGAGAGGCAGTAAGGTACCCAAAGAGGAAGGATGGGTGAGAGGCGGTAAGGCAGCCAAAGAGGAAGGATGGGTGAGAGGCGGTAAGGCAGCCAAAGAGGAAGGATGGGTGAGAGGCGGTAAGGCAGCCAAAGAGGAAGGATGGGTGAGAGGCAGTAAGGCAGCCAAAGAGGAAGGATGGGTGAGAGGCAGTAAGGTACCCAAAGAGGAAGGATGGGTGAGAGGCGGTAAGGTACCCAAAGAGGCAGGATGGGTGAGAGGCAGTAAGGCAGCCAAAGAGGAAGGATGGGTGAGAGGCGGTAAGGTACCCAAAGAGGAAGGTTGAGTGAGAGGCGGTAAGGTACCCAAAGAGGAAGGATGGGTGAGAGGCGGTAACGCACCCAAATAGGAAGGATGGGTGGAGAGGCGGTAAGGTACCCAAAGAGGAAGGATGGGTGAGAGGCGGTAAGGTACCCAAAGAGGAAGGATGGGTGAGAGGCGGTAAGGCAGCCAAAGAGGAAGGATGGGTGAGAGGCAGTAAGGTACCCAAAGAGGAAGGATGGGTGAGAGGCGGTAAGGCAGCCAAAGAGGAAGGATGGTTGAGAGGCGGTAAGGTACCCAAAGAGGAAGGATGGGTGAGAGGCGGTAAGGTATCCAAAGAGGAAGGTTGAGTGAGAGGCAGTAAGGTACCCAAAGAGGAAGGATGGGTGCGAGGCGGTAAGGTACCCAAAGAGGAAGGTTGAGTGAGAGGCGGTAAGGTACCCAAAGAGGAAGGATGGGTGAGAGGCGGTAAGGTACCCAAAGAGGAAGGATGGGTGAGAGGCAGTAAGGTACCCAAAGAGGAAGGATGGGTGATAGGCGGTAAGGTACCCAAAGAGGAAGGTTGAGTGAGAGGCGGTAAGGTACCCAAAGAGGAAGGATGGGTGAGAGGCGGTAAGACAGCCAAAGAGGAAGGATGGTTGAGAGGCAGTAAGGTACCCAAAGAGGAAGGATGGGTGAGAGGCGGTAAGGCAGCCAAAGAGGAAGGATGGATGAGAGGCGGTAAGGCAGCCAAAGAGGAAGGATGGGTGAGAGGCGGTAAGGCAGCCAAAGAGGAAGGTTGAGTGAGAGGTGGTAAGGCAGCCAAAGAGGAAGGTTGAGTGAGAGGCGGTAAGGCAGCCAAAGAGGAAGGTTGAGTGAGAGGTGGTAAGGCAGCCAAAGAGGAAGGTTGAGTGAGAGGCGGTAAGGTACCCAAAGAGGAAGGATGGGTGTGAAGTGAGAGGAGAAGTTAGAAGGAAAGAGATCGGGAAAACAGACAATAAGGGTAAAACAAGCACAAAGGACCTGTTTTTGTAAGAAGTGTACACGGTGCATATGGGGGAGGAGGTGAGACAGAAAGGTAGAAAAGGATGAAGGTGAGGAGGGAGGGGGGAGGTAGGAAGGGTGTTGTGAGGCAAATATAAAGCATGAAACAAACACAATTAACGACGAAGTGAAAGTGACAGGTTAATGTGCCATGACATCTCGATTGCCAACAGACGATCACCTTTACACCATTATTAGGTGATGTATTACACCATTCACCATAACATACTCACAAAGGTAAACCACCGGAGAAATGCCACTTACTACCTGCAATTCACCATAACTCGAGACAACCGGGCAAACCGACATTGCACAGCGACCAACGAGCGGCAACGGAAAGGCAGTCGGA
Organism: Myxine glutinosa; assembly: GCF_964187855.1. NCBI lineage: Eukaryota > Metazoa > Chordata > Myxini > Myxiniformes > Myxinidae > Myxine > Myxine glutinosa. The sequence continues at coordinate 122,383,680 of NC_136265.1, forward strand.
AATTGCGGAAAGATAAACTTACAGTTCATACAGACACGAGACAACGTGGGACAATATCGCCTGCGGGACAAAGTCACAGGTAACGCAAGATGACCAAGAAGTACCAATTTGAAGATGACCAGCAGTCGTTGAACGTAGGGTTCTGCACCATGTTCCATCCTGAGAAGAGGAGGACCGACTCAAGCCCGTACCCTCCCAGGTTCAGAACAGTGTGGATGGGCTACGAGGGCCTGGGCTTTTATTTCGGTCCAAATGCAGCCCGACCAGAGATAACCCCCACTCCCATTATCCTCACCCTCTCTCCTCATGTTTGGAGCAAAGCTTCTCCTTCTGAGCCCTTTCTCTCACGGCTTCCAATGGCCGTGGCTTCGGCATTGCACGGGTTCAAATGTTCCAACTTCAACTTCAGTTCAAATGGACAAAAAAATAATAAATCACAGGCCCTGGGGTTCTGCATTCACATTCGCATCTACATTGTAGGTCATTGTCCGTGTTGATTTGAACCGACTACCCAGACCCGAGTGAGAAATCGTACCAGACCAATCGGGAACAGAAAATGGGAGCCTCCGATTGAACGTATAAACTCGTGGCTCCGTCGGCAGAAAGGATGGGCACAGTGAGGTTATTTGCAAAACCTCATTCAGCCGATAGAGCCGGGCCACGGCTCAAAGCACGACACACAACAAGAACGGCACTCCGCATACCTCCACCAGGCTGGATAGTTTATGTTTTGTATCCCACTGATAGGGCCGGATCTGGACCTGGGCCTTCGCCAAAATCGAATCGGCTGGTTCTTGTCACCTACCCAACTCATCCACCAAGTTTCGTCATAACCCGTCCATAACTTTATGAAATATCGCGCCCCATATCGTTTTCAGCCTTTTCACTCAATGGTGAAGAATTACTTTAAAATTCTCAGATACAGATACAGATCTTCACCAAAATCGAATCAATTCGTCCTCGTCAAAAAGACAACCTGTGCACCAAATTTCTTCTGAATCCGTCCATAACTTTTTGAGATATCGTGCTCTGTATCGCTTTTAGCCCCATCACTCAATGGTGAGCCTTTGAGTGTAAGCCTTTGAGTAATCCCTGGTGTTGGGCTAGCGGTTAGGGTGCCGGCTTAGGATCCAAGGATCCTGGGTTCGAATCCCGGTCGATCGCTGAATTAACGCCAGGGGGGTTGAGTCAGCCTGTCATCCTTCCGAGGTCGGCAAATTGAGTACCAGTTCACTGGTAATTCCCTGTTTGTCGTTAAAGGCGGCAAAAAGGGTTGGCGTCAGGAAGGGCATCCGGCCGTAAAACATTGCTTCAAATAGGGGACCGAAAAACAACAACACCCACGGTTCCCGAAAAAGGCCAACCCCCGCTTTGCGGGGAAAAATGGCCTCTAAAGGTGGTTATTTTTTTTTAATACTCAATGGTGAGCCTGGTGTTGGGCTAGCGGCTAGGGTGCCAGCTTAGGATCCAAGGATCCTGGGTTCGAATCCCGGTCGATCGCTGAGTTAACGCCAGGGGGGTTGACTCAGCCTGTCATCCTTCCGAGGTCGGCTAATTGAGTACCAGTTCACTGGTAATTCCCTGTGTGTCGTAAAAAGGCGACAAACAGGGTTGGCGGCAGGAAGGGCATCCGGCCGTAAAACATTGCTTCAAAAAGGGGACCAAAAAAACAACAACAACCACGGTCCCCGAAAAAGGCCAACCCCCGCTTTGCGGGGGAAAAGAATGGCCTCTAAACGGTGGTTTTACTCAATGGTGAAGAAGAATCACTTAAATTCTCGGATCAGGACCTAAATCTTCACCTAAATCTAATCAATGCCTCCTTGTCACACACTCAACTTGTCCACCAAATTTCGTCGGACTCCATCCGCACCTTTTTGAGATATCCTGCTCACAGCCAGACAGGTAAACAAGACAGTCAGGGGTGAAAACGTAACCTCTCATCAACCTTCGGCGACGGAGGTAATTACAGTTGGTGTACCACATCATCGGCTGCAGCGCAGCAGTCATGCATCTGCATAGCTTAATCCCAGTCAAAGCGAAATATTTACCGTCAGCTACCCCAAGACGATAGCCAGACACAACGCCATGGGCTGCACCAGCTATTCTTGTCATGGCCGAGGGCCAGAGTGTTTGTGTGATAAGGTGTGGCTGGAACATTTGTCATTTATCCATGTTGTCTCACATTCTCACTCCCCCTCCATTCCTTAGCTCACCCCACACCCCAGCCCCCCCCCCGCCCCCCCCGATCTCCAATTTCGATGGATTAGCTGTACATTCTGACATCATTATTTCACTCACATATTCCTCCATCCACATTCTCTTAAATTCACTTTTTCTACAAAAAATGAGCAGCTGTAGTGTTCCAGATGAAAATCCACGACGCAACACATGTGTCGTTAATGAATGTATGATGACATATATATGTAAAACAAGTACGATGACAGAGCAAAGTGCAATGCGTTTTGTGTTGTGTTCCATCTTTTCTCCACAGGTGGCACATTTCAATGGACAAACGAGAACGACACTCGGTAACGCGCACACCTCCGCCAGGCTGCGCAGCTTGTTTTGTATCACACTGATAGGCCGGATCTGGATTCGGACCTAAACCAAAATCTAATCGCCTTGTTCTTGTCACCTAACCAACTCATCCATCTCGTTTAGTCACGTCATCCATAACTTTTTTTAATATCATGTTATATATCGCATTTCGCCAGATCAATGGTGAAGAAACACTTAAAAATTCAATAATTCTCGTATCCGAATCCATCTTCAGATCTTCACCAAAATCGAATCGATTAGTCCTTGTGACACACACAACCTCTCCGCCAAGTTTTGTCCAAATCCATCTAGAACCTTTTGAGATACCCTGCTATGTATCGTTTTTGGCCCCATCTCCCAATGGTGAAGGATCACTTTTAAAATTCTAGTAGCCGGATCCGAATCCGAATAGTCACCAAAATCTAATCATTTCGTCCTTGTCACAAACGCTACATCTCTGCAAAATTTCGTCTGAACCTTTTTGAGATATCTTGTTCACAGACAGACAAACAAACAAGAAGACGTCAGGCGGAGCATACTTGCAAAATACACCCCCCACCTCCTCCCCAAGACAAAAAAATTCCATTGATACAGCAAATTGTCCATTTCATCAAGATTAAAATTGACAATCTTGATCAAAGCTCGGGTCAATAGGAAGGAAATTGACGATTTTTCAGATGAAAATGACGATTTTGGAAGGTTGACCTTGAGTTGACCTTTGACCTTTTGACCTCAAAAATAGTATGTTTCCCAATTTAGTGACTCGATATGCAAATGCTGTTCAATTTTCAAGTCAATCGGTTGAGAATTGATGGGTGTTTCGATGAAAATTGATGATTTTTTTAAAAATTGACCTTAAGTTGACCTTTGACCTCAAAAATAGTTCATTTCCCAATTTAGTGACTTGATATACAAATGCTATTCAATTTTCAAGTCAATCGGATTTAAAATGGCAATTTTAGAAATATGACCTCCAGATGACCTTTGACCTCAAAATAAATAGGCTTCTCAATTGGGACGACTTATACAACGTGGTGAACTTTCGTGACGATCGGTTTAGAATTGTGACCTGTAGGCTGGTGACAAACAGACAGACAGACAAACAGACAGACAGAACCACAAACGAAAACGACCAATATACTTGAAAAATCTTCGATTTTGCAAGTAACAAACAAACAAACACAGACAGGGGTATAACATAATCTCCATCCACCTTTGGTGGTGGAGGTAATTAGCGAACTGTTGGCTAACTTTGAAGAAGACAGCCAAAGTTGGTGAATATTTCAGAGAGACCAAGCCGGTTGTAACGGTATAAAGGATGTTCAGGATGCAGTCGAATACCCTGCAAGCCGCAAACCAAGACAATTACTCCGTTTGTTCAGCAAATTCGGAAAAAGCAGCGAGGGTGTGGACAAATACATTTTCCAGAAACACAGGCTTCGTTAATGACAAGGTCCACAAGATGGCGCCCAGGACTGTCAACGGCCTTAAAACAGCGTTTCAGGATTGCCTACGTTGTATTCACTGATAGTTTCCCAAAGTTATGGACAACATGGATACAGATAGATACGAGTTATGCTTTTAAATTGGAATGGTGCTGATGTTGAATATATCCTGACATCAAACAAAAGTTTCCTCTCTGCAGAGTAGTACCAGTTTAATACTCATCTCATTACTCTGAGGTACTCCGCCGCAAGGCTTCTTCTGCTCAATACTCACTCCACCCCATCATGCATCTCTGCAATCAAGTACCACGGACTCCTGCGACGACCCAGATACATTCATAGAGGCTCCGGTCGTAAGTTTGTTTACTTACAAACAGGTCACTCCATTCCCGTACTCTGATCGGCTCAGCGCACTCCCACTCATCGTCCCAGCGCACCTGGTCACAGCAACGCACACGATCGCACCTCCTTTCTGCAAACCCTGGCTAAATCACCTGAGTTCATCCCCACCGTACAAAACAACATCAAGCTCACCCTGTTCAATACCCGGTCCCTCAACAACAAACGCCTCATTCTGAATGACTACATTCTGGATAATAAACTGGACTTTCTCTGTCTCACTGAAACCTGGCAACAACCACTGGAGTACTTCTCACTCAACCTCACTACACCCAATGGATATTCTTACATCAATAAACCACGCTCGGAGGGCCGAGGTGGTGGAATTGCCGTAATTCACCGACAAGACATCAAGACCAGCCTCATCTCCATCTCATCTGCTCCATCATTTGAACACCTGGCTTTTAAACTCTCTGGTCACACACAGTCAGTCATGGCTGTCGTCTACCGCCCTCCCAAACCACACCCATCACTCCTGTCTGACTTCTCCGACTTTCTGACCCAGCTCTGTTCCCTCTCCCCATCAATCCTCCTCCTCGGTGATTTCAATATCCACATGGACTCCACGGACTCCACAATAACCACTGACTTCACCGATTTACTCACCTGCTTTAACCTCACTCAACATGTCAACTTTCCTACCCATAACCGTGGTCACATTCTGGACCTTGTCTGCTCTACTGGATTAATTTTGCACCATCTCTCTGGCTCCGACCTCACCCTCTCTGACCACTTAGCCATCACTATGACCATTAACATCCCCACCCCAGCACCAAGGCATAATCGCACTATCAACTTCCGTAAGCTAAACGCTCTTTCACCTACCTCATTCTCATCCACCCTCTCTGAAAAAATGTCCACTTCTCCCTTCGTTGACCTCCACACCCCTTCTGACCTCACTGACTACTACAACCACACTCTCTCCTCCTGCCTTGACCAGCTTGCGCCTATAAAAACCAAAACAGTTTCTTTCACCCATTCTGCTCCCTGGTTTACCCCTGAACTCCGCCTGATGAAAACTCGTGCTCGCCAACTTGAAAGACTCCGCAATAAAACAGGTCTCACAATTCACTCCCAAGCCTACAAGGACCACCTACAACACTACAAAGATGCCCTCTCCCGTGCCTGCTCTGCCTACTACTCTCAAATTATCCACTCTGGCTCTGGAAACCCAAAAGCACTCTTCTCTACAATAAACAAACTCCTCAGCCCCCTGAACACCACCACCCAGTCATTCACAGTAGACAACTGCATCTCCTTCCTTTCATTCTTCCAATGCAAAATTGACAACATCTACAACAGCTTAACCACCACCGCACCCGCTCCCCCTCAAACCACCTGCCCCCCCTTATCCTGCCAACCCCTGTCTCAATTCTCCCCAGTCTCCCCTACTGACCTCTCTGAACTCCTCATAGGAATGAAAACTGCCACCTGCACTCTTGACCCCATCCCCTCCAGCTTTGTCAAGGCCTCCCTTCCTGCTCTCTCTCCACTTATCACTGCAACAATAAACTCCTCCCTGTCTACAGGCATCGTCCCACCATCCCTCAAAATTGCTGCTGTTACCCCCATTCTGAAAAAACCTGGACTCAACCCTGACACCCTAAATAACTTCAGACCCATCTCCAACCTACCCTTTCTGTCAAAAGTTTTGGAACGCGCTGTAGCCACTCAACTCAAACATCACCTCTCTGCCAATAACCTGTATGAAACATTCCAATCCGGATTCCGCTCCAACCACAGTACTGAAACTGCTCTCCTCAAAATCACCAACGACCTTCTCCTCTCCTCTGACGCTGGCAACCTCAACATTCTCATCCTCCTCGACCTCAGCGCCGCCTTTGTCACCATCAATCACACCATCCTCCTCACCCGACTTGAAACCACCTTTAACATTACCGGCACTGCCCTCTCTTGGATCAAATCATACCTCTGACAGACGCCAGTTCTTCTCCATCAATAACTGCATATCCCCCACTGCTCCCCTCCCCCAAGGTGTCCCCCAAGGTTCAGTTCCTGGCCCCCTCCTCTTCATCCTGTACCTGTCCCCCCCTTGGTCACTTAATCCACCGTCATGGTCTCCAATTCCACTGCTTCGCCGATGACATCCAGCTTTTCATCTCCACCAAGTCCATCTCCACCGCCACCCACTCTATCCTGACAAACTGCATCACTGAAATAAAATCCTGGCTTCAAATCAACTTCCTGAAACTTAACTATGATAAATCTGAAATAATCATCATGTCCACTTCAATGGAATAATCGGAATAATCATCAATGAAATGATCATTGGCCCAAAAATGCTCACCAAATCCACCCATAACTTTGCCCTCAACAGACAGTTTCCCAGTATCCACCTCCCCTCACATCCGGAATCTTGGCATCATCTTTGACCAAACCCTCTCCTTCGACAAATACACTAAACACATCACAGAGACAGCCTTCTTTCACCTGAAAAACATCGCCCGTCTCCGTCCATCCCTCTCCTCCACGGCTGCAGAAACCCTCATCCACGCCTTCATCACCTCCCGTCTGGACTACTGCAACAGCCTCCTCTATGGTTCACCCTCAATAATCACCAATAAACTCCAATACAGTCAGAACTCCGCTGCCCGTCTACTCACCCATTCCCGGACCCGTGACCACATCACCCCCGTCCTTTACAAGCTTCACTGGCTCCCCATCCCCCAGAGAATCCAGTACAAAATCCTCCTCTTGACCGACAAAGCCCTCCATAACCTGGCCCCATCCTACCTGGCTGACCTCCTCTCCAGACACACTCCCACCCGCAACCTCCACTCTACTGGTACCAACCTCCTGACCCCCCCCCCCCCCCCCATCCGGACCAAATTCAGATCCTGGGGGGACAGGGCCTTCTCCATCGCTGCTCCCACCCTCTGGAACTCACTACCTCACACCATCAGAGACTCCTCCTCACTCACCCCATTCAAAACATCACTCAAGACCCACCTGTTCAACACTGCATTCAACATTTAACCCACAGTATTTAACCCCTGACTATCTCTTCTCCTTCTCCTTCCTTTTGCTTTGATTATTTACCTATTGATTTTTGTCTTTTTGCACTTGTTTTTTGTACTCTGTCAAAGCGTCTTTGGGCTTCTTGAAAAGCGCTACATAAAATAAATGTATTATTATTATTATTATTATTACCAGTTTTCCCCGGTGTGTACCCCGGTTTAGAATAGGTACACCGTATCCCTGCGTGTCGTAACAACAACAACACACAACATGCATTTTAAAGGCCATTTTCCCTGCTAGAGCGGGGGTTAGCCTTGTGGTCCCCATGACAATCTTCTCCATTTTGCCCTATTTTTGCCTGCGTGTAGTAAGAGGCGACTAAAAGGGTTGGCGTCAGGAAGAGCATCCGGCCATAAAAAAAATTGCCTCAAAAAGGGAACCATGACAATTACAACTACATATGGGCAGGGTACAGCCCGAAGTACCCCGTAGGGGACCCCACAACCTCTTGACAAAACTCAAGGTGGGGAACCCAATCGAAGCAAGGTTGGAAATCACTCCATTTATGACGACGAAACGTCTGATGCCCACGTGGAGATCGGTTTCTGAGGTTTGGGACATGGAATGTAGGGACAATGACAGGGAGATCAAGAGAAGTGGTGGAAGTATTGGTCAGAAGAAGAGTGGACATATGTTGTGTGCAGGAGACGAGATGGAAGGGAAGTGGTGTGACAATGGTGAAGGGTAGGCAGGGACAGAAATACAAGTTTGTGTGGCAAGGGTGCCTGGAAGGCGTGAATGGTGTTGGTGTCCTGTTTTCTGTGGAGTTGGTAGACAGTGTGGTGAGTGTGACTAGAGTGAGTGAAAGGTTGATGATGGTGAAAATGATAATTGGAAAGCTCTTGGTGAACGTCATCTCGGCATATGCTCCGCATGTCGGTCGGAGCGATTGAGAGAGGGACAAGTTCTGGTGTGCGATAGAGAAGCTGATGGAAAACGTGAAAGATGAGGAAGTTGTTGTGGTAGGAGGAGACCTAAATGGACATGTGGGAAGGAGTATGGACGGTTTTGAGGGAGTTCATGGGGGTTACGGATATGGTGTGAGGAATGGAGAAGGTGAACTGGTTTGTTTGTTGATTTGTAATACTCAGTTCCAGAAAGAGGATAATATGCTTGTTACATACACGTCAGGTGGGTCGACGACAACCGTTGACTACCTGATGGTGCGTAGGTGAGATAGGGGGAACCTCCGGGACACAAAGGTAATCCCGGGGGAGGAGGGTGTTTCACAGCACCACTTGGTTGTCTGCGACATAAGGGTGAAAGGTGCTAGGAGAGCTCAGCGGGTGAAGTACCAACCAAGAATGAAGGTGTGGAGGTTGAAAGAGGTGACAGTGAGGGAGGCATTAAAAGAGAGGCTGAGTATGGTGGAGGATGATGTGGTTGAGCTTGAAAGTGGTTGGATGTCAATGAAAGATAGTCTGTTGGGAACCATAGGTGAGGTGTGTGGATGGACAAAAGGACCACCGCGGCACTCGGAAACATGGTGGTGGGATGATGAAGTTGGAAAGAGGATTGACGAGAAGAGGAAGAAGTTCAAGGAGTGGCAGAAGGCGAAGGGTACGGGGGCAGAAAAGGCAGAGCATGAAAGTTATAAGGCAGCCAAGAAGGCTGCAAAGAATGAGGTAGCAAAGGCGCAGGAGACATGTAGGAAAATGCTCGGAGAACGCTTGGATTAGCAAGAGGGTCAGAGAGCAGTATTCAGGATTGCAAAGCAGATAGCGAAAGAGAGGTGTGATGTGATGGGGGTGAGTTGCTTGAAGGATGAAGTGGGGCAAATCGTTGTGGACCCAGATGATATTAAAGGAAGATGGAAGAGATATATGGAAATGCTGTTGAATGCAGAGAATGAATGGGATGGCAACATCGAGAGTAACCCAGTTTTCGGACCGGCAGAGAAGATAACTGAGAAGGAAGTTGAGGAAGCGAGAAAAGCAATGAAGAGTAGAAAAACGGGATGGCCGACGGGAGTTGTGGGAGATATGTTGAAGGCAGCGGGTAGTTGAGGTGTGAAGAGAATGACAGAGATCTGTAATCTGGTCGTGAAAGAAGGCCGCATTCCAGTGGATTGGGAACCGAGTACCCTTGTCCCTCTATACAAGGGGAAAGGTGACCCTCTGGACTGCGGCTTCTATCAAGCGATAAAGTTATTGGAGCATGGAATGAAGATATTGGAAAGGGTGTTGGAGAGGAGGACAAGGAAGAAAGTGAAGATCGACGCAATGCAGTTTGGATTTATGCCAGGAAGAGGAACGCAGACGCGCTTTTTATTGTAAGGCAGTTGCAGGAGAAGTACATGGAGAAGAGGAAGAAGTTGCTTCTTGGGTTTGTTGATCTGGAGAAAGCATTCAATAGGGTTCCACGCGAAGTAGTGACATCGGCATTGAGGAAGTTAGGAGTGGAGGAATGGTTGATCAGAGTAGTGATGGCAATGTATGAGAGAGCGTGCACAGGTGCAAGGACGAAGGGCGGGAACAGTGGTGAGTTTGAGGTGAAGGTAGGAGTGCATCAGGGGTCGGTACCAAGTCCACTACTATTTGTAGCTGTGATGGAGGTGCTGGCTCGGAATGTAAAGGAGGGTTTACCGTGGGAGTTGTTGTATGCAGATGACCTGGTATTGATTGCGGAAAGTATGTATGGACTGAAGGAGAAGATGAACAAGTGGAAGGAATGTATGGAGACAAAAGGTCTGAAGGTGAATATCGGAAAAACGAAGGTGATGGTAAGTGGTAAAGCATGTGGTGAGGTGGAAAGAACTGGGAAGTGGCCGTGTGCTGTGTACAGGAAGGGTGTTGGAGTGAACTCCATTCAATGTACAATGTGCGCTGAGTGGGTTCATAAAAAATGTGGTGGTCTGAGAGGGTCATTAACCAGTGTGGCAGCAACATTCAAGTGTAAGGTGTGCACAGAGGGAGCTGCAGATGGAGGAAATGTTGAGTTGAATCTTGGAGATGGCGTGAAGCTGGAAGGTGTGAAAACATTTTGCTACCTAGGAGACATGTTGAATGGAGAAGATGGATCAGACTCGGCAACCGTTGCTGGAGTGAGATGTGCATGGAAGAAGTTTCGGGAACTGAGTGGCGTGCTGACGGGGAGGGGAGTGTCGTGGAAGCTGAAGGTGTGTGCTGTATGTGTGAGAAGTGTTATGATTTATGGAAGCGAGACATGGGTAATGAACGTAGAGCAGCGACGAAGGCTGGAAAGGGTGGAAATGCGAATGGTTCGGTGGATGTGTGGAGTATCGTTGAGAGAGAGGAAGAGAAATGATGAATTGCGAAAGATGATGGGAATAGAGCCTGTGATGGATGCTGTGAAGAGAAACAGGTTGAGATGGTTTGGTCATGTGTTGAGGAAGGATGAAAGTGACTGGTTGAGAAGAGTGATGGAAATGAATGGAGAAGGAAGTGGGGGATGGGGAAGACCAATAAAGACTTGGCTAAAGGTGGTGGAAGAAGAAATGCGGGCAAGGGGGTTAACAAGGGAAGATGCAGAAAATAGGGTAAAATGGAGAAGATTGTCATGGGGCCCGCAAGGCTAACCCCCGCTCTAGCAGGGAAAATGGCCTTAAAATGCCTGTTGTTGTGTTGTTGTTGTCATTACCAGTTTGTTTTGAATACAACAATAACAGGCATTTATGGGAGCAACACATGGTTCATTACCCATGTCTCGCTCCCATAAATCATAACACTTCTCACACATGCAGCATACACCTTTCCCTTCAGCTTCAACGACACTCCCCTCCTCATCAGCACGGCACTCAGTTCCCGAAACTTCTTCCATGCACATCTCACTCCAGCAACCGTTGCCGAGTCTGATCCACCTTCTCCATTCAGCATGTTTCCAAGGTAGCAAAATGTTTTCACACCATACAGCTTCACGCCGTCTCCAAGATCCAACTCAACATTTCCTCCATCTGCAGCTCCCTCTGTGCACACCTTACACTTGAATGTGGCTGTGACACTGGTTAATGACCCTCTCAGACCACATTTTTGATGAACCCACTCAGTGCCCATTGTACATTGAATGGAGTTCACTCCGACACCATTCCTGCACACAGCACACGGCTGTGTACATACATGAATAAAAATTTGAATGTTTTGAATACATGATTAAAATCAGGGCCTTTAATTGGGAACACACTTTACAAACTGCACAAATAAATCTGAACCTAAACTCCCCAACCACTCCCCTCCCTTCAAACATTCCACCCCACAACACCTCAAACAACTCTTCAAGTATGGTCCATGCTAGTCCAGTGTAAACAACATTTGGTATAATGTATAATATAAAAGGAGCTCGGTCTGGGCGTGCATGCGTGCGCCCGTCCATCAATCAATAATTGTCCGAAAGGGGATTTTGACGAGGTACGCATGCTCGCCATCAATTCTGATCGCCATCTTTTTGTCGAGGCAATCTGCCAACAGTGTGGCATAGTTGAGTAAGGTGAGGATAGATAGGGCTGATTTCAATTTACATGAAAACAAAAACTCGTACTCCATCATCTTCTTCATTTGTAATTATGGCAAGTCTCATTCAATCCAGTTTCTCATATCAATTAGATTCAGAAAACGTTTGCTATATTCAATACTCTTATTTTTTTCAACATTTCCATTTTATTAACATAACAGTAATAAATCACCCAAAGAAACAGTATTTCTGACTATACACCGCTCTTAAAGCATCACAAAGCAGGTATCTCCGCTTGCAACACAGGTGAGAAAAGGATAACAAAAAAAAGCAGCTGATATTTCAATAATATATTTGCACGATTTTAAAGGGTGAAATTTCATTTTTATTTATTAGCCCATCCCCTGCACAGCAGGAGACAGAGTTTTGTAATCACATCTGTCTGTGTCCGTCTGTGTGTCTGTGTGTGTGTGTGTACATCTGTCTGTGTGTGTGCACATGTGTGTGTGTACGTCTGTGTGTGTACGTGTGTGTGTGTGTGTGTGTGTGTGTGTGTGTGTGTGTACGTCTGTGTGTACGTCTGTGTGTGTGTGTGTGTGTGTACGTGTGTGTGTGCACGTCTGTGTGTGTGTGTGTGTGTGTGTGTGTGTGTGTGTGTGTGTGTGTGTGTGTGTGTGTACGTCTGTGTGTGTGCGTGTGTACGTCTGTGTGTGTGCGTGTGTGTGTGTGTGTACGTCTGTGTGTGTGTGTACGTCTGTGTGTGTGTGTACGTCTGTGTGTGTGTGTGTACGTCTGTGTGTGTGTGTACGTCTGTGTGTGTGTGTACGTCTGTGTGTGTGTGTACGTCTGTGTGTGTGTGTACGTCTGTGTGTGTGTGTACGTCTGTGTGTGTGTGTACGTCTGTGTGTGTGTGTGTACGTCTGTGTGTGTGTGTGTACGTCTGTGTGTGTGTGTGTACGTCTGTGTGTGTGTGTACGTCTGTCTGTGTGTGTGTGTGTACGTCTGTCTGTGTGTGTGTGTACGTCTGTCTGTGTGTGTGTGTACGTCTGTCTGTGTGTGTGTGTACGTCTGTCTGTGTGTGTGTGTACGTCTGTCTGTGTGTGTGTGTACGTCTGTGTGTGTGTGTGTGTACGTCTGTGTGTGTGTGTGTGTGTACGTCTGTGTGTGTGTGTGTACGTCTGTGTGTGTGTGTGTACGTCTGTGTGTGTGTGTACGTCTGTGTGTGTGTGTACGTCTGTGTGTGTGTGTACGTCTGTGTGTGTGTGTACGTCTGTGTGTGTACGTCTGTGTGTGTGTGTACGTCTGTGTGTGTGTGTACGTCTGTGTGTGTGTGTACGTCTGTGTGTGTGTGTACGTCTGTGTGTGTGTGTACGTCTGTGTGTGTGTGTACGTCTGTGTGTGTACGTCTGTGTGTACGTCTGTGTGTGTGTACGTCTGTGTGTGTGTACGTCTGTGTGTGTGTACGTCTGTGTGTGTGTACGTCTGTGTGTGTGTACGTCTGTGTGTGTGTACGTCTGTGTGTGTGTGTACGTCTGTGTGTGTGTGTACGTCTGTGTGTACCTCTGTGTGTGTGTGTGTGTGTACGTCTGTGTGTGTGTGTGTACGTCTGTGTGTGTGTGTGTACGTCTGTGTGTGTGTGTACGTCTGTGTGTGTGTGTACGTCTGTGTGTGTGTGTACGTCTGTGTGTGTGTGTACGTCTGTGTGTGTGTGTACGTCTGTGTGTGTGTGTACGTCTGTGTGTGTGTGTACGTCTGTGTGTGTGTGTACGTCTGTGTGTGTGTGTACGTCTGTGTGTGTGTGTACGTCTGTGTGTGTGTGTACGTCTGTGTGTGTGTGTACGTCTGTGTGTGTGTGTACGTCTGTGTGTGTGTGTACGTCTGTGTGTGTGTGTACGTCTGTGTGTGTGTGTACGTCTGTGTGTGTGTGTACGTCTGTGTGTGTGTACGTCTGTGTGTGTGTGTACGTCTGTGTGTGTGTGTACGTCTGTGTGTGTGTGTACGTCTGTGTGTGTGTGTACGTCTGTGTGTGTGTGTACGTCTGTGCGTGTGTGTATGTCTGTGTGTGTGTGTCTGTGTGTGCCTGTGTGTGTGTGCCTGTGTGTGTGTGCCTGTGTGTGTGTGCCTGTGCGTGTGTGCCTGTGTGTGTATGTGTGTCCGAGTCGTAACTTTATTTTATTTTTATTTTTTTACTTTTTGAGTTATCAAATTTTCACCAAAGCGTTATAATGATAATAGAGAAGGCAAATTAATAATTTTGTCAAAAGGTCAAAGGTCATCGTCACATTAAATCATCAATTTTCATCCAATTGATCTGAAATTTCAATTTACCATTTGAGTTTTCTCATCAAATTTTCAACAAAGCTTTATGAGAATATGGAGCAGGCAAATTAATCATTTGGTCAGAGGTCAAAGGCCAATGGTGCATAAAATTAACAATTTTCACCCGATTGACCTGACCTTTAAAAATTTGCATATCGAGTCACAGAATTGCTTTGCCAATCAAAAGCTGAAAGCTGTTTTTTTTTTTTTAGATCTTCAGCTCAAAGGTGAAAGCTGCATAAAATCATCAATTTTCATTTTCTATTTTTTTCGTAAAACCGTTTTCATTATTTTGGGCATACGGAAGAAGAAGATGATGTCTGAATACAAACGCACATATTTCCCAGATGAGAAAGAAAATAAATAAGTAATATATAATCGTAAAATAATTAATTTCTAAATCACGTTATTGGCTAATAGCATATCTAAACACCACCATTTCATCTGAATCGAACTTTTTGAAGAGTATTGAAATAATGAATTAATCTAAAAAATTAATAATTGATTACTTGATTAATCGCTAAATCATTAATCGATCAATTGTTGAATTGGGTAATTAAGATAAATAATAATCGTAAAATCATTCATTGCTTAATCAATTGGCTGGTAGCATGCCGAACCCACCACCATTTTATCTGAATCTGTAACCTTTTCAAAATTGATTAATAAAGGCATTAATCGAATAATTAAATGATTAATCCATTAATTTCTTCATCAATAGATCAGTAAAACAAAAATACACTTTAGTCAAATCACTTGGTCATTTTATCCAAATATCAGCTTCTCAGCTCAAAAGGTGCCCGAGATATTGCCCAGATAAGAAACAAAACTAGATGGTATCCATAGAATACCTACCTTGCGCAGTCAACTTGGTGCGAGCCAACTCTTCTGTTTTTGAACGTTTTTTTGTTTTTCTTTGATCCAATATGGCCGCCAGACCACGTGAGTGATTAAATAATACATTTATATTCTCTAATATAATTGTTGCATAGATCATGCTGAATAAATTTTAAACTGATCAGACTAAGCGTTGTCCCTGTCGAATTATGACATCATAATTACGACACCAATGACGTCATCCTTAACAACACATATTCCCCATATTTCCAGAGCTGTTTTGGAGATATAGAGGTGCAACATTTTTCGGTTTGTTCAAGATGGCGCTTGTACCACATGACATATGACATCATGATTATCAAAATATTCTGCAGGAGGCGCTCCTGTGGTGAAAATTTCGTGTCCATCAGACCAACAGTTGCTGAGAAAAAAAATTCATAACGATTGAATCATGCGTTGTACTTGTCGAATTATGTCATAATTAAGGTACCGATGATATAATCATTAACATATCTTATTCCCCAAGGGGAGGACTTGACAATGAGCCATGTTTCAATTTTTGCATGGAGCGGTTTCGGAGCTCTAGAGGTGCAACTTTTTTCGATTTTTCCCAAGATTGCGCCTGTACCACGTGACCTACATCATAATTAGCATTAAAAGATTCTGCAGGAGGAGCCGCTCATATTTTGAACAGTTCATGTCCATCGGACTAACAGTTTCAGAGGAATTTTTTTTTCATACTGATCTTTCATACTGATCAGATCAAGCGTTGTACTTGTCAGATTATGTCATAATAAAGGCACCGATGACAATCATCAACATATCTTATTCCCCATGCAGAGTACTTGACAATGAGCCATGTTTCAATTTTTTCCATTGAGCGGTTTGGGAAATATATAGGGGTAACGGTTTTCCAAGATGGCGTCCATACCACGTGACCTATAACGTCTCAATTATGAATAAATAAATTCTACAGGCGGAGGCACTCCGATGGTAAAATTTCATGTCAATCGGACAAACGGTTGCCGAGAAAATGAATTTAAAAAATGCAGACACGGACGCCACACGTATGCACGTAAGTACGCACCCGAATGCCTTACCTTCATTTTCACTTCCCGAGCGCAGGGTAATAAAGTAGAAAGTATCTGAAAATGCAAACGCCTATCCACGTCTATTTATATTCAGACGCCATCTTCTTCTTCCGTATGCTCAAAATAACAAAAACGGTTTAAGAAAAAAAGATAGAAAATGAAAATTGATGATTTTATGCAGCCTTGATCTTTGAGCTTTCGATCTAAAAAAAACAAAAACATAATCAGCTTCTAGCTTTTGATTGGTGAACCAATTCTGACAATATGCAAATGCTTGAAATTTCAGGTCAATCAGGTCGGAATTGGCGATTTTACACAACCATGACCATTCGAATAAATTTATTCATTTGCCCTCTCCATATTTGCAGAAAGCTTTGTTGAAATTTTGATGAGAAAACTCAAATGGTAAATTGAAATTTCGGATCAACTGAATGAAAATTTATGATTTCATGTAAAACTGGACTTTGACCTTTTGACAAAAATTATTAATTTTCCTTCTCTGTATTATCATAACAACGCTTTGGTGAAAATTTGATGACAATAGCTCAAAAAATAAAAAATAAAAGGTACAGGCCGGACAGACACGCGCACGCACAGACAATAAGCACTTAAAAAATCGACAATAATGACGTAATTAATCAATTAATTGATTAATAAAAAATTAAAAAATTAAAAAAGGATATCGCTCGGAAGATATCGCTCAGACAAACAAACAACCAAGAAAACAAGTACAGATACATTCAAAGTACACCGCCCCCATGCCAAATAAATAAATAACATCCTCCAGCGCAACATTGCCAGGGTGCCCTCTATGCCAGGCGATGCCACAGTGTAACACATTGAGCTGTAAAGAATCCGGGAACTACAGACCTATCAGCTAGACATCGCTGGTTGCAAAGTTCAAGGAGTCGATAGTGAAGAATACAACAAAAAACAGGCATTTTAAGGCCATTTTCCCTGCCAGAGCGGGGGTTAGCCTTGCGGTCCCCATGACAATCTTCTCCATTTTGCCCTATTTTCTGCATCTCCCCTTGTTAACCCCCTTGCCCGCATTTCTTCTTCCACCACCTTCGGCCAAGTCTTTCTCGGTCTTCCACGTCCTCTACTTCCTTCTACATTCATTTCCATCACTCTTCTCAACCAGTCACTTTCATCCTTCCTCAACACATGACCAAACCATCTCAACCTGTTTCTCTTCACAGCATCAATCACAGGCTCCATTCCCATCATCTTTCGCAATTCATCATTTGTCTTCCTCTCTCTCAACGATACTCCACACATCCACCGAACCATTCGCATTTCCACCCTTTGTTGCTGCTCTACGTTCATTACCCATCTCTCGCTCCCATAAATCATAACACTTCTCACACTTGCAGCATACACCTTTCCCTTCAGCTTTCACAACACTCCCCTCCTCATCACCACGCCACTCAGTTCCCGAAACTTCTTCCATGCACATCTCACTCGAGCAACTGTTGCCGGGTCTGATCCACCTTCTCCATTCAACATGTCTCCTTGGTAGCAAAATGTTTTCACACCTTCCAGCTTCATGCCGTCTCCTAGATCCAACTCAACATTTCCTCCATCTGCAGCTCCCTCTGTGCACACCTTACATTTGAATGTAGCTGCCACACTGGTTAATGACCCTCTCAGACCACGACATTTTTGATGAACCCACTCAGCACACATTGTACATTGAATGGAGTTCACGCCGACACCCTTCCTGCACACAGCACAGGGCCACTTCCCAGTTCTTTCCACCTCACCACATGCTTTACCACTTGCCATCACCTTCGTTTTTCCGATATTCACCTTCAGACCTTTTGTCTCCATACATTCCTTCCACTTGTTCATCTTCTCCTTCAGTCCATCCATACTTTCCGTAATCAACACCAGATCATCTGCATACAACAACTCCAACGGAAAACCCTCCTTTACATTCCGAGCCAGCACCTCCATCACAGCTACAAATAGTAGTGGACTTAGTACCGACCCCTGATGCACTCTCACCTTCACCTCAAACTCACCAGTTCCCGTCCTTCGTCCTAACACCTGTGCATGCTCTCTCATATATTGCCATCACTACTCTGATCAACCATTCCTCCACTCCTAATTTCCTCAATGCCCGTGTCACTACTTAACGTGGAACCCTATCGAATGCTTTCTCCAGATCAACAAACCCAGGAAACAACTTCTTCCTCTTCACCATGTACTTCTCCTGCAACTGCCTTACAATAAAAAGCGCATCTGTCGTTCGTCTTCCTGGCATAAATCCAAACTGCATTTCGTCGATCTTCACTTTCTTCCTTATCCTTCTCTCCAACACCCTTTCCAATGCCTTCATCCCATGCTCCAATAACTTTATCGCTCGATACGAGCCACAGTCCAGAGGGTCACCTTTCCCCTTGTATAGCGGGACGAGGGTACTCAGTTCCTAATCCACTGGAATGCGGCCTTCTTTCACCACCAGATTACAGATCTCTGTCATTCTCTTCACACCCCAACTTCCTGCTGCCTTCACAACTCCCGTCGGCCCTCCCGCTTTTCTACTCTTCATTGCTTTTATCGCTTCCTCAACTTCCTTCTCAGTTATCTTCTCTGCCGGTCCTAAAACTGGGTTACTCTCTATGTTGCCATCCCATTCATTCTCTGCATTCAACAGCATTTCCATATATCTCTTCCATCTTCCTTTAATTCCATCTGGGTCCACAACGATTTGTCCCACTTCATCCTTCAAGCAACTCACCCCCATCACATCGCACCTCTCTTTCGCTATCTGCTTTGCAATCCTGAATACCGCTCTCTGGCCCTCTTCCGAATCCAAGCGTTCGCTGAACATTTTCCTCCAGGCCTCCTGTGCCTTTGCTACCTCTTTCTTGGCAGCCTTCTTGGCTGCCTTATAACTTTCATGCTCTGCCTTTTCTGCCCCCGTACCCTTCGCCTTCTGCCACTCCTTGAACTTATTCCTCTTCTCGTCAATCCTCTTTCCAACTTCATAATCTCACCACCATGTTTCTGAGTGCCTCGGTGAGGAATGCCAAAGTAAAACAATTGACGTCATACGACTCGTTTTGTGATGCTCAGAATGGGTTCACTCCTGGAAGGTCTTGCATAACTCAGCTCCTGTGGCGGTTGGAGGACTGGACTAGATCACTGGATGATGGAGTGCTTGGGGATTTTATTCTTCTCCACTTTTGCAAGGCTTTTGATTCGGTGCACCATAAAAGACTCCTAGAAAAGGCAAGATCTTATGGTATTGAAGAACCACTCATCACGTGGCTGGAAGCTTTCCTCGCCAAGAGGCGTCAAAGGGTCATTGTGAATGGAGCAAAGTCAGATTGGGCAGACGTTCTCGGTGGAATACCGCAGAGTAATGTCCTTGGTCCGATACTATTTGTCATCTTCATCAATGACCTGCCAGGTTCAATCCGAAGTTCCAACTCTATGTGGATGATGCCAAAGTGTATGGACAGGCTTTCGACCAAGCATCAACTTCAGTCATCCAGAAGGACCTAGCCCTAGATAGTGCTATGGAATGGTCAGAGTTATGGTTACTTCCTTTTAATCTGAACAAATGCAAGACTCTGCAGCTGGGTAGAGGCAACATCAGGAAGTCGTACCAAATGGGGAATGCAGAGTTGCAGGAAGTGATTAAGGAGATCGACCTTGGAACTATCATGGATAGGGAATTGAGCTTCCATAAGCATGTGGCAGTTCAGGTTAACAAGGCCAACAGAACACTTACGCTAATCAAACGATTATTTTCGAGTCTGGATGAAGAAACCCTCCCTGTGATGTTCAAGGCACTGGTAACGCCCACTGTTGGAGTATGGCAACATTGCCTGGCACATTAGATTCCTGATGGGCATTTGATGAAGTTGAGAAAGTCCAGAGAAGAGCTACATGGATGATTCCCACCCTCCGTGAACATTCCTATCCGGAGAGACTCCGGCGTTTGAATACGTTTCGCTTTTCTACTGCCGCCGCCGTGGCGATCCTCGATCCAAACATTTAAGGAGCTACACCGGAGAAACCGGTTTAAACCACAACATTTCTTCACTCTGGCTCAATACCCTTCTATGGGGAGGCTTGCACTCCCTGAAACTCTTTGTGCCAAAGGGTTAGACATGAGGAAAAATTTCTTCAGTCAGAGGGTGGTCAAAGACTGGAACAGTGTTGTTGGAACAGTGAATGTTGTGCACGCTCAGTCTGTTGAAGGTTTTAAACAGGGTCGAGAAAAGGTTTTGTGGGATGAGCATTTCAACTTGTACAGACCGTCAACCAAATGCGAGCAGTCTATCCTGCACCAACCACCAAATACCATCCATATTGCAGACTGGAAGATCTACAGGACTAACTTCACTTCCGTAGACAAGATGATTATGATGATGATGAAATGGGAGGGAGTGGTTGGTGTGCAATAATTGATTGATTGATTAATTGCGTAATTAAAATAGATAAATAATAATCGTAAAATAATTAATTTCTTAATCAATTGGCAAATAGAATACCTAAACCACCACCGTTTCATCCGAATCTGTAACTTTTTGAAAAATAATAAATTGCATACTTAATCGAAAAATTAAATAATTAATCGATATATTGATTAATCAATAAATCGAAAGTACACTTCGCAGCCAAATCATTTAGTGGGGCGGCTTAGCCCAAATATTCAAAAGAATTGTGCATTTTGTGAAACAAGCACCAAATATGGCACAAATGTACATTAATATGTTGCGAACATTTTCAGATATTGGGCCACTTGAAATTCCGTAATTTTTTTTTTCTAATTTTTTCAAATTTCGTAATTTCAAATTTTTCGGGTGACACCGTCACAATTTCGGTCTTCGAGGCCGGCCGATAGGCAAAGTGTGACCGGAAGGGACGAGGTTCTCCTGACCACGTGGCCCTCGATCTGGGAAGCGAGAGGCGTTCCATTAGTGGACGCGCCCCTCACGCCCGACTTTTGGGCGGCCCCGGCAGGCCGTTTGTTTTGACGTTCCGTGACAGGCCCCGCACCCCCACCTCCGGGCCGACCGGAAGCTTGTGCTGAGTACATCATACCTGAACAACTCAGTGAGGCAGAACACAGCAGTGCACACCAGGGTGACCCCTTCAGTGCATAAACCAATTAACCTGTCCACTGCAGGGCATATAGAAATGAAGTTATTTTCTGCATATAATAATAATATAAGTTCAGTTCTATATAACAATTTCTGTTATCACCACTACCACTACAACTACCACTACTACAAGCTTTGTCTGGAATTTTGTGGACTAACAGACAAACAGACATACAGATGAAAAATCGGTCAGAGACCGAGGACTTGCCGAAATTTACTTTTTTATCGGCCATTTCGGACAAATATGGCGGCGAACCACGTGACTGATGATGTCATCATTAACATATTTTATTCCCCATGGAGAGTTCTTTACAATGAGCCATGTCTCAATTTTTTCTATTCAGCACTTTTGGAGATATAGTGGCGCAACGTTTTTCGGTTTTTCCAAGATGGCGGCCGAACCACGTGACTGATGACGTCAGCATTAACATACTTTTTTCCCCATGGATAGTTCTTTACAATGAGCCAGGTCTGAATTTTTTTTGTTCAGCACTTTCGGAGATATGGAGGTGCAAAGTTTTTCCAAGATGGCGGCCGAACCACGTGACCGATGACGTCATCCTTTGGGCACAGTATATTAGAGGGCAAGACAAATACGTGTGCAAAGTTTGGCGATTCTACGTGCAATGGTGTAGACGTAGTGCTGCAAACAGACAGACAGACAAACGAACAGATCAACATACTTGCCGGAATCTTTTCCGGCAAGTAACAAGCTGGGATCAAAACATTACCTCCTTCCACCATTGAGTGTAGAGGTAAACATCATGGAAATTATATCATGCCCTAGATTTAATTCATGCTTACCCGTGTATTTGCTTCACTGGTTCACAAGGTCTTTTGCATACATGTAATTCAGACTCTCGTCTTCATTGCTGACCACACAATGTTCGCAACATATTAATGTACATTTGTGCCAAATTTGGTGCTTGTATCACAAAATGCACAACAGGTTTGCTATGCTGCTACACTAATTTGGTCATTGTGGTGTCCAAATATCAGCTTCCTAGCTCAAAAGGTGCATGAGCTTTCGCCCAGATGAGAAAGAAAACAAATAAGTACTTAATTACAACAACAAAACAACAGGCATTTTAAGGCCATTTTCCCTGCAAGAGTGGGGGTTAGCCTTGCGGTCCCCATGACAATCTTCTCCATTTTGCCCTATTTTCTGCATCTCCCCTTGTTAACCCCCTTGCCCGCATTTCTTCTTCGACCATCTTTAGCCAAGTCTTTCTCGGTCTTCCCCGTCCTCTACTTCCTTCTACATTCATTTCCATCACTCTTCTCAACCAGTCACTTTCATCCTTCCTCAACACATGACCAAACCATCTCAAACCGTTTCTCTTCACAGCATCCATCACAGGCTCTATTCCCATCATCTTTCACAATTCATCATTTGTCTTCCTCTCTCTCAACGATACTGAATCCCTGGTGTTGGGCTAGCGGCCAGGGTGCCAGCTTAGGATCCTAGGATCCTGGGTTCGAATCCCGGTCGATCGCTGAATTAACGCCAGGGGGGTTGACTCAGCCTGTCATCCTGCCGAGGTCGGCTAATTGAGTACCAGTTCACTGGTAATGCCCTGTTTGTCGTAAAAAGGCGACAAAAAGGGTTGGCGGCAGGAAGGGCATCCGGCCGTAAAACATTGCTTCAAAAAGGGGACCAAAAACAACAACAACCACGGTCCCCGAAAAAGGCCAACCCCCGCTTGCGGGGAAAAAATGGCCTCAAGGTTTTTTGTTTTTTTTCTCTCTCTCAACGATACTCCACACATCCACCGAACCATTCGCATTTCCACCCTTTCCAGCCTCCGTTGCTGCGATACATTCATTACCCATGTCTCGCTCCCATAAATCATAACACTTTTCACACATGCAGCATACACCTTTCCCTTCAGCTTCAACGACACTCCCCTCCTCGTCAGCACGCCACTCAGTTCCCGAAACTTCTTCCATGCACATCTCACTCTAGCAACCATTGCCGAGTCTGATCCACCTTCTCCATTCAGCATGTCTCCTAGGTAACAAAATGTTTTCACACCTTCCAGCTTCACGCCGTCTCCAAGATCCAACTCAACATTTCCCCCATCTGCAGCTCCCTCTGTGCACACCTTACACTTGAATGTAGCTGCCACACTGGTTAATGACCCTCTCAAACCACTACATTTTTGATGAACCCACTCAGCGCACATTGTACATTGAGTGGAATTCACTCCGACACACTTCCTGCACACAGCACAACGGCCACTTCCCAGTTCTTTCCACCTCACCACATGCTTTACCACTTGCCATCACCTTCCTTTTTCCGATATTCACCTTCAGAACTTTTGTCTCCATACATTCCTTCCACTTGTTCATCTTCTCCTTCAGTTCATCCATACTTTCCGCAATCAACACCAGATCATCTGCATGCAACAACTCCCACGGTAAACCCTCCTTTACGTTCCAAGCCAGCACCTCCATCACAGCTACAAATAGTAGTGGAATTAGTACCGACCCCTGATGCACTCCCACCTTCACCTCAAACTCACCACTGTTCCCGTCCTTCATCCTTACAGCTGTGGGCGCTCTTTTGTATATTGCCATCACGACTCTGATCAACCATTCCTCCACTCCTAACTTCCTCAATGCCCATGTCACTACTTCACATAGTCGATAATAATTAAGTAATTAATCAATTAATTGATTAATCAAAAAACAAAAAAATACAGTTTTTGCCAAAGTGCTTGCTCGCTGCTGTGCCAAAATTTCAGCTTCCTAGTTCAAAGGATGGCTGAGATGTCCCCCAGACAAACAAGAAAGAAAACAAAACCGGAGCGAAAACCGAGTACTCCATTTCAGCGCGCGTCATCACTGGGCCCCCTTCGGTGCCTGGCAATGACGTCATGCAGCACCTGGAGATGGCATAGGAAAGGAGCGGTGTATAAAACCACTGACCTAAAGCCAAAGGAGACCATGAATGTAAGATTGCTGAGAAGTCAAAAACCTTTACTGGCAAATGTGAATAGAGAGAAGCCAAAGAAGAAATAATAGTTCGAAAACAAATGTTGAAAGCAGAAAGGCCAGTAAAGGAAATTGTGGATTACAACCACGGCACATCACAAGCACGATGAATGGATCAACTATGGGAGGAGGCCAGATTCAGATGGGAGAAAACCTCAACCATAACGAAGAAGGCAAGAGATGTCATGAGAAAGAGGGATAAAGTTGCATCGTAGCACACCTGGAAGGCACGCTTACACGTTGCGTGTCTTTCCAATCCCAATCCAAGGCTGCTCATCTTGCTCGAGCTGGAGAACTCGGTGAGCAAAGCAGACAGGATGGAGTACGCCAAAGTCTGCTGTGTGAGAGAACGAGGGGACAGTGAGTACAGGTAAAAACTGAGTGAGTTTAAGGTTTATATTCAGCAAGCGAAAGGGAGATAATCCTTGGGGTTCAACTGCACCAGGCCAAAAGGCTAAAAGTTCACCAGGCTATCCAATCAAAATATACACAAAGAATTAAGTTAAGCACCCCCCCCCCCCGTTTTTTTACAACCTCGCACATTACAAGTTTGTTGTCGTCAAAACAGTGTAATATACCCATGATATTGCTATATTTTCTGGAGAAGTGATATTATGGTCACATAAAAACATAACAATCATGCCGTTTTCAATATTTTATTCTGAATAATTTAAGGTGAAATTTTTTGGGAATTTTAGGCATATTTGCACCTCAATTTAAGTATGGAGCTATAGGTCCATCACGGACAGTGTGGATGACGTTTATGTTTTCTAACGTACAGTCATTGTTCTGAGAAGACCTCTAGCGATCTTTGCGTCAATAACGTGTGTAGGACCCACGTGATCGGATCACTGACTCAACCCTACGTCTCATAGACCCTGTGTATCTGCATTTCATCAATGGATAATTGCTAATGTCATACCAATCATTATTTGATCTCACATACCTTAGAATATATGCCAATGTATACATATACACAAAGAATATATATTAGGGGGTGCTTACCTTAATTCGTTGTGTAGGGGTGCTTAACTTAATTCTTTGTGTATATATACAAGGTTAGCAAAACCTCCAAAGCAAGAATGATCAACAGAGCATTAAAAAAAAAAAGCCTGAACCCTCGACAAAGATAATATTAGATAAATGTTTGGAAATTAATCCCTCAAACCAAGGACCGGGTGTGGTGACCGGGCCGTGGTGTGGTGCTGACCGGGCCGACGTGGTGTGGTGCTGACCGGGCCGCCGTGGTGTGGTGCTGACCGGGCCGCCGTGGTGCGGTGCTGACCGGGCCGCCGTGGTGTGGTGCTGACCGGGCCGACGTGGTGTGGTGCTGACGGGGCCCCCGCAGCCGTATGCCCCCCCCCCCTCCCCCAGAATTTCCATGTTTTGAACGTTTCCCAGTGTGTACCCTGGATTACAATAGGTACACCGGATCCCTGCGTGTCGTAAGAGACGACTAAGAGGGTTGGCGTCAGGAAGGGCATCCGGCCATAAAAACATTGCCTCAAAAAGAGAACCATGACAATTACAACTACATATGGGCAGGGTACAGCCCAAAGTGAAGATCGGTTTCTGAGGTTTCACATCGCACGCGTGCCACACTGGACGCTGGCCCGTCCAGTGTGGCACGCGTGCGGCCCCTGACATCGAAGGGCATTCAACATTCATTAAACATTAAAGGTTCATTAAAGGATTACGAAACGAAAAACATTCCTAAATTACGTTCACACCGTCACGTCAAACACTACCGTGAACACATACATCGTCACAACATCGTCACAATGAACGTTATGCGAACGCGAATGTTATGCGGGAGTCCAAACCTGAGAATGCTGGAGACCAAAGCTGAAATTGGGAAAACTAAATAGCCTATTTTACTCCTGGAGATCCCAGGATTCCCCATCCAAAATATCTTTGCGATCGGTTCAGCAGTTTTTACGGTACCTTCGAACAGACAGACAGATGGACATTTGGTGAATTATAGTAAGATCGTCACAATGAGAACAATGAACGTTATGCGAACGCGAATGTTATGCGGGAGTCCAAACCTGAGAATGCTCGACACCAAAGCTGAAATTGGGAAAACTAAATAGCCTATTTTACTCCCAGGGGTCCCAGGATTACCCACCCAAAATATATTTGCGATCGGTTCAGCAGTTTTTTTACGGTACCTTCGAACAGACAGACGGACATTTGGTGAATTATATTAAGATGCATAAAATAAAGTTTTTGTTTGTTTGTTTGTTTGTTGGTCTGCACGCGCTAATCTCCTGAACGGTGAAAGATAGGAGGAAACCTCTGAAACAAAAAATGTCGGGACGGGCCACGGGAAGGTTATAGGCTCGGTGGCGAGGCCGGTCGAGGCCACCTTGGCCGGGCTGGGCCCATTTCGCAATAAATCTTCTTCTTCTTTCAAAATTCTCTTGAAGTAAAACTTATGCACTTAATAGGAATATCTGACTGATTGCAACACATGCTTTCAAAATTCTCTCTCGCGGGGCCCGACAGAAGAAATAACAAGGAATCGTTGAGCACTAACTGATACTGGGCTCGCGTCAGACCTATGTACAGAAAATTAAATTCATTCAAAAAGAACCCGGGCAACGCCGGATGCTCAGCTCATACCATATAAAGGGACCTTTTCTATATGCCCCTGGAATTTTTCCCAAGAATATATTTGAACGTCTGTAAAAGGTCGCCACTCATATCAAACTAACCACCAACTTGAATTTCTCTCCAAGGAACCATTTTTACGTGTCATCCGATTTTGCTTCCTTTCCCCGCTGAAGAAAACACTCAGTCGTCACAGATTCAAAGAAGTGAAGGGCGCGAGTCATACTCGTGATGTCATCAACTGGAAGTTGCCGATTAGTTCAGTTCCCGTGGCAAAATAAATGCTTTCTTTCAGATGGAAAGTTAAATATTTGGGATGAACTGCAACTACAGCAAAGATACATTTTACACTACCTAAGCACTGGCATGGAGATTTTGGTTATGGGAAAACAAAACCACTTCATAAGCCTGTTAATTGAAATCTCTCGAGTGGGACGCATCGCAATGACGACAGTACAAACAGTTTCACCATTCTCTCAAAATAAATCATACAGGAAAACAAAAACATCCCACAATCACAGTGAGAAACAACCCCACCCAAGCACAAATCCCCTTCACCCTCTCATTACCATGGCCAAATCCCCGCTGGAGACCAGTTGCCCGACCTCGGCGAGAACTGGCTGGCATGCTGGTCCCGATCCACTGTCCACAGCAGAACGCTTGACTATCACCGCTACAGCCTGCAAGGCCTGTTCCCTCACAAAACGCTGTAACCTGCAGCACAAACAGAATTACAGCAATTTCACATCGAGCAGTTAAAGCAACAATACTTCCCAATATATTTTTGTCAGAGCGAAGGAAAGAGTGCAGAGGTGAAGCATTTTATAATAAATAAATAAATAAATAGGAACTCAACAGATCTCAGGCAAAGTGAAAGGATAGTGGAATGCACATACGTGGGTCTTTGCAGGACGTAATTGAGTAGGAATGTACGCAGGGACTCCACAGTGACGCGATCAAGCAAGGACCAATCCCGGACCACCGCCTGCATGAGCGCAGTCATCGTTTGGAAAAGAACGTAATCCTCATGACTGGTCTCTGGAAGAACAAAGGTGGTAGTGAGGAGATAACCAAAACCGCATGCTGTGACAACTCGGTGAATGAAATAATGCAAAATAAATAAAGAAATTTAAAAAACCTTGGCAAAAAAGTCTTGCCAAAAATATAAAATAACGCAAAATAAAAGTTTGACTGTCATTTTAACAAGCCTGGTGTTGACTTGACGGTAAAGGTGACTGGCTTGAGATCTTAAGGTCCTGCCTTTGAGCCCCTGTCAGCCATTGAATTAACACCAAGTGGGTTGACTCAGCCTGTCAGCCTTCTGAAGTCGGCAAAAATGAGCACCAGATGACTGGTAACCGGGGGGGTCAATGCATCAGCGACACAGCTGCACCCCCAGAAAATGATTCAGCCCAGGAGCCAAAGGGGGCATACAAACCACTACCACTTAAATGAGCCTTCATATTGATGAAACCAAATTGACAAATCAACCTCTTAACCTGGGTAATGAAAATAAAAAAACACCCTAGGGTTCAACGGAATTCCTCACAGGCAGGAGCGGCTTTACCAAGTTAGCAAGGAAAGCCTCGAATAGGGCGACATTTCTGTAAGTACCAAGAATGTGTTTGCATATGGCGAAGGGGGTCTTCGTCTGACGGAAGGAAAGGAACACCTGCTCGGCATGTTGTCTTTGTTCATGTGAGACAACAGATGGTGGGGCCTGTGGCAGACAGAATATGGGATAATCAATGACAGTGTTTTTATTGTTTATTTTTACACGTGTAGAAAAAAAAATACATTTGCCTTCAATTCAAGATAATATCTCAAAACACATTTCAGAGAAGTTTTAAAACAGCAACTTCATAAAACCAACTTGATTACAACAACCGGCTGACAGGATGGCCTTGGGGTACGCACAATCCCCTCTAAGTCCTGTAGTCTGTGTTTGAATCCCGACCCAGCTATAAACTGCCATCCTGGTGTTTCACAGGTAGGGCGATTCATCAGCGTGTGTGCAATCCCTCGGACGGACGTTAAACGGGCGTCCCGTCTGCCAGCATTTATTGGTGTACCTTAAGGATCCCATGATGTCCTTCACAAAGAGTCGGCGAGCTATTACCCGCACCACAAACAAATTACAACTTCCTGCCCTAACCAGGAGAGGGCGTAGCATCAGCAGCACAGCCGTGCCCTCAATCGATGATGCTACCCCGCAACCTTTTGCTGCATTCGAACGAAGAAGAAGAATTACAACAACCGAAGACAAGCATCACAATGAACAGAAGTAATTAATGTTGTAAAGTATCACTTACGTTTATTCACAATTTACCAGATCAAAGCCACGTATGAGGGAGACAGAATTCAGAACCTATATTTTTAGATGGAACAACCATTTGGAACATTCCATGTACGAAGTAGTATGAACAACAATATTTATAACAAATACCAACAACAAGTCCAGAGGTGAAATCTTTAGTTTACATTCAGGTCGAGGCTCAATGAAGCAGACAATGAAGGGACATGTTTAAATACAAGTATTTAGATTACTGAACAGAATTAAATAACTAAGTTGATATATGTGGGAAAATTACATACCCAGACCAGGATTGGAATCCAAGTCTTCTGGAAAACCATACCAGAGATTCAATCAAGCAGACGACGAGGCACAAAAGGATCAACAAAGGACAAAGTTGAAGCGGTGTCTTATTATTATATATTAATATTAGGCAGTGAGAAAACAACACACCAATGTCCAAGAGCACAAGCACAGGAATTGCAGAATGGAGAGGACAGGGTCTATGATCCGAGACTCATCATGGAGCATCATTGCACGTTTACAAATACACACAGAATATGGGATTTATTGAGTCTGGGGAAATAAATCATGAGGCATAGGTTAAGATAAGAATGGTAAAACAGGGCAAACTATATATACATACGTACACATATACACACCACACACACACACACATATTAACACACACACATATTAACACACACACATATTAACACACACACATATTAACACACACACATATTAACACACACACATATTAACACACACACATATTAACACACACACATATTAAAACACACACACACACACACATATATATACACACACACATACATACACACACACAAAAACACACACATATACACACACACATATACACACACACATATAAACACACACACACATATACACACACACACATATACACACACACATAAACACACACACATAAACACACACACACATATAAACACACACACATAAAAACACACACACATAAAAACACACACACATATACACACACACACATATATAAACACACACACACATATATACACACGTACACACATATACACACACACACACACACACAATTGTCTTGGATCACGTGACGTGCAGCGGGCAGACAAAGTATGCACCGGCCGATTCTTAATCGTGGATATTTCCGTTTACAGACAATTTTCCGACCGTTTTGTGATTTATCCTGGAATATTGGCTTCGGGTTGCAGTAGTATGCAAACTATAAATTTATTATTTATATTAAATAATAAATAAAAAAATTATTATTATTATTATTATTATTAATATAAATATATTATTAATATATGAACTCACCCTAGCCTAACAACTCAGGCCCATCAAAGCCTGCGCGATTATTACCAGCCTATGGTTATTTGACCGTGCGCTAACCTTTTGTCTAAATTCTGAACGGAAAGCACCGAAGCACCACGTACGCACCATTTTTTAAATGTTTGGTACTCTACGACCCGGCCGGGGTTCGAACCGCAGTCCTCCCAGACTCAGAGCGAACACTGAAACCATTACACCGCCTAGGCTGGTACAGTGCGCGATAGGTAAACGTGAAGTACATTCGCATCACGCTGAATAACCAATAAAGTATCACCAAAACAATGGAACGAATACATACCCGTCGATACCTTAAGTAAATTGACAAAATAAGCTTCTTGTTTATCTCATCACGATTAATTAATGTCCATGGAGGGACACGGTGCGTTGTCGTTTAGCTTTGGATGCGACTCGACTCAGAATGAATCGATAATTTTTTTTAAATACTCAAAACTACAGATGAACACCCTGTACTTAATTTTCTCCTCACGAATTATCTCAAAAAGACCCACCATTAACGCTTTAGCTGCCGCCTCAAGCTGCCCCACCACGTCCACCGCGCTGGCCGCCGCCATGTCTGGACGTCACTTCCGGCGTGACCTCCCAGGCAGTACCTGCATCTGTTTAGTAACATTATCAAATAACACCACAAAAGAAAACATTCACAGGGGTATTTAAATATTATTCGGTTTAGAACTCATCGTCATTTCTGAAATACATTAATAAGCTTTTTCGAGAATTTGAAGGTACCTTTATGTTGTACAGTACATCTTTCGTTCCGTGTATTGCTTCATCAGGATGAGGTACTGTACTGTACTGTACAAGGAGATTTGGGATAAAAGAGATCATTTGGTCCGTTAAACGGGAATCCCGACATTTACAGTTGGTGGACGTTAAAGATCTCACTGTCCTTCGCAGAAGAGTAGGCAAGCCATTACCGGCATCCTGGGATAATTACAAATTCCTGCCCTAACCTTAGTCGAACGTCACAGCTTACCAGCCGCTTCGTGAAAGACTTGAGCCAAACTTTCCCCGGCCAACGCCGCAAGAACGTGGGAGTAATTGTTGCAGGTAAGAAGAAGAAGAAGAAGATGAAGAGAAGAAGAAGTTGACTACGTACTGAAAGTGACGGTCGCTGACTTCCAAGCAGATGGAAGATGTCCTCCAGCAAATGATAGGAGCAGAATGTTTGTAAAGTACAACATGTTGTTTGATTAAATCCTTCAGCGAAGTGATGGGTAAAAATGCCGAGTCTGTTATATATTGTGAACCTTGATGTGTGTCTATCCGTGCGTTCGTCTGTCTCCCTTTCACGGCGGCCGCTTCCCGCACTGCGTTTGAAAAGCTCAACATTCGCTTTGGAAATGACGGGAGAAAAGCCATGGATAATGTTGTCAAATTTTATTTTGCAAGCAGCATATTTTGTTCTCTTTGAACAAAAAATGAACCTCCACCACCCGATGTTGCACCACCATTTCACGGTGTAATGATGGTTTTTTGATGGTTTTGAAGGAGCCGGGGCTCCCACGTCGATCGGAAGAATGGACGCGACAAAAAGCTAGAATTCATCTGAGTTGCTTTAATGAAATCAAACACTCAGGCACTCTGAAAAACCGTTTATCAGTCAGCAATATATATCTATTCCGCCAGGGGGTTTGCCCAGGCCCGGCGCCAGGGGGCGTGGCCCAGCGTCCTGGCTGCGGCCTGGCAAGTTGAGCGCGGGCCTGGGCGTCCTGGACGAGCCCGGCATGGTGATCGCTCCGCGTCCTTGATAGGTGCAAGGCGATTGTGAAAACTCAGCGGCAGCCGCTACACACGTCCCCCCAGAATCGACTTGCACCGGCAGGGTCAATTTGAGGGGGGTCCTGATGACCCGGCCGAAGCGACCCCTGGCGGGTCGTGGGAGGGGGTCCGGTGAGGTGGTGGGCGGTCGAGTGGGGGGCACCGTGGACGGGGGACGGCCTCGCCGCGGCGGAAGGGCCACCCGTGGTGGGTGGTCGACGTCCACGTGCGCCGGCTTGAGGCGGTCCACAGCAATCCGGTCCGACCTGCCGCCGATGTCGATGACGAACGACTTGTCGTCCCGTCGCAGCACCCGGAAGGGCCCGTCGTACGGCGGCTGGAGTGGCCACCGATGTGCGTCGTGACGCACAAAAACATACTCCGCTGTGCGGAGTGCTGGGGGGACGTAGGACTGGGGGTCACCGTGGTGGGATGTTGGCACGGGGGCAAACCGTCGGGCGGCCTCCTGGAGGTCCGAGCGCTGGTGAGCTGCGGACCAGGGACTGGTAGCGTCGGGCACAAATTCGCCCAGGACGCGTAGCACCTGGCCATAGACAAGCTCGGCGGTGGATGCCTGGAGGTCCTCCTTGGGGGCCGTGCGAAGGCCCAAAAGGACCCACGGCAGCCGGTCGGCCCACCCGACGTCTTGAAGGCCGGCCATGAGCGCGGCCTTCATGGAGCGGTGGAATCGCTCGCACAACCCGTTTGCTTGGGGGTGGTAGGCCGTAGTACGGTGGAGCTTGATCCCCAGGTTGCGGGCGACCGCGCCCCACAGCTCGGAGGTGAACTGTGGACCGCGGTCTGACGAGATGTCCGCCGGTGCGCCGAAGCGGGCGACCCAGGTGGCGATGAAAGCCTGCGCCACGTCGGCGGTGGTGGTGGAGACGAGGGGAACGGCCTCCGGCCACCTGGTGGTCCTGTCCACCATGGTGAGCAGGTGTGTGAACCCCCGTGACGGGGGGAGGGGGCCCACCAGATCCACGTTGACGTGGTCGAAACGTCGTTCGGGCACGGTGAAAGGTGCCAGCGGGGCCTGGGTGTGTCGGTGGACCTTGGCCCGTTGGCAGGCCGTGCAGGCGCTGGTCCAATCGCGGACGTCCCGACGAAGGCCGTGCCAGACGAAACGCGCCGACACCAGCTTCTGGGAAGCTTTCCGGCCCGGGTGGGAAAGGCCGTGGAGGGAGGCGAAGATGCGGCGTTGCCAGGCGACGGGCACGATGGGGCGAGGCTGGCCTTGGGAGACGTCGCAGAGCAGGACAGTGTCCGCGCAGGGGATGTCGGCCAGGCGGAGGCCCGTGTCCGCCGCCCGGAGGGCTTGCACCGTGGTGTCGGTGGTTTGGTCCGCCGCCATAAGCGCAAAATCCACGCCCAGGTGGACCGCGTTCGCGCTGGCCCGGGAAAGACAGTCGGCCACGGCGTTGTTTTTGCCGGCGACGTGCCGGATGTCCGTGGTAAACTCCGACAGGGCGGAGAGGTGGCGCTGTTGGCGGGCCGACCATGGCTCCGTGACCTTGGCCATGGCGTAAACCAACGGCTTGTGGTCGACGAACGCCGTGAAAGGTCGGCCCTCCAGGAGGTGGCGGAAATGGCGGACGGCCAGGTGTAGACCGAGGAGCTCCCGGTCAAACGTGCTGTATTTGAGCTCGTTCGGCCGGAGCTGCCGGCTGAAAAAAGCGAGTGGCTGCCAAACCCCGTTCACCCATTGCTCATGTACGGCGCCCACCGCGTAGTCGGAGGCATCCGTGGTGAGGGCGATGGGAGCGTTGAGCACCGGGTGAGCGAGCAGTGTTGCGTCGGCGAGGGCCCGCTTTGAGCCTTGGAAGGCCGCATCCATTGCTGCGGACCAGGCGATGTCGTGCTTGGCCGGCATGCCCCGGAGGGCTTCGTAGAGGGGCCGCATGAGCTGAGCAGCGCGGGGCACGAAGCGGTGATAAAAATTCACCATTCCCAGGAATTCCTGCAGGGCCTTTATGGTGCGGGGACGCGGGAACGTGGTGATGGCCTCGACCTTGGTTGGCAGCGGCACGGCCCCGTTCTTGGTGATGTGATGGCCCAAAAAATCAACGGCCGTCGTGCCGAAGTGGCATTTGGCCGGGTTGACGATGAGGCCGTGCTCGCTGAGGCGCTCGAACAGTGTCCGGAGGTGGAGGAGGTGCTCGGCCCGGGACGTGCTGGCGACGAGGATGTCGTCCAGGTAAACGAAAAGGAACGGCAGGTCACGCAGCACGCCGTCCATCAAGCGCTGGAACGCCTGAGCCGCGTTCTTGAGACCAAACGGCATCCGCAAGAATTCGAATAAGCCGAACGGCGTGATGACTGCCGTTTTAGGGACGTCGGCCGCCCTGACAGGTACCTGGTGATATCCCCGTATGAGGTCAATTTTCGAAAAAATGACCCGTCCCGCCAGACGGGCGGAGAAGTCTTGGATATGCGGGATCGGGTACCTGTCGGGGGTGGTAGCGTCATTGAGACGGCGGTAGTCGCCACACGGGCGCCATCCACCCCCCGGCTTTGGCACGATGTGCAGTGGCGAGGCCCACGCGCTATCGGAGCGCCGCACGATGCCGAGGTGCTCCAACGCGTCGAATTCGGCCTTCGCTACGGCGAGCTTGGCTGGGTCGAGGCGGCGGGCCCTGGCGTAGACCGGCGGGCCCGTGGTTGGTATGTGGTGCTCGATCCCATGCCGTACTGCGACGGCCGAAAACGTCGGCCGCGTGAGGGCCGGGAACTCCGTGAGCAGGCGAGCAAACTCGTTCGCCGCCGGGACGGCGCATGCCAGCTCGGTCGGCGCGGAGCTGCTCAATGTGCATACCAGGGAGCTGAAGGTTTCAGCGTTGATTAAACGACGCCGTTGGACGTCCACCAGCAGTCCGTGTGCGCAGAGGAAGTCGGCGCCTAGCAGAGCCACGGGCACGTTGGCGGTTACAAACGTCCAAGCAAAGCGTTGGCCGCCGAAGCAGAGGGTGACGTTGCGCGGGCCGAAGGTGCGGATAGTCGATCCGTTGGCCGCAACTAAGGAGGGGCCGCAAACCGCGGATTGCCTGTCCTGGTCAGAGGCGGGTATGACGCTCAGTTGGGCGCCGGTGTCGCACAGGAAGCGCCGTCCGGACGCTTTATCCGTGATGAACAGTAAGTTGCCCGTGTGGCCGGCGCTCATGGCTGGTAATGAACGCCGGCCCGGCCGTTTCCCGGCCTGCCGAAGGTGTGCACGGGGGTCGGCATGTCCGGGCCTTCTGTCCGAACCTGGCATGATAGTAACACCACGCTTGGTCAGGTGGAGGCCTCGGTCGTCGTGCCGGAGGTGGTCGGCTCGGTAGAGCGGCCGCCAATGGCGTCGGCAGTTCGGCCGTCGACCGTGCCGGGTGCTCGGGCGCCCTGGGTGTTGCGTCGGACGGCGGTGGGTCCCATGTCGCCGCTACGATGCGCTGTCCTGCGGCGGAGATCTTGTCGGCTTCTCTGGCAAGGGCCCGGGGATCTGTGATCGTCGTGCTTGCCAGGGCGAGGCGTACCGGGTTAGGCAGCTGACGGAAGAACAGCTCCCGGAACAGGAATGCCGGAGAGTGCTCGCCGAGCAGTGAAAGCATGTAGTCCATGCGCTCGGAAGGGCGCGTGTCGCCGAGCTCAGGCAGATCGAGCAGGCGCCGTGCGCGTTCCGCCGATGGGAGGGCGAAAGCATCGAGGAGCAGCTTCTTAATCGCGCCGTATTTGTCAGCGGCTGGCGGGCTTTCGAGGAGGCTCAGGGCGCGGGCCGCGGTAACCGACCCGAGCGCAGCTACCACATGGTGGAAGCGGGTGTCGTCGGCCGTGATGCCTCGCAGGGCGAACAGGGACTCCGCCTGTGCGAACCAAACCGCCGCGTGAGCCTCCCAGAAGGTAGGCAGTTTAAGGGCGACTGCCGTGTCCATGTCGATAGGTCACCAATGAAGGAGCCGGGGCTCCCACGTCGATCGGAAGAATGGACGCGACAAAAAGCTAGAATTCATCTGAGTTGCTTTAATGAAATCAAACACTCAGGCACTCTGAAAAACCGTTTATCAGTCAGCAATATATATCTATTCCGCCAGGGGGTTTGCCCAGGCCCGGTGCCAGGGGGCG
The DNA here is from genome assembly GCF_964187855.1 of Myxine glutinosa. Classification (NCBI taxonomy): domain Eukaryota; kingdom Metazoa; phylum Chordata; class Myxini; order Myxiniformes; family Myxinidae; genus Myxine; species Myxine glutinosa. Next base: position 122,420,011 of record NC_136265.1, read on the forward strand.
TGGCCCAGCGTCCTGGCTGCGGCCTGGCAAGTTGAGCGCGGGCCTGGGCGTCCTGGACGAGCCCGGCATGGTGATCGCTCCGCGTCCTTGATAGGTGCAAGGCGATTGTGAAAACTCAGCGGCAGCCGCTACAGTTTCATGGTAGGCATGGTAGGCATGGTAGGCGGTGTACTGATGGTCTGCGATAGGTTTTTTGTTACCGCGATAACGGTTGAAGGGATCTAAGTCAAACTTGGGACAGGTATGTATAATGATGTAAGCAGGAACTGATTAGATTTTGAGATCACGAGGTCAAAGGTCATGTTTGGTAAAAATGCTGTAACTGCAATAACTTGTGAACCATTGATGGGATTTTGACCAGAGTTGGTACAAGTATGTACTATGATACAAAGATGAACTGATTTGATTTTGGGGACAATAGGTCAAAGGTCAGAGGGCCCATTATGTAAAAATTATGTTACTGCGCTAACATGTGAACCAGTGATGTGTACCTCCCATCCCACAACGGGAATGATGGTGCGGCGTGCATCCATCCCACGCCGGGCATGATAGTGTGGCGTACCTCCCATCCCACAATGGGAATGATGGTGGAGCGTGCATCCATCCCACAATGGGAATGATGGTGCAGCGTGCATCCATCCCACGACGGGCATGATAGTGTGGTGTGCCTGCCATCCCACAGCATGCATGATGGTGTGGTGTGCCTCCCATCCCACAACAGGCATGATGGTGTGGTGTGCCTCCCATCCCACAACGGGAATGATGGTGCCGTGTGCATTCCATCCCACAACGGGCATGATGGTACATTGTGTCTCCCATCCCAAAACAGGCATGATGGTGTGGCGTGCATCCCATCCCACGACGGGCATGATAGTGTGGTGTGCCTGCCATCCCACAGCATGCATGATGGTGTGGTGTGCCTCCCATCCCACAACAGGCATGATAGTGTGGTGTGCCTCCCATCCCACAACGGGCATGATGGTGTGGTGTACCTCCCATCCCACAACAGGCATGATGGTGTGGTGTACCTCCCATCCCACAACAGGCATGATGGTGTGGTGTGCCTCCCATCCCACAACGGGAATGATGGTGCCGTGTGCATTCCATCCCACAACGGGCATGATGGTGCATTGTGTCTCCCATCCCACAACAGGCATTATGGTGTGGCGTGCATCCCATCCCACAACGGGCATGATAGTGTGGTGTGCCTGCCATCCCACAGCATGCATGATGGTGTGGTGTGCCTCCCATCCCACAACAGGCATGATTGTGTGGTGTGCCTCCCATCCCACAATGGGAATGATGGTGTGGTGTACCTCCCATCCCACAATGGGAATGATGGTGCAGCGTGCATCCCATCCCACGATGGGCATGATAGTGTGGTGTGCCTGCCATCCCACAGCATGCATGATGGTGTGGTGTGCCTCCCATCCCACGACAGGCATGATTGTGTGGTGTGCCTCCCATCCCACAACGGGCATGATGGTGTGGTGTACCTCCCATCCCACAACAGGCATGATGGTGTGGTGTACCTCCCATCCCACAACAGGCATGATGGTGTGGTGTGCCTCCCATCCCACAACGGGAATGATGGTGCCGTGTGCATTCCATCCCACAACGGGCATGATGGTGCATTGTGTCTCCCATCCCACAACAGGCATTATGGTGTGGCGTGCATCCCATCCCACAACGGGCATGATGGTGCGGCACACCTCCCATCCCACAACGCTTATGATGGTGCTTTCATGGTCTCATCGGTCTACCTTTGTGAAGCTGCACACCACCCACCCCCATGGAAAGTCCTGCATACAGGCATGCTGACCTCAACTTCAGAGGTCCATTAGCACTACGTCTCTGTATGCTCAAATTTTTCTGGTCATGTGCATCATGGACTCCATTTTGTTTCCATCAATAGCTCAATGAATGAGCACATGATAACTCATCATTTTATTTTTTTTAAATGACAGGATGCTGTGTCATAGGATGCACTCACTATTCGATCTGAGAATGGTTTCAAAATGTACAGATTCACTGCACATGTCGGAAGGAAAAAATTAGGGAGAATAAAGTCGACTTCGTGGTGATTTCTGTGCAAGTTTATTAATTTATATGAATTGGTGTAGTTGTTGTAGTTGACATTGGTTAACAACATGACATGGCCCATGACTTGGTTAATTCTAGAGTAATTCAGGATCCATTTGCCTTCGGCCTCACCTTGTAGCAAAACAGTAAGTTGCATTGAAAAAAAGTGCAGGAATCAGAAGAGTGGGAGAAAAAGAGAGGATGGTAATAGAGGGTGTTAACGAGCCATGGCAAAAGGAAAATCATGGAAGATGAGATTTAATGGGAATTTATAAAACTGGGAGCAATACCCCTGGTAGAATAAAGCAATACAGTACACCACCTGAAGGTATTTTAAACCAATTTCAATGGTTGCTAGGAGACGGGGCAGCATGTACAATCATCCTAATGTAATCATTCGACTTTAAACAACCAACCAAAAATAAACAATCTATTTTGAGGGGGCTACCTCCTCCCCACCCCTATCGACCCCTCAAACCCCCATTCTTTTTAATGCCGTAAACAAACTTTGGTGCATCACAGGTGATGAAGGATTTCATCAAGTTTCACCAAAATTGTGTGTAGTTTCGGAAAAGAAAGCAAATACCTACTTTAGGGGGTCAAACCCCACGTACATCCCCTTCGACCCCGGTTTTAATGCCGTGAACAAACTTGAGTACAAACATAACAAATATCATTTTAGCCAAGTTTGGTCACAATCCCATCAGCGGTTTCGGAGAAGAAGTTGCAAGTGTTTACGGACTGACGGACGAACGATGCGCCATCGCTAAGCTCCCTGGAACGAACGTTACAGGTCAGCTAAAATGAAGGGTTACACACACATGTGAAGGATTACGTGCACATGTGAAGGATTACATACACTTGTGAAGGGTTACACGCACTTATGAAGGATTACACACACACACATGTGGAGGATGGCACACACATGTGAAGGATTGCACACACTTATGAAGCATTACACACACACATGTGAAGGATTGCACACACATGTGAAGGATTGCACACACATGTGAAGGATTACACGCACGTGTGAAGGATTACAGGCACATGTGAAGGATTACATGCATATGTGAAGGATTACAGGCACATGTGAAGGATTACATGCACTTGTGAAGGATTACGGGCACATGTGAAGTGTTACACGTGCATGTGAAGTGTTACACACATGTGAAGGATTACAGGCACATGTGAAGGATTACATACACTTGTGAAGGGTTACACGCACTTATGAAGGATCACACACACACACATGGAGGATTGCACACACATGTGAAGGATTGCACGCACTTATGGGAACAATGGGAACACAAATAGACCAATCTCAGGTGTGAGAAATCCAACTCTTGCTTGTTGGAATGATTCGGAAATGAAGACAATGATTCGGACAATGTAGTAATTGTTGGAATGATTCGGACAATGTAGTAATTGTAGTATAGTGGGATTTGAACCTGGATTCTCCATATCACAAGCCATGGGCTCAGATGGGAACACAAATAGACCAATCTCAGGTGTGAGAAATCCAACTCTTGCTTGTTGGAATGTATCGGAAATGAAGCATTACACACACACGTGGATGATTGCACACACACACGTGAAGGATTACACACACGTGTGAAGGATTACAGGCACATGTGAAGGATTGCGGGCACATGTGAAGTGTTACACGCACATGTGAAGTGTTACACGCACATGTGAAGGATTACACACACGTGTGAAGGATTACAGGCACATGTGAAGGATTACGGGCACATGTGAAGTGTTACACGCACATGTGAAGGATTACGGGCACATGTGAAGTGTTACACGCACATGTGAAGGATTACACGCACATGTGAAGGATTACACGCGTGTGTGAAGGATTACAGGCACATGTGAAGGGGTACATGCACATGTGAAGCGTTACATGCAAATGTGAAAGGTTACACGCACATGTGAAGGATATTATTATCGATAAATTACCCAGCACGTCCATTTTGCTTATAACCAAATCGAGCTGTCGTTCAGGTAAAAAAAAAAACACCTCAAATTAGAGCAGATTTGTCACTTACTCTACTGCACCCCTCGTAATCACACACGTCTATACATGTTCACGCTCTGTCTGTCATCCCTCGATAGGAACCTTCAACTTTTGTAACTCGAGAGTTCATAGAACACCTTTCCCCACACAGTCTTGATAACAATGACATGTGTAGAGTCTTTTAAACTCTTGCTTTGCATTTCCGAGCACAATCAATATTTTCCACGAGCTGCCATTTTGTCTGAATTTCGATAAGCCTGAGCCCTGAGAGGCGACGCGAGCGGTAAATTGATTTGGTCAAGATGACGAAACATTTTGTAAACTGGGGGTTTTTGAAAGTGTCAAGAAGGCAATTTGTGTACAGTGTTCAAGTATATAGAATTTAATTTAAATAAAATAAAGGTCGCAGAGGTTGTAGAAAGAAAAAACAAATATTCGGAAGTTTACCGCCGTTGATGCACCCTCTTTTACACCACCTTTCATAACACGTTACATTCGTTACCTGCGCCTGTTGCTCGTGTCCTTTATGATTATTATGTAAATAGACAGTGATCGAAGGATGAGGGTATGTTCGACATGGAGGAGCTCTTACATAAACCACATGCAGGTGAAACACTTTCGTAGACACCAGTGTACTTTTCCATGATTTACAACATTAGTTGACAATGTAGTAATTGTAGTATAGTGGGATTTGAACCTGGATTCTCCATATCACAAGCCATGGGCTCAGATGGGAACACAAATAGACCAATCTCAGGTGTGAGAAATCCAACTCTTGCTTGTTGGAACCTTCTGGTCTTTTTTATAAATGCATCCCTCATTTTATAATATAGCTGTTTTTCTTCCCAAGGTTATGTCAATTTAATCGTTTTATTTAACTATAAACTTTTGGCATACAATATCAATGGGTCGACAGACAATCGTACACTTGCAATGTTTTGCAGACAGTACGCAGCTTGCCTTGAGATATGCAGGCCTGCGACTGGGTTGGACACGTTTGAGCAGACAAGCTATCTGAAATTTGGAAATACACTGGCAAATATGTTGTACGGAATATATCCTTCCTTTGGGGTCGTGTCCAACTCTTCTGTCGAACGAAGCTCCTGCTTACATTGGCAGACTGTTCCGTTTTCACCCCCTTAACCCTTACCATGCCTCGTGCCACTCTCTGTACCGAGAAGACCATGCCCCTTCACCTATCGATTGAAGTCATTTACCCATTGGTTAAAGGGATCTTCAACATGCTCATCAGTCGTAGGGACGTAGAACATACTCGATTATTCTCCGACGCATGACTTCTATACGACATGTTGTGTGGTGCCATAGTATACAATAAGCCAACGTTAGACGTGACACAAAATGACATGTTGCGTACGACATTTTGGGTGAAAACAGGACAGTGTATGCCCACCTTTAGACCTGACCAAAGCCACCTTCAGGGGTTTCATGATTGCTTTGAAGGGTGAGGTTCAAATGATGGTGTATCCACATTCAAAAACATATAAACACATTTATTTCTGGTCAATGACATACATACTCGGTGAAACAATGCAATGCAGAGCAGCCAGGTATGCACTTTGTTTCAGTCAGGCAGCAGATCTTCTCCAATATCATCATCATCATCTGTAAAGTTGTCCACTTGAAGGTTCTTTGCCGCTGTGCGTGGACGATCCTGCTGAGGGCCCAGAGGGTCGATGTACTTGGAATCTTCAAGCGAAACATCACATAGATGAGAGAATGAGATCGGTGCGAAAACGTCAGAGTTTCGCCCCTTTTATTTCCTGTCACGTGTAACCAAATTTGGAAATTTTGACTGTTATCCAAATGTTTTAATCAAACATTGATGAGTGCCATTCTACTTTGCAGATTGTCATGTCAGGCAATGTAATCAGGGTAACATGGGATGTTTTGAATCCAAATAGTTACAGATCAACTGGCTTCATGTCCTCTGAAAGACGGTGTTTGCTTTGGAAAGTACAGCCCTTTTCCCACACTGAATAAATGAACTAGAACGCCACTCAGTGGAGCGCATACTCCCGCCGTGGGTCAAGTTGGAATAGTACGATTTCACAAAAGTTTGAGGGAGTAGTTCAGTGACAACACAAGACAGACACTGCACAGATATATATATATATATATATAGAATATATAGAAGATAATGTTAAAAAAACAAGGAAATTTCACTTACATTTTCGGATTCAGCGTTCAATTCCATATAAGTGAGTGTATTTTGAGGCATGTGTGACTTCAAATAAAATTGTAAGCTAGGAAAAACGTTCGTTTCATTCCTTAGGGATACAACATGTAAAACTGGCCCAAACGTCAAAACAAAACTCGCTCATTTTAAGTCGTACAAGCTAATGCGACCACTCATTCTTCTGGGAAGAATCCCGTGCACATGCTTGTCACACTTATAACTCACCTAAGTCTTTATAAGTTCATCAAATACTGACACCGCGATTGACATTCGCTGAGGTAAATGTTGATATCTCTTCTGAGGTTATAAATAAAAATAAAAAATAAAAATAAAAAAGTTTTAAAGCATTATACATATCAAAGGATACATTTTATGAAACGGGGAAACCGAATACACACTTTGGTGGTTTTAAAATGACAGAATATGTCTATTATAAATTTAAAAAAGAGCATTGAAGGCGACGCTGCTAAAAAATTACACCGCTCTAACGCATAACCACGAGTTTAAACTACATGTACAACAAATATGAAAACTATTTTCATATCACAATGTTAAATATAGAATATATAGAAGATAATGTTTAAAAAAAATGAGCCCTGTCTTCCAATGGTAAACAATCCTTCAAAAAATTCCTGGATCGGGAATAATATCCTGAGCTCCACCAAAAACTAATCAATTCTTCCTTATCCCAAGGGCAATCACCCCACCAACTGTCATCCAAATCCGTTCAGAACTTTTCCAGATATCTTGTTCACAAACACACGAACAAAAACACACACACACACACACACACACACACACACACACACACACACACACACACACACACACACACACACACACACACACACACACACACACACGAATGCATTACTCCCTGGCAGGAGTAATAAAAAGAGCAGTTTACACTTGCATCTATCTTCACGAAAAACCAAAGGCAGAAGCAGACATACATGCTATGCCTGGGAAATCCTACAGCCCCTATAATAATACAATATTAGAAAACTTTTCCAACCTACTACTCTCCTTTCTATACTATTTTCCAAAATATACCTACACATTTCCAAACCTATACAGCACTTGCAGAAACCGAGCAGACGCACAAGGAATTCAGCGACTGACACAAATTACACTGACAAAGCCATCATCATTTTGATAAAGCAACTCTTTTTGATCCTCTTTTCTCCTGTAATTCCACAATGGATGACTAATATTCCATCTCCCTCTGATTCACCCCTTACCAATCCTATGCCCCTCCCTATAATCTATTTTCAAGCAGTCAAAAAAGTACTCCTCCCTCTGGACACAGACAAGGCATACGGGTAAGATGCCATTCCTCCTCGTGTCTTGTAGTGTGCTTCAGAACTTGCTCCCGTATTTGCTCATTTGTTTCGCTTTTATTTAAAAACCCAAACTTTTCCTCTTTCCTGGAAACATGCCTTAGTACAGCCTATCTTAAAGAAGGGCGGTCGTTCGAACCCTTCCAAATGCCCTCCTATTGCTCTGACGTCTACTATTTCCAAAGTCTTTGAACGCCTTCTCAATTCCCATTTCCTCAAGCATCTTGAATCTCACAATCTTCTATCTGACCATCAATATGGCTTCCGCAAAGGAAGATCTACCGGTGATATCCTTTCCTACATTACAAATGTATGGGCCGCTTCTCTGAGATACTTTAGGTAATCCCTTGTTGTAGGCCTTGATATCTCAAAAACCTTTGACAGAGTTTGGCATCAGGGTCTGATATCCAAGCTTCCCTCTTTTGGCTTTCCTCCTTCACTCTGCTCTCTCTCTCATGTCGAGCTTTCTTTTCGACCGCTCTATCTCTGTAATTGTTGATGGTTCAACATCTCCCTCCTTCCCTATTAACATCAGTGTTCCTAAGGGTTCCGTCCTGTCTCCAACACTCTTCCTACTTTTTATCAATGACCTTCTTTCTCCCACAAATAACCAAATGCACTCGAATGCTGATGACTCGACATTACATTCCACCATGTTTTTCCCATCTGCCCTATCTTCCCTCACTCGATCTACATCTCGTTTGATCAGAGCCACCTCTTTAAATTCAGATTTGGACAAGATTTCCCAGTGAGGAAAATGTAGTCAGGTGAAGTTTAATGTTTCAAAAACCCAATTTCTTCCCATTTCTCTCTCTAAAACTCCTCTCAACTCCCCAATCTCCTTTAAAAGCTCCACAATTACACCTTGTGATTCAATAAACCTACTAGGTATTACCCTAACATCAAATTTATCCTGGAATCCACACATTGCACAAATAGCTAAATCTGCCTCGAAGAAACTTTGAGTCCTGTTCAGATGTCGAAGATTTTTCTCCTCTCAACAGTTGTCGTTAACAACTCCTTTTAAATAATTCTTCCATTACTTAATCAAAGATATTGAGGATCGTGATAAACAAAATGGTCGAAATATGTTTACATCAAGGGAGGTGATGTCCCCTCTGTGGGGCAATCATCTTACCGACTGTCATATTAAAACGGTTTTGAGGAGGTTCTTCCTGCAAAGCTGGTGACCGGTCGTTCTGCACACTGCCACCTTGGAAGAAATCAGTGGAAGAGGAATGTGAGAGAGAGAAGGATAAATAGACTGATAGGTGCAGAAGGACAGGCAGAATTGCTAATACAAGGAAGAAAAGGGAGTGCCAGGAAATGATTTGTACCACCGTTTGCACCGCTTTCTGTAGTTCTGCGTCCACTCCCCATCCTTAACGTTACTTCCTTCTAGAAACAATGCAGGGTGTGGGTGGGAGTGGGTGGAGTTCAGAAAGATTGATAACTGAAAATGCAGTGAACGAGGAAATGGTGTTTAAAAAAAATGATAAGTGGGATTACATGAGAAAATGAAGACTGAAGATAGACAAGGAAGCACCAGAGTAAAAGCGCGATGCATAGACAAGGAAGCACCAGAGTAAAAGCACGACGCATAGACAAGGAAGCACCAGAATAAAAGTGCAACACATAGACAAGAAAGTACCAGAGTAAAAGCGCAAGGCATAGACAAGGATGCACCAGAGTAAAAGCGCGACGCATAGACAAGGAAGCACCAGAGTAAAAGCACGACGCATAGACAAGGAAGCACCAGAGTAAAAGCGCGACGCATAGACAAGGAAGCACCAGAGTAAAAGCACGATGCATAGACAAGGAAGCACCAGAGTAAAAGCAAGACACAAAGACAAGGAAGCACCAGAGTAAAAACAAGACACATAGACAAGGAAGCACCAGAGTAAAAGCACGATGCACAGACAAGGAAGCACCAGAGCAAAAGCACGACGCACAGACAAGGAAGCACCAGAGTAAAAGCAAGACACAAAGACAAGGAAGCACCAGAGTAAAAACAAGACACATAGACAAGGAAGCACCAGAGTAAAAGCACGATGCACAGACAAGGAAGCACCAGAGTAAAAGCAAGACACATAGACAAGGAAGCACCAGAGTAAAAGCACGATGCATAGACAAGAAAGTACCAGAGTAAAAGCTCGATGCATAGACAAGGAAGCACCAGAGTAAAAGCGCGACGCATAGACAAGGAAGCACCAGAGTAAAAGCAAGACGCATAGACAAGGAAGCACCAGAGTAAAAGCACGACGCATAGACAAGGAAGCACCAGAGTAAAAGCGCGACGCATAGACAAGGAAGCACCAGAGTAAAAGCACGACGCATAGACAAGGAAGCACCAGAGTAAAAGCAAGACAGACCACAGAGTCTGACCTGTCTGAGCTCGAGTGCTCGTTCAGCATTCTTGAGCTTGTTTGAGTATTGCTGGACCTCAGGCAGGCCCAAATCCTTGCACAGTCGCACAAGTAAACGCAGACCTTGGCAGCCAATCAAGAGAGAGTACAGCATGGATTGAGATTACACCATTAAAACTAAAAGAAGGTCCGCGGGATCATTATGGTTCATTTTAGAACAGCCAAACAACCCCAGACCTACAGCTATCAATCATATATAAATACATTCTCAATTGCTACAAGGCTTTTGATGATGAAGAGGAAATAAAAGAAGGAAGTTAAAAATATAATGATGAAACAACAAAATTACACATTGACAAAGAGCTGAAGGTATAATCTTCCAAGTAGAGAATGAAATTTTTATAAATCAAGATACCAGAAGTGAGTTGTGTGCTGGGAGCAGGGACAGATTTTACACTCACACTCCACGTTGTCGGGAAACTTGGTGTCGATAAACCGGTACATTTGTAGAGCTGCATGATAATTACCTAAGGACACAGCAGTGCGGAAACAACCGGGGCATGAAGAGCTGGCTTACATTTCCCTTACAAGAGCTTACACCTATGGGCAGCACTTCATCAATGGCACAACCTCAGATCTTTAAAAAAAAATCAAAAAAATCTATGCACACCTGCGGACGGAACTCTTATTCAAATCAAAACAAAGGGAGTGGGAGACATAACAAAAGAACTACAAGACTTACCACTACGCCGATGGCTGCTGGCGATCATTAGATACCACTTAACTTGGTGTGGCCTGCACAGGGGGAAAGACATGTTTTTAAAACCACATTCAAGGTGTCACTTTATCCCCTCAGAGCATGGCACTCTACCCCCTCAGCCCTCCCCCCTCTCATTTGATCATGGCACTCTACCCCCTTAGCCCTCCCCCTCATTTGATCATGGCACTCTACCCCTCAGCCCTCCCTCCTCATTTGATCATGGCACTCTACCCCTCAGCCCTCCCCCCTCTCATTTGATCATGGCACTCTACCACCTCAGCCCTCCCCCCCTCATTTGATCATGGCACTCTACCCCTCAGCCCTCCCCCATCATTTGAACATGGCACTCTACCCCCTCAGCCCTCCCCCCTCATTTGATCATGGCACTCTACCCCCTCAGCCCTCCCCCCCTCATTTGAGCATGGCACTCTACCCCCTCAGGCCTCCACCCTCATTTGAGCATGGCACTCTATACCCCCTCTTCAACAATACGGCAATTTCAAAATGACATTCCACAGCAGAATGCTCGGCATGCTTGGGCAGAAAACTGGGGAAACGTTGGCATTGAAGGAATCATAAAGTACAAGCCGAAACCCGTGGAACATCCACGGAAGGGAGGATGTGGTGTAGTACACCGCGATCGACGACACCGGCACAAATGCTTGCTCTGGATTGTCCACTCAGTGGACGGCTTGCTTTCGCCTTTGCCTATCCAATCAGCGGACGGCTTGCTTCGCCTTAACCCAGCCGACGCCAATACGATGGCGCGTGGAACATCCACGGAAGGGAGGATGTGGTGTATGGATAGAGTGTACCATTATGGATGGCATAGGGGATTTGCTTGTCCGAGTAAGACTTAGGAAGAAAGATGAGAATGAAGAGTGCGTATATGAACAACGATCGCCGACACCGGCACAAATACATGCTCTGGATTGTCCACTCAGTGGACGGCTTGCTTTCGCCTTCGCCTGTCCAATCAGCGGACGGCTTGCTTCGCCTTCGCCCAGCAGACGCCAATACGATGGCGTCGTAAGATGGCGTCGTATCGGCAGTTAATCGGATGCTTTTGGGCCCCAACGTCGGCTAATTCAGATTTTTCGAGTATGGCTGTACGTGATAAACAAAGAGCGCGGTTCGTTGATCGTAAATCCATTAGTGCCGTGGGCATCGGGTCACTGGGTGCGGCGTAAAAGGGATAACAAAGTCGAGTCCTTACGCTATTATTATATAGATACTGTGTGTGTCGGACAGTAGTATTGTTACTTAAAATGGCTCACAAAGCTTCTGAAATAAGCCAAAAATACTTGGAAAAATACCTCAGGGAAAGGGGTGTGCCTCTCCACAACAAAGGACTTGAATAACTATCTCAGCTTACCGAACGAGAAGCGGCTGATACTGCAGACTCCCAGCCACGTGGTACCTGTTCTGTTTCCCTAGTGCAAGGCCCGAGTGGAAACCATCGACGGATCGCAGCCAGTGAATTGACTGTTTATCTGGATTAGATGCTTCTGAACACCGACTGGGACATATCTGGGGCTTTTGAATGTGCAGGGTGTTTAAAATAATTATATTTACTGTTAATCAGGTTGGGATGAGGAGTTAGGGAGGGGGGAGTGGGAGGCTATCGGAGCTGTGAATGTTGTTACAAATACAATCACGTAAAAAAGTAAGTACACCCCATGTAAAGTTTTTGACTTTTTCAACATATTTCAAAATACAGCTATTTTATCTTCATTTCAACAATATTGAAAGATAAAGGTGATATAATATAACAAATATCATGAAACATTTACATTTTGGAGTCCATTGTATAATTTAAATAAACATCAATGCAAATTTCACATGTGGAAAAAGTAAGTACACCCTTGGCTCTAATAGGTGGTATTGCCCCCTTTGCCAGAAACAACCTCAAGTAGGCGTTTCTTATAACTGTCTACCAGTCTCTGACATCGACTGGGAGAAATTTTGCCCACTCCTCCATGCAGAATTCTTTCAGCTGTGCGATGTTTGAGGGGTTTCTTGCATGCACAGCTCGTTTCAAATCCCCCCACAACATCTCGATGGATTTTAGATCCGGGCTTTGACTTGGCCATTCCAGAACCCTCCATTTCTTTCTTTTCAGCCATTCCTTGGTGGATTTACTGGTATATTTAGGGTCATTGTCATGTTGCAAGGTCCACCTTCGGTTGAGCTTCAACTTTCCGACAGATGGCCTTACATTATCCTCAAGCACCCTCTGGTACAATGAAGAATTCATAGTGGATTCTATGATGGTGAGCTGCCCAGGCCCTGATGCAGCAAAGCTGCCCCAAACCATAATATTTCCACCACCATGCTTTACAGTTGGTATCAGGTTCTTGTGGTCAAATGCTGTCTTTGGTTTTTGCCAAACATGTCTTCTGGTACTGTGGCCAAATAGTTCTACCTTTGACTCATCTGTCCAGAGCACATTGTTCCAGAAGTGCTGGTCTTTGCCTAGGTGTTCATTGGCAAACTTTAGTCTTGCGCTGATGTTCTTTCTGGACAGCAAAGGTTTCCTCCTGGCACACCTCCCATGTAGATCGATTTTGTGCAGCCTCTTTCTAATGGTAGACTCGTGCACTTTGACATCAACAGTGGCAAGAGCTACCTGTAGGTCCCGTGATGACATTCTGGGGTTCTTAGAGACTTCTTTCAGCATCTTGCGGTCTGCTCTCGGGCTGAACTTGCTGGGGCGGCCTGGCCTGAACAAGTTGGCAGTTGTTTGGAATCTTCTCCACTTGTAGATGATCTTCCGGACAGTCGAATGATTGATTTCGAATTGTTTGGAGATCTTTTTAAATCCCTTCCCAGACTCGTAGGCATCTATAACCTTCTTTCTGAAGGCATCAAAGAGCTATTTTGATCTAGGCATGGTGACGCCGCACACTTCAACAACAAAGAGCAAACCAAACTAAATGTCTGAGGTTTAAATAAGACAGGTTCCTCCAAGGTCCTCTCTAACGATGTTCTAATCATTTGCCCCTGAGCTGGTGCACCTGATTCTAATTTTAGGTATTTGAAGTGGTGATAAATGTCGGGGTGTACTTACTTTTTCCACATATGAAATTTGCATTTACGTTTATTTAAATTATACAATGGACTACAAAATGTAAATGTTTCATGATATTCGTTGTATTATATCACCTTTATCTATCAATATTGTTGAAATGAAGATCAAATAGCTGTATAGTGAAATATGTTGAAAAAGTCAAAACTTTACATGGGGTGTACTTACTTTTTCACGTGACTGTATATTGTTTGTTTGGTTCCGGGGTCTCAAGAGAAACTATCCTCGGTGTTTGCATTGCTAAAGGTTGAACCATGTTGAAGTGCGTGTGTGTGTGTGTGTGTGTGTGTGTGTGTGTGTGTGTGTGTGTGTGTGTGTGTGTGTGTGTGTGTGTGTGTGTGTGTGTGTGTGTGTATTATTCCGCTCTAACCAGCCCTCCCTCCCCCATGTCACATTGACGGGTCTACTTACTGTATGAAAGCTGCACGCTCGAAGTACTGAATGGCTTCCTCATAAAACTGGCAGTTGATGTAGCTTGCTCCAAGCCACTCAATCACTGGCATATGTGCCGGAAAGTATCGGTACGACTGTATGGTCAGACAAGGGGGCGAGATGTGACAATGGAACCCATGCACTTAATCCCAACACGACATGTTACTGATGACAACAATGGAACCCATGCACTTAATCCCAACACGACATGTTACTGATGACAAGTGCACCAAAAGACCCAACAATCATGTAGGAATACACACACTTTGGTGGAGAGAGGGGGCATGGAATTGAAGGGGAACATAAAGGTTGTACGTGGAACAGCACTTGTGGGGAATAAATTGGAAGAAGGTAAGTCATGTGTGGAGAAGGCACCCATGCGAAAGACACATATGCACAAACTGTCTGTACCTGTCGTGGTTATGTCTATCCTTGCATTGCCTCTACCACTTGGTGTTTAATTAATTACTTTTTTAAACGAACCACTGTACTTATTCACGTTACGGCAGATGGCAATCCCTGTCTCCACTCGATTAAATCTCATCTTCTCTTTAGCTTCCAGTTGTACCCCTGAGTCTCATTCCTCATCACCTTCTCAAAAAAAGAATACTCCATCAATCCCCATAATATACGAAAAACTCAGGTATCCAAGTAATATTCCCTTATGGAATGTAAAAGAGCCCCATCCTTTTTATACTTAGTTCATAATTAATCCCATGTATCCCTGAAACCTTCCCAGACGCCCTCTTGAGATGTTTCCTACAATAGGCTCACCAAAACTGTACATGATATTCCAGATGTGGCCAGACTGTACGGTACAATATCACCACTCCTTCCTGAGACTTGTACATATCTACAGTCGTGGCCAAAAATATTGTCAACCTTGCACTTTTTAAAAATAATGCACCATTTCTTCTAGAAAATTGTTTAAATTAAAATATATTTTGGTATCCACATGTGTATTTCTTTGGTTTGCAGTGGAACAAAACGAAAAAGCTGAAAGAATGACTAAATCTTAGCTTATTCAAGACAGAAATCCTAAAATGGCCTGGACAATATTATTGGCACCTTTTAGAAGTTGTTCAAAATAATTAGATTTCAAGCAGGTGATTCTCCTTTACTTTGGAATTGAACTCACCTGTGGGGAGTTACAAGTGCCTGCAATATAAAAATCACTCATTCAACCAGTTTGAATACAGAAAAGGAGTCATTCTGCTGTTTTTTGTCACCGTGTGCACCGCAATGAGCATGGAGAAAAGAAAGAAAACCAGAGAATTGTCTGAAGAGGTCAGACACAAGATTGTAGCCAAGCATGGACAATCTCAAGGCTACAAGTCCATCTCCAGAGACCTTGATGTTCCTGTGTCCACCGTATGCAATGTTATCACAAAGTTTAAGGTCTATAGCACTGCAGCCAACCTCCCTGGACGTGGCCGCAAGAGAAAACTTGATCGAAGATTGCAGTGAAGGATTGTTCGAATGGTGGAGAAAGCACCTCCATCAACTGCCAAACAGATTCAAGCTGGCCTTAAGACACAAGGTACGACAGTTTCAACTCACACAATCCGTCGCCAACTCAATGAAAGGGGATTCTATGGTAGGAGACCCAGGAGGACCCCACTGCTGAGAAAGCACGACTAGAGTGTGCCAAAACACACCTGAACAAGCCAAAATCCTTCTGGGAAATGTCCAGTGGACAGGCAAGACCAAATTAGAGCTTTTTAGTGAAGCACATCACCTCTATGTTTACGGAAAACAAAATGAAGAACAAATGAATTTCAAAGAAAGGAACACCTTCCCTACAGTCAAACATGGAGGAGGTTCAGTGATGTTTTAGGGTTGCTGTGCTGCTTCGGACACTGAGTACGTTGAATGTGTGCATGGCATCATTAAATCAGGAGATTACCAAGGCATTTTGGAGCGAAATGTTCAACTCAGTGTCAGAGAGCTGGGTCTCCATCACAGGTCATGGGTCTTGCAGCAGAACAATGACCCCAAACACACTTCAAAAAGCATCCAGGAATGGTTCAAGACCTGGAGCAGTTTGCACAAGAAGAGTGGGACGAACTGCCGGTAGAGAGGTGCATAAGCGCATTCATGGCTATAGGAAGTGCTTGACTGTAGTTATTTTGTCCAAAGTCTGTGCTCCCAAATATTAAGTCTGGGGAGTCAATAATTTTGTCAATGCCATTTCTTTTTATTTTCTGATTTAAAAGGATGTATTAAGTTCTGAATCAAAAACAAAGGTTCTGTAATATTAACAGTGAAATAAAGCATTGTGGAGACCAAATACTTTTGTCAATTTCAACTTATTTTTCGAGAAATTTGTGACTTCTTTGAAAAAAGTGCAAGGGTGCCAATATTTTTGGCCAGGACTGTCGGTAGTAAATTACCTTAGTGCACTCGAGCATGAACGACGAACTAGGTATGCTTTACCTATGAGTCACAGATACCACAAGCAGCTTTCGCATCCTGATTAAGATAAATGGCCCACAGTCTATAACAGGTACGATGGTCGCTTCCATGATTTAGGCTGGAGAACATTCACGTTGGCATTTGGATACACGAGTTAGCAAGTTGTGAGCAGTTCAAGGGTGCTGCTTGTAGTTGGGTAGTGTACCTCAAAGAAATGGTGCAGAGCCTGTGATTTGTCACCATCCCTGTCGTACATTTCTCCAAGCCATGCGAGGACGTGGGGGTCAGACGGCGTGATCCCCAGGAGCTGCACAAGCCAGGTGATTGCGTGAGCTCCCTCTCCCAGAGCCTCTAGCCTGATAGCTCAGGTCAAGGTCAACAGGTTAGAATACACCTTGGGGCCACCGTTTTCAACAAATTCCTTCCAAGTTATGTAAATGTTCAAATACTGTGTATAATATCCGGTTAAATCACAGGTTCACCCAACACTTGTTTTGTATGAAATTAAGTAAATGTTTCACACGAAAAAAAAAAGCTTTGTCAGAGAAAATTCTGGTAAATTATCTTTGTAAATTTATGTTAAACTAGCACAGATAACCTGGTTACACTGGGCTCTTGGAAGGGAATTTGTCCCCAATTGAGTGTGGAATATTTATGGAGTTTGCTAGGAATGTCACTTGACAGCATAATGGCAGGAACCCGCGGAAATTCCACGTAATATAAAATGTGACGTCCTCAACCCAATTGGTCTTGAAGTCCTCAAACCCCCACCCCTCCCCCCCTCCCCACCCCCAAGTCCTCAGACCCCCTTCTCCCAGCTCTTTACCCTCTGCCCCAACTCTCTGCCATCTCCCCCTTTCTTCTTCAAATCCTCAACTCCCCGTCCCAAATCCCAAGTCCACAAGCTCCCTCCATACCGCAAAGCCTCAACACCCTTTCCCAAACTCTGCCCCTCTACCCCCACTACAATTCTCTGTCCTTCACTCGCCTTTTCTTCTTAAAGTCCTCAACCCTTGGTCTGCAATTCCCCCTTTTTTACTCGAGCCTTCAACCCAAAGTCCACATAATAGTCACTAGCTAGCAAGACTGCTCAAGATCTATTGGTGAACCAAACAGACAAAAAGGTAACTTGACACTCCATCGTAAATCCCACGCTTCCCACCTAAAACAAAATCGAAGGATGGCAAAAAGTTTGTCAGGGTTTTGATGAACTTTTTGCCTCTTTCGTTATACGTGCTGTGGTTACGACGGTTACCCCGTTCACACACAATCACGACACCAGCATTTATAGAGGTATATGGATGTTTGTAACCAAACTCAAAGGACGCGTCCCCTGAACACTATCGGTAGACGCGGATGTTTAAACACAATTACAGGCACCCACAGCATCAGTGAAATGGGAAGGGAAAAGCTGATGATGTGCAGGATACGTGCTGGCAAGCTGATACATGACCTGTGTGTCATTACGAAGAATCGCATTCAGCTTCAGAAAACACTGCAACGCATCCTGAAAGTTTCCTTGTTTCTTGTGAATGAGTCCTATTCAACAAAGAAGATAAACACTTATTTCCATATTTCTCTTCTCCTGTATCTAGGTTTACTCTTAAAATACAAGAATCTACACTCAGGGAGGATGATGTCGACTAATCCCATGTCCTACTAAGGGGTGTAGCGACTTCCCTTTGGGGATTGACCCCTATTGCACTTTCTTCTCTTGGGACAGGGGGAACGTGAGGTTAGGGCAAGAGTTTTGGACTTTTTGGTCATGGTGCCGGCGATGGCTCATCGACTCTTTGGGAAGGACACCGTGGGATCTTTAACATCTACCAACTAACGTCGTCAGACAGGACACCCACTTAACGTCCATCTGAGGAACGGCACACACATTGATGAATCACCCTGTCTGTGGGAGGAGCTAGACAACAAGGGGCAGTAGGTCCACAACTACCAAACGGTATTGGGGGTGGGAGGAGGGAAGGGAGGTGGATATACACAAGAAGAAAAGGAGGAATAAGAAAACGAGTAACAATGGCCTGGAAAATGACGAAATGGGAAAGTGTCAACGTGTATAGAAGATATTGTGGATGTGTGGGGGAGAGCACATGACGTAATGATGGACAGCATGTTTGAAAGACTTAAGTGAGGAAGATGAGACAATGGGAACAGGGAGACAATTGCACAATCAGGATAACAAGGGATCGAATGAATGCAGATGAACAAATCTGGATTTTGGGAAGGTGAGCAAGTTTCTAGAAGAACACATGACCTCCTGGTGTGGCTTGCGGAGGGTAATGGTAGGAGAGGGCGTGAGGAGAAAGGTCAGATGGAAGCTTGTGTGGAATCGAGCCCACCAACTTGCCGCCGTTGGGAGAGTGGCGGTCTTTGGGAATCCATCTCCTGTCTTGAAATTCCAATGGTGCAGAAGGCTTCATTTTGACCACCTCAAGATAGGCAAGGTGGGAAGCAGAAGCACCAGCCCGAGAGTGGGAAGCAGAAGTACCAGCCCCAGAGTGGGAAGCCAGACTCCATGGAGCTCCATATGAAATCCTTGTACACCGTGACGAGTTCGTCACAGCTCAGGAATGCCTTAACTCTACGGAGAATACCTGGGTGGCGACTAGCTTTTGGTGACATGATCCTCCCATGAAAGGTTATAGGAAAGGGTGAGGTTAAGGAGATCCTGGGACTGCACCTCTCCCAGCAGCTGCCCAGAGAAGTGGATTGGATAGTTTGAGTGCTGATCAGTGAGGAGAGACGGTGTGAGTGCGTGTCACTTGCGGGAGTTAAGCATCATTTTCCGAGCAGCTGACGAGTGGCTTACAAA
Organism: Myxine glutinosa; assembly: GCF_964187855.1. Lineage (NCBI taxonomy): Eukaryota > Metazoa > Chordata > Myxini > Myxiniformes > Myxinidae > Myxine > Myxine glutinosa. Next base: position 122,439,532 of record NC_136265.1, read on the forward strand.
GGTGGGCGGTCCGCTTCGAAAGTCCGCTTATCCGCTTATCCGCTGCAGCGGACTAACGTTTTCGAAGCGGATAAGCGAATCGGAACAACCCCCGGAAACCGAAGCGGATAAGCGTAAGCGGACTACCGAAAAATTAAAGCGCATCGCGATTCGCCAAATCAGCTGTTAGCCTGAGCCGTTACTCTAGAATTGTGAATATTTATTTAAGTGAATAATAAGTGAAACCCTAACAACTCGGCTCTCGCCCAATCTCTTCCCGCTCGAGTTCCGTGATGCTTGGGTAACTCTATTTCTCAGGCATAACACGCCGCTCCCGAGCTCTGCCTCGGTCGAGCGCGTGTTCAGCTACGGGTCGGACATCCTCAGGCCTAAGAGGTCGGCCCTGGCTGCACCGAACTTCGAGGCCCTCATCTTCATGAAGGGCAACCTCCAAATCCTCAAGAAGGCCCACGAGGTGGAGGAGGAAGACGAGGACTAGTCAACAGACTGCTAGTCTGTTGACTAGTAGACTCTCTTGTCAAAGAAAGGACGGGCAAATTGATTTTTCTTTAATGTAACTTGCATATATTAAAATTATATTTAAATTAACTGTAGAGTAGAGTAGAGTCGAGTGGAAAACTTTATTTCAATAAATTTTGAATAAATTTTATTTAAATAAAAATGTATATTTTTGATCTTAAAAGCTTTGTTTGTCTTTGTAGTAGTTAGAAATGGCTATTTAGGCTTAAAAAGCATTAAATTCCCTTTAGAAACGTCAAAAATCGCTTTAAAAACGTCGAAGTGCTTTTTAAAAATCGAATCGAAGCGGATAAGCGGATAACCGGTAAGCGGACTAAGATTTTCGGCCGCTGAAGCGGATAAGCGAATCGGACTACACGGGCTGGCGGAGCGGATAAGCGGTAAGCGGACTTAAAATTTTCCGAATCGCGCCCACCTTTAGTGGCTTATGATGTCCAGGTCTGACAAAAAGGATTCAACAGCAGCTGTTGTCGTTTCACAACAATGATGTATCGTTATACACAGGGTGGAGTGATCAGCAAAATGGTCAACCCTAACCACAGCTTGAAGGAACAAATCATAGGAATGGACGACATCAAGGACTACCTGCTGTTTCCACTCATAAAAGGAAATCACTCGTAGAAGTTCACCCCCCCCCCCCAACCCCCCATGATGAAAAATCGAAGCCCAAGCGATTGTGTGGGGGCTACTGTCTTGTATACATGTGTCAGCTTTCAGAACAATCAGCCAGGTGACAAGGGAGGAGTTGCAAAAATAGCAAAAAGTTAACGGACGACCAGACATCCGGACATCATGACCCATCTTACAAGTTCATTTTTCGAGAATCGAGATGAGATGACCTAATAATGGTGGAATATCTGTCCCCCTTTCTCATTTATATCAATTCCTCCCCCCTTCCCCCGATACTTCATTTCGGCTTTTTATTTCCCTTAATTAATTTTACTTTCACTTCTCCTCAGCCCTCCCCCACCATTCTCCATGCACATACATAATGTGCAGACCGTTACGTATTTCTCCCCCATTCACAGAACAAATTGCTATCAACAGTGGGAGCAGCATCCTGAATGCTGCAAGGGTCTAGAACCATTTGGTAAAGACAAATCGAAGATCTGATGAGATTCGCATCAGATTTATATCGACCTCCAAGATAAATCATGACATTCTTGCTTGGCATGGTCATTTTGCAATCAAGTTACAAACTCCGTGTGTGGGTCGAGTATAGAGAGGTGACCTCATGACATGCAGTATTGGCAAGTAGCAACCAACTAGTAGCTGGCGAAGCCGGTGTTGTGAATGAACGCATACGTATTATGTTGAAAAGCCAGATTTTGCTGAATCCTTTGAGAATTTCGAAGCTTTGACGCACCAAATCGCTCAATGGAGGCCGCCATCTTGCGGATGCGGAAGTATGCATAAAAAAATGCGAAAAAGTGTTCAATAGGAGTTTGTTTCACCCGTCTTTTTTTGATTCACAATCTTATGCACCTCTAATTTGTAATTAAAATACTTTAAGACCAACCTCGGCCCACACGGGCCTGGTTATCTTCAACGAAAATCGTCACCAAACACCGGAACCAATGAGATTCGAGCATTTGAAAGCATATTTCAAAAAAGCTTTTTACCACATTTCGGAGGGTGAAAACAGCGTCAAATATTCTAAAATTGACGAAGAATTATTTTTTTTAGAAATCTCGCGGCCGTAGGGGATAGTTTTTCACGGCCGGAAATATCCGAAGTTGAGACGGAATTCACCGAATTAATCAAGAAGGAAATTTTATAAATTTTAATCTCATCCAGAATGCAAATGGTGTCATTTTGAACTAGGTACGGTACCTACTACCAACTACCTACTACCAACTACCTAACCTACTGATGCCATAGTGATGGGTAAAATAGTGGCAAGAGGCTTTGGCTTCGCCGGCTAATTGCGGCTTTGCAGTCGGGTACTAGTAGCAACAGGACTTTTCTTAGTAGGTTTGCAATATTGTAGCAAGTTCATTTTATTTACTGATAGCTTTTTGCAGCAGTGAGCTACTTTTCAGAAAAAAAATAATCGATTCATCAAAGTTAAAGGAAAAGCACGGTCAACAAAGAATTGTTGCATCCTCCTCAGACAGACCCAGGTTGTAGAGAGCGTTGGTGCAGCTCGAGTCGTTACGCAGAGCCTCGCCGAAAAATTCTGCGGCACGTACAGCATCCCCGCCGACCATCACGCAGCTCCCCTTGTTTACGAGCGCCATTGGGTTGTACCGATCGGTGTTCATAGCTGTGTCTGCATATCGCTCCGCCGATGACAGGTCGTTACGCTAAATGCAAATGCATGATGACAAACTTTTACATTTTGTGGTTATTAATCCTGGCTGGAAAATTATCAGCCTCAGCCTTGCTCTCACGTGCTTACTCGTACCAGGAAGTAAAAGAAGGAAAGATTTGTAGCTGCCACACTCTTTACTCGTGTGTCCTTCTTCTCGATAGACTTCAAGATCTCCACTGCCTGGACGAGAAGTGAAACCAGCGTAACCCTCCTGGCAGAACATCCTTTCATAATAATAATAATAATAATAATAATAACAATAATAATAAAAATAATAAAAATAATAATAATAATAATAAAAACTAGAATGGCGAACACTGCTGTCAAATTCCTTGCAGTCCGAAAATTCAAGATGGCTGGAAATACAAGACGAAATTCAAAATAATATTCCATTAGGATCAACTTCCAAGGGTGTGTTATAAACATGCACAGATTGGCATATCCAACAAAGTTTTTTTCAAAAGTCGTTTCACATAAATTGGAGTAACTATAATAATAACTAGCAACGGTACCCGCCCTACGGGCGGGGCTTCAATTGGGAGGCCCAAATGAAAAGGCAAAATATCAGAAGGTTATTTTAAACGATTCATATAAACATCCGTTGAATCATATCACACGCAAATCATCAAAATCTAAACAATACATGGCGCCCCTTTTGAAAAAAGATTGAATTATGCAAAACGGAAGAAGAGTGCACGTCTTTCTCAGTCGCACGTTTATGTGTGAAGAGTGCGTGCCGAATCTGAAACACGGAAGCGGCCGCTACACCTGTTTCTCAGTCGCTTTGCACACGCTGCCGTGTTACTTCGGAGCTGCACGTTTATACAGGAAGAGTTCGTCAGGAGTCGATCTACTCTCTCCTGGTACTTAGAATAAACAGTATTTGTAGAATTTCAACAAAAGCCACATCACTGTTCATATCGGTAAATATTATTCCATCGTGTTTGGAAAAACTGGAAAATTGGAAAACTTGGAAAAATTGGAAAAACAATATAGCCTATTTTACTCCCAGGGGTCCCAGGAATACCCACCCAAAATATCGTTGCGATCGGTTGAGCCGTTTTTGCGGTACCTTCGAACGGACGGATGGACATTTGGTGAATTATAGTAAGATAATAATCCTAACAAGAACAAATGGCTTCCCACCTCACAGCTTGGAAGCCTAATGATAAATAATTAATAATAATAATAATTAATAATGACTTCCCTCAAAAGGAACTTAAACACAGAAGCCCATTAGGCCCATCAAAGCCTGCAAAATGGTTGTTTTGTCCGTTGTCTATCCTAGTAAACACTGAGCGCCACGCAAGAAACCAGCAGGGACCATTTTTAGCTCACCTGCGCTTTGGTCCAGTGAGCTTATGTGATCGAGCAGTCAGTCAGTGAATCTGTAAACACTTCTGTCATTATCGCTTGAACTAAACACAATTTTGATACAACTTGGCCGCAACCTTCATATCTTATGCCTAACGAAGGTGTATTGACCACATCAAAATCTGCGCTCATCAACAGGTTGAAATGAGGCCTAAAATGCTAAAATTCCTGCCCTAACCTACATGGGCCATTGAATCATCAGCACAGCCATGCACTTGGCCAACACCATAACCTGTAAACATGTATCGTTGCAATCAGCAATCGCTTCTATTCAACCAATCACGTGACCAGATTCTGCCCATGCACAAAATTTCAATATTTTATGACGTCATGGACTGTTGCTCCCGATCCAGGTGAGCTCCAGGACTCGTGGCCCTATTTTTTAAGTCTTCGGAATGACTCGACCGGAGTTCAAACCACCGACCTGCCAGACTCATAGTAAATGCTCTCACCATTACACTACTATGTCTGGTTTGTACTTAAAACATATTTTTAATGTTTCAGCTTGTGGAATTTCTATTTTTGTGTTTGAAAGTCAATGAAATGGTAGCCATGGATATATTTTTTGTAATCAACATCATTTTATGGACGAATCTTTTTGACAGTACCAAATACAACACAATTGGTGTTATGTCAATCAAACTAATCAACGTTAAATAAAATACCAAAAACAATTATCTTGTACTAGAATGTGTGACAACAGCAAGGCCTCTAAAAAAATTCCCTTTTTAAAGCCGTTTCCATGCTAGGGTGGAGGTTAGCCTTGCGGGCCCCATGACAATCATCATGGTTCCCTTTTTGAGGCAATGTTTTTTTGTTTTTTTTATGGCCGGATGCCCTTCGTGACGCCAACCCTTTGGTCGCCTCTTGTGATGCGCAGGGATACGGTGTGCCTATTCTAAGCCGGGGCACACACCGGCACATTCATCCCAGCAAGCTGGTGCTCAATTTGCCGACCCCGGAAGGATGACAGGCTGAGTCAACCCCCCTGGCATTAATTCAGCGATCGACCGGGATTCGAACTGAGATCCTAGGATCCCAAGCCGGCACCCTAACCGCTCAGCCAACACCAGGCCGCCAACACGCCAAGCCAAAAGGCCTCTATTGTTAAAAATAAAGAAGGAAGTAAATTTGAGTCCGACACTTGTTATACTCTCAGGGTTTGTTTTCTTTTCTTTTTTTGCACAAGTTTCTTTTCACCAAATAAACAACTCTAGTGAAGTCGATGTTGCGCCATGGCAAATCCCTCTGCTTCCCACCAAAAGAAAAGTTGAAAGATGGCATAAAGGTCCACCAGGAAAGACCCAATACCAAATTGAGTTTTCCCCCCATTTTGACCCCAAATCCCACCCCTGGGGCATGAACCAGGAGTCAAATCCCCAAAAACGTTACCCATTTCACGCGTTACCTATTTCACGCGTTACCTATTTCACGCGTTACCTATTTCAATGTTGATTGCATAAACGTTTCCATAAAAATGTTTAAAACATGCCCGTAATTGCATTTTTTTTAGCATTTGGCCTTTTAACCCCGCTAATGTGTCAGGTGTTAAAATTCACCGTTACACACCTCAATGGCACTCCTTACACTAAGTAATTACAATAAGCTATTGCTGTTTCATTCACAGTCTAAGGCACGGAACGCTCAGCTGATGGTGCTACAAACCTGCTCACAGTCTCCGTGCTTCAGGATCGCGACAGCCTTGTTGATCTCCAGGTCATTGACGAGCTCCATGTATTGTGAACCTCTCAGCATCTCAACACACCTGCACAAAACAGCATTTCTGCATGAACGCAAAGGGGGTTATCAATATATTATGCACATAAAAGGGAAGTAGAAAGGTAATGGTGGAAGATGGGTGTTTTCGGAAAGTGAGGAAAGGAAGGAAGATGTGTGACTACAGTCTGGGTCACTATATGACAGTCACATGACTTGTTATATTGCGTGAGAATCATGAGACCAGGTAGTTTTTTTCCATAATCTGCTTGGTGTGTTTGGCATTCACCAGTCGTAGCCATCAGCCAATGATGATCCGATTGCTGGTGCAATAAGCCTTGCAGCTGTGACGATGAAGCGCTCAGCCATTGCTCGTCTGCAATGCACAACCCACACCCAGGACAATACTACAAATCACGCAAGTCATGTTGTACACAGAAGTCAAGCCTAATGATAAATCACTCGAGAGAGCTCATAGAACACGTGAGCTCACGCAGTCCTTCGACAAATGACATGGGAAGGGTCTTTGAAATTCTTGCTTCGCATTTCTGAGCACAATCTATATTTCCTACAAGCCGCCATTTTGTCTGAATCTTGATGTTCCACAATGCTGAGGGCATGAACGGCAAATTTCATTGGTCAAGATGGCGAAATATTTTGTCCTGCTGAACTGGAGGTTTTTAGAAGTGGCAAGAAGGCAATTTGTGTTCTACAGTGTTGAAGTATATATTTAAATTGTAATAAAATATAAATTTTAAAAATATGTGGGGAAAGAAAAATAATAATAAAATAAAAATAAAAAACTTTCGGAAGTTTATCGTCGTTGATGCACCATCTTTTACACCACCTTGTAAAACAAGTCAAATTAGTTATTCGCAGCTGTTTTATGTCCTTTTTGATGCACGTAAAACAGTCAGTTTCCTGTTTGGAATGATTTTCAATTGTTTGAGTGCCAGACAGACAGAGTAAAAATTTACCTCACTTCTCTCTGTGCACTTGTGAACTTCCCGGTGTGTACCCCGGTTTAGAATAGGTACACCGTATCCCTGCGCATCGTAAGAGGCGACTAAGGGTTGGCGTCAGGAAGGGCATCCGGCCATAAAAAACATTGCCTCAAACAGGGAACCATGATTGTCATGGGGCCCGCAAGGCTAACCCCCGCTCTAATGGGGAAAATGGCCTTAAAACGATCATTCATTCATTCATTCATTCTCTGTGCACTTGTGCTCAGGAGGAGATTCCGTATCATTAGCCAAATTCAGAGCCATGGTACTGCTAAACTGCAGGTCCGTGTTCCGATTCATGTTCTACAGTGTTCAAAATATAACATTCAACGGAAATTAAGTTGTTCCTCGATCATAGACGGACGTCTGTAGACAGACAGCCAAAGTGAACCAATTGCTTCATCGCACTCTTCACTTCACACTTGCCTGGCACGCTCCCTCTGGCGCATCCGATCATTCTTGATTGCATCCATTACCAGATTCAATTGAGAGTCATCCTGTTACACAAACATTCCCGAAATGATGAAACTGCAGCTGGGTTGGGATCACATGAACACAAATGGGATTAATGTTTTACGAGTTAATGGGGATTACACCCCAAAAAAAAGAAAGCACGTTAGGGCTGAACAGGTTTGTGGTGCATCACATCAAAAAGGATAGAATTTAAAACGACGGCGAAATTCCAATTTGATGGAAATCTGTGTAAACATTGAGCAAAACGGGAGTGAGAGATTACTGAATGTAAAGGAAAGAAAAAGACGAGCTGTTAAAGTTATGGTAAAACAGCGTTGAACTAGAAGTGTGATGACAAAAAAAACCCTCCAAAAGATCCAACCCGTGAGAGACGCACACTCTGTGCCGAGTATTTCTCCTCATCTATCTCCAGTGGGATGCTGACGAGCCGTTGGAATGTGTTGCGTGTGCGCTCCTGGTTTCCCACGGCATGGTAGCAAAGTGCGAGGTTGAAAGCACTGCGCAGGTTTGGCTTCTCGGCCATGATGTGCTCAAACGATGCGATCGCCTCTGTGTGTTTGCCGATCATGACGAACACCATGCCAATGTTCTGCATTATCTTGATCCTGAGCAAGGAACAGTGGTGACTGACTACACGTCATCTTATTCTGTTCATGGCACAAAAAAGCTCAGCACACATATACAGTGCATTCAGAAAGTATTCAGACCCCTTCACTTTTTTCACATTTTGTTATGTTGCAGCCTTATGCTGAAATCGTTTAAATTCATTTTTTCCCATCAATCTACACTCAATACCCCGTAATGACAAAGGGAAAACAGGATTTTAGAAAGTTTTGCAAATTTATTAAAAAGTAAAAACTGAAATATCACATTTACATAAGTATTCAGACCCTTTGCTATGACACTTGAAATTTAGCTCAGGTGCCTCCCATTTCTCTTGATCATCTTTGAGATGTTTCTACACCTTGATTGGTGTCCACCTGTGGTAAATTCAATTGATTGGACATGATTTGGAAAGGCACACACCTGTCTACATAAGGTCTCACAGGTGACAATGCATATCAGAGCAAAAACCAAGCCATGAGGTCGAAGGAACTGCCTGCAGAGCTCAGACACAGGATTGTGTCGAGGCACAGATCTGGGGAAGCCTACAAAAAAAATTTCTGCTGCATTGAAGGTTCCCAAGAGCACAGTGGCCTCCATAATTCTTAAATGGAAAAAGTTTGGAACAACCTGGACTCTACCTAGAGCTGGACGCCCGGCCAAACTGAGTAATCGGGGGAGAAGGGCCTTGGTAAGAGAGGTGACCAAGAACCCGCTGGTCACTGGCTGAGCTCCAGAGATCCTGTGTGGAGATGGGAGAAACTTCCAGAAGGACAACCATCACTGCAACACTCCACCGATCTGGGATTTATGGCAGAGTGGCTAGACGGAAGCCTCTCCTCAGTGAAAGACACATGAAAGTGTCATAGCAAAGGGTATGAATACTTATGTCAATGTGATATTTCCGTTTTTTCTTTTTAATAAATTTGCAAAACTTTCTAAAATCCTGTTTTCTCTTTGTCATTATGGGGTATTGAGTGTAGATTGATGAGGGAAAAAATGAATTTAAACAATTTCAGCATGAGGCTGCAACATAACAAAATGTGAAAAAAGTGAAGGGGTCTGAATACTTTCTGAATGCACTGTATGTATGTGGTACAGTACTGAGGAAAAAAAAATCAGTAAGGATAAACGAATGAGTGCACAGCTTTGAGATGAATGGGACAGGGAGGAGGAAGAACCACCTTTAGAGGCCATTTTTCCCCGCAGAGCAAGGGTTGGCCTTTTTCGGGCACCGTGGTCCCCTTTTTGAAGCAATGTTTTATGGCCGGATGCCCTTGCTGCCGCCAACCCTGTTAGTTGCCTTTTGCGACGCACAGGGAATTACCAGTGGACTGGTACTCCATTTGCCGACCTCGGAAGGATGACAGGCTGAGTCAACCCCCCTGGCGTTAATTCAGCGATCGACCGGGATTCGAACCCAGGATCCGAGAATCCCAAGCCGGCACCCTAACCGCTAAAGCAACACCAGGCTAAGCAACACCAGAGGAGGGAGAAGAGGAAAAGGACAATGCAATGTAGAGATGGTCGACAGAAGAAGCATTTATGCGATCATATGATAAGAAAAGAACATGGGCTGACAGGATGGCCTAGAGGTACACACACTCGCCTCTAAGCTGTCTAGTCCTAGGTTTGAATCCCGACCCAGCTATAAACTATCATCCCGGTGTTTCAAAGGCAAGGTGATTCGTCAATGTGTGCGCCATCCCTCGGATGGATGTGAAACGGGCGTCCCATCTGCCAGTAGTCACTGGTGGATGTTAAAGATCACATGGTGTTCTTTGCGAAGAGTAGGTGAGCTATCGCCGGCACCATGAACAAATTACAAATTCCTCTCATAACCAGCAGAGGGCATCTGCACAACAGCCGCACCTTCAACCAATGATGCTACCCTAGTAGCCTTGTGCTGTATATGAACGAAAAAGAAGAACAAAAGAATGTCTAATAGGTCATACAGGAATGAATGAATGAATGAATGGGTCATACAGGAGGTCATACAGGAGCCATAGGTCATACAGGAGGTCATACAGGTGGACATAAATAGGTCATACAGGAGCTGTATCTTATTCTGGTAAGGGCGCAAAGGACCACACCTGATCATCTTCTGGCTCGATCGGACTTGGTCCAACGCCATGCGGTAGAACTTCAGAGCCTTTGCGTATTTTTTCTGCTTTAGGTAAGTGTTTGCCACATTTACCTTCAACCGGCCTTGGTCAAGCAAAGGGTTTGCACAAGATTGAGAGCTAGCATTGCAAGCAGAGATCATCCTTACTCAATGTAGAACAGCCATATTAAAAAGCTAAATGGAACCCATATTCACCTTCTCAACTGAGCTGTCATTATGGGCTATGCTGAATGTCCAGCCATGAAAATTAACCTCAACTATAAGTGCTTGAGGAAGAAGAAGAAGGTGAACTCCCACGAATGACATTCAACGGTATAGTCCAAAAGCAACAGCAGGATCCCATCTTAGAGAACACACCACTAACATTACGGATTCTTATTGAACAAGAGTGTTACATGAGTATGCAGTTCAGCACCTGCACACATAAACATCCGAACTTCACTGTCTACCCAATGTTTGTGCAGGTATAGCGTCAACATGTGATAATAGCGATGCTTACCTGCATTGGGGAACATCTTTTCCTTCACAATCACCTGGTACCCATTCAAAGCTTCCGAATACATCCCGTTGGCTTCATATTGGTAGGCCAAATTGAACAAAACCTAGATTATGCAGAGGTACAAGTGAAAAAGAAAACAAGTAGCATCGTACTACAGTAATACACAGGTATTACAAGTTTAAAATAAAAACCTGTATTATACACAGGTACAAGTTTAAAATAAATACCTGTATTATACACAGGTACTAAATAAAAAAATAACCACCTTTAGAGGCTACTTTTCCCCGCAAGCAGGGGTTGGCCTTTTTCGGGAACCGTGGTTGTTGTTGTTTTTTGGTCCCCTTTTTGAAGCAATGTTTTACGGCCGGATGCCCTTCCTGACGCCAACCCTTTTTGCCGCCTTTAGCGACAAACAGGGAATTACCAGTGAACTCGTACTCAATTAGCCGACCTCGGAAGGATGACAGGCTGAGTCAACCCCCCTGGCGTTAATTCAGCAATTGACGGGGATTCGAACCCAGGATCCTAGGTTATCCTAAGCCGGCACCCTAGCCGCTAGCCCAACAACAGGGATTAATACAGGTACTACAAGTTTAAAATAAAAACCTGTATTATACACAGGTACTACAAGTTTAAAATAAAAACCTGTATTATACACAGGTACTACAAGTTTAAAATAAAAACCTGTATTATACACAGGTAGTACAAGTTTAAAATAAATACCTGTATTATACACAGGTACTACAAGTTTAAAATAAAAACCTGTATTATACACAGGTACTACAAGTTTAAAATAAAAACCTGTATTATACATAGGTACTACAAGTTTAAAATAAATACCTGTATTATACACAGGTACTACAAGTTTAAAATAAATACCTGTATTATACACAGGTACTACAAGTTTCAAATAAAAACCTGTATTATACACAGGTACTACAAGTTCAAAATAAAAACCTGTATTTATATACACAGGTACTACAAGTTTAAAATAAAAACCTGTATTATACACAGGTACTGCAAGTTTAAAATAAAAACCTGTATTATACACAGGTACTACAAGTTTAAAATAAAAACCTGTATTATACACAGGTACTACAAGTTTAAAATAAAAACCTGTATTATATACAGGTACTACAAGTTTAAAATAAAAACCCGTATTATACACAGGTACTACAAGTTTAAAATAAATACCTGTATTATACACAGGTACTACAAGTTTAAAATAAATACCTGTATTATACACAGGTACTACAAGTTTAAAATAAATACCTGTATTATACACAGGTACTACAAGTTTAAAATAAAAACCTGTATTATACACAGGTACTACAAGTTTAAAATAAAAACCCGTATTATACACAGGTACTACAAGTTTAAAATAAAAACCTGTATTATACACAGGTACTACAAGTTTAAAATAAAAACCTGTATTATACACAGGTACTACAAGTTTAAAATAAATACGTGTATTATTCACACGTACTACAAGTTTAAAATAAAAACCTGTATTATACACAGGTACTACAAGTTTAAAATAAAAACCTGTATTATACACAGGTACTACAAGTTTAAAATAAATACCTGTATTATACACAGGTACTACAAGTTTAAAATAAAAACCTGTATTATACACAGGTACTACAAGTTTAAAATAAAAACCCGTATTATACACAGGTACTGCAAGTTTAAAATAAAAACCTGTATTATACACAGGTACTACAAGTTTAAAATAAAAACCCGTATTATACACAGGTACTACAAGTTTAAAATAAAAACCTGTATTATACACTGGCACTACAAGTTTAAAATAAATACCTGTATTATACACAGGTACTACAAGTTTAAAATAAAAACCTGTATTATACACAGGTACTACAAGTTCAAAATAAAAACCCGTATTATACACAGGTACTACAAGTTTAAAATAAAAACCTGTATTATACACAGGTACTACAAGTTTAAAATAAATACCTGTATTATACACAGGTACTACAAGTTTAAAATAAAAACCTGTATTATACACAGGTACTACAAGTTGAAAATAAATACCTGTATTATACACAGGTACTACAAGTTTAAAATAAAAACCCGTATTATACACAGGTACTACAAGTTGAAAATAAATACCTGTATTATACACAGGTACTACAAGTTTAAAATAAAAACCCGTATTATACACAGGTACTACAAGTTTAAAATTAAACTTGCACAGGTACTACAAGTTTAAAATAAATACCTGTATTATATGTACACAGGTAATACAAGTTGAAGATTAAACCTGCATTATACAAAGGTAGTACAAATTGAAAATAAAACCTGCACTATGTACACGGTACAGGTATCACAAGGCAAATGAAACTTACAAATCTTTTAGTTGAATGTCAAGAACAACATGAAGGAAAAGACACAAAATGTCATGGCCCCTGTGGTTTTAGTAATTTTACTGTACAGAGTTAAAGGCCGTCAGTCTGCCATCTTTGGTCGGATTACAAAACAAAATCTTCTGCATATGTACACTCTCATGTGTCGTCTTTCTGCCAGGTTTGAACAAAATCGGTCCATGCATGTCGTGAAATGAATGGGGACTCGTTTAAGTAACAAAATGGCTGCCAGTCAGCCATCTTGGATCTGATCTCGAAAAAAAACAACGTGCACATGTAACCCATCACTCATTATCGGTTTGCCAAGTTTGAACAACATCAGTAAATGCATTTCAGAGAAATGGTTGAGGACGTGTTCAACATCGGGTTTTTAACAACTAAAATGGCTGCCAAACTGTCGGCCATATTTGATCAGATCGCAAAATAAAGTGAGGTTCATATGTATGCCATCATGTACTCTGCTTGTGCCAAGCCTGAACAAAATCGGACCACGCATGTACAACAAATGGTCGGGTACATGTTTAAGTAACAAAATGGCCGTCAGTCGGCCATCTTAGATCCAATCTCGAAAGAAAATGACGTGAATATGTATACCATCATGCATCGTCTATGGATTGGGTCTCGTCTGTCTGTCCGTGCGTGCGTCCACGACCATATCTCGGAGATGTATGGACCACATTTGTTCATCCTTGGCACAAAAGCCGCTGTTTTGGACGAAGTCCAACGGGGCTAATAACTAGTGCAAAGTCGATGACACTCCATCGCAAATCCGCATGCTTCGCACCTTAAACAATATTGAAAGATGGTAAAAAGTTCCACCAGGAATGATCCAATATAAAACTTAGAATTTTTTTTTCTTCCATTTTGACCCTTATGACCAAAAGTCCCCACTACACCTGGGACATGAACCGAGGGTCAAATCCAAAAAAATCGTTCCATATTTCCTGTGTCCCCCAATGTTGATTGCATATACATACAAGGTTTCATTTTAAAATGTTTTTTAATGTGCCCATAATTGCACCTTCGTGCCATGTGGTGATCATAACTACCAAGTTCGAAGAATTTCTGCACAACTGTTTAGGAGGGCATAGTGTGACAGACAGACAGAGAGCCGATTACAATATCCCCCCCAATTTGTTTCCCCCAAAAAGCGTGTGGATAACAATGGTGTAAATACAGTTTGCCGATTGTAATGAAATGGATATCTCAAACAATTTAGCAGCTCGGATCAACAGTTTGGAAACGATGTCCTCAATATACTTTCCATGCTTTGTTGAAAATGTTGGAAGTGGTACAGGAATATAAGGTACAGCATCACATGACACCAACTGCATTCTGCCAAGAATGCGGTTCATCCATCATGCTCAATAACATTTGTCCCGGAAGTATTTATAAATGCTCGTGTCATTTTACAATTGAAGTAAATATTTAAATCCTATTTTCTTTCTCCATCTGTGTTCAGATTTCCTCGTTTACTCATTCACCGAGAAGGTGAGGTCCAAGCTGATGGGTGCGCTGCCCATGTTCTCCCGCTGTCTCTGCAAGGCCCGCTCTCTGCGGCCAGCCTCCTTGGCTTTCTCTAGCGCCTATGGGTGAAAATGTTAAAGATTTATGTTGATGCAGCACAACATCGTTATGCTGGTATTGATGTATCACAGACATAATGGGCCAAGTGGCATCATCCTGCATTAAGGTTCCTTGTATTATCAAAGTCTTCTGGTCCATCCTTCAAAATGTGAATAGCGAACTTTGCAGTTGCCCCACACTCAATGGCCAAATGTCTATTTTACTACCGTTAATATTATTGGGAATGGTTGAACGAACCTTCGTGAAAAATTGGGAGATGATTAATATAATATATTGTTATAGTCGTCCAGTTGTTCATTATGAATCCAGCGAGTCGCCTCAATACAACCATAACGGTCAGCTGAGTTGGTGGCCCTGGGCCGGATTAGATCCTTTCTGCTTTCGGATACCGTACCCGTGGGACTGTCGACCCAGCCAAGCCTATTCCTATTGGCACCGTTTGCCTCGTTCCCAATTACAGCCGAGCGATGCCGAGAGGAACACGGTACTGTCCGGATATGTGGTGTTATATGCCGCAGCCAATTATTCTCTCAACAGACTTTCGTTTAATCACGAATGAGAACCATGACATCTAGAATTTACCCTGAGACCAAGTATCTACAATAATAAAAGAGTGTGTCTCCTCCATAACTCCAAAACCATGAAACCTAGCGGCCCAAAACTTTGCATGCGTACTAACGGAACTCCAAGGGAGTGCATGGATGAAAACTAGATGTTTGGGTAAATATAAACATGCCTTTTGAAGATAATTAACCGGCTTATTAAATAAAAAAGCAGGCTTATCCTTTGTCAGCCCACTGTCACCTCCTGGGGTTTTAAGCCGCTATTTTGCTTCAGCCTACTTAAAAAGCCTTGGTGATTTTCCACGATGATCTTTTACGGACTAATTTCAGTATATAATCGAAATATGATTTTGGATTTGAGGATCGGAGCATGTGGACTAACTAATTAAGAGTCGAAATCTGGAGTGGAATCTGAAAATTTTAAGAAATTAACGATTCTTATAACTCAGCGTATTTATATATTTACTTTAAGCAAGGCTGTGATCTCTCCTTCTCTGTATTTACAAATTGCCAAAACATTAAATCAAACTTTTTCTATTGTTCAGATAATTGTATTGGGTGAAGAAAAGATGAAGGAATGTGCCCAAAGTGTAACTTCATTGAGTGCAACAAAAAGATTTACGATAAAGTGCTCATCATTGAATGCCTGTTCTTTGCTATATACGTCGCTAATCGCCTGCTAAGCCAGACGTTCCGTTGGAATTCTTAAGCCACTTGGCGAGTGCTCTATAATCTGCTTGATTGTTCGTTTGCAAATTGCAAGCCATGGCGATAAAGTTGACAGCGGTCCTTTACAAGTCATACTTGAACTTGATCGATTTAAATATATAAAAAATTTCACACTATCGCATTGTTTCACCTTTTTGTGCAATCCGCTTTCATTTCGGATGTTATTTCATCTCATTAGGAGCTTGGAGTGATGCTACCTTCTACATAAAAGCAAATGAGATGTTGTTTGCTTGTTTATTAACACTACTCCTTTGTGACACTACTCCTCTGAGCTCTCAATGTTAATCGCAATGAAACTTTATGAGATCACAACTTTTTTTTTTACCACAATACACCTTACGAGGGGTTTTAAACAGTTATTTTCTCACAATTCATAACTTGCAGACACAAGAGCCACCACCTGTCGTGGAGAAGGGGTGGGAGTCCGAAGGGGTTGGGGTGGTAACAAAGTGGTGGACCTAATCACAAACGTTTAAATAACAAAGAAACTTTTACACATCAGCGAGGGCATGGGTATTCTTATGACATTGCTGGTACCCAGAGTATCCCGGGAAGTGACATTAGTGATGGCACTTCCCCCAAGCTCAGTGGCTGTTTTAAGTGTTTGTCTCATCAGCGTGTGTGTGTGTGTGTGTGTGTGTGTGTGTGTGTGTGTGTGTGTGTGTGTGTGTGTGTGTGTGTGTGTGTGTGTGTGTGTGTGTGTGTGTGTGTGTGTAACTAAGGATGGAGGGATAGATGAGTGGAAGGATGGAGGATGAATGGAAGGATGGATGGATGGATAAGTGGAAGGAGGGATGTATGAGTGGAAGGTGGGATGGATGAGTGGAAGGAGGGATGGATGAGTGGAAGGAGGGATGCATGAGTGGAAGGAGGGATGGATGAGTGGAAGGAGGGATGGATGAGTGGAAGGAGGGATGGATGAGTGGAAGGAGGGATGGATGAGTTGAAGGAGGGATGGATGAGTTGAAGGAGGGATGGATGAGTTGAAGGAGGGATGGATGAGTGGAAGGAGGGATGGATGAGTGGAAGGAGGGATGGATGAGTTGAAGGAGGGATGGATGAGTGGAAGGAGGGATGGATGAGTGGAAGGAGGGATGGATGAGTGGAAGGAGGGATGGATGAGTGGAAGGAGGGATGGATGAGTGGAAGGAGGGATGGATGAGTTGAAGGAGGGATGGATGAGTTGAAGGAGGGATGGATGAGTTGAAGGAGGGATGGATGAGTTGAAGGAGGGATGGACGAGTGGAAGGAGGGATGGACGAGTGGAAGGAGGGATGGACGAGTGGAAGGAGGGATGGACGAGTGGAAGGAGGGATGGATGAGTGGAAGGAGGGATGGATGAGTGGAAGGAGGGATGGATGAGTGGAAGGAGAGATGGATGAGTTGAAGGAGGGATGGATGAGTTGAAGGAGGGATGGATGAGTGGAAGAAGGGATGAATGAGTGGAAGGAGGGATGGATGAGTGGAAGGAGGGATGGATGAGTGGAAGGAGGGATGTATGAGTGGAAGGAGGGATGTATGAGTGGAAGGAGGGATGGATGAGTGGAAGGAGGGATGCATGAGTGGAAGGAGGGATGGATGAGTTGAAGGAGGGATGGATGAGTGGAAGGAGGGATGGATGAGTGGAAGGAGGGATGGATGAGTGGAAGGAGGGATGGATGAGTGGAAGGAGGGATGGATGAGTGGAAGGAGGGATGGATGAGTGGAAGGAGGGATGGATGAGTGGAAGGAGGGATGTATGAGTGGAAGGAGGGATGGATGAGTGGAAGGAGGGATGGATGAGTGGAAGGAGGGATGGATGAGTGGAAGGAGGGATGGATGAGTTGAAGGAGAGATGGATGAGTGGAAGGAGGGATGGATGAGTGGAAGGAGGGATGGATGAGTGGAAGGAGGGATGGATGAGTGGAAGGAGGGATGGATGAGTGGAAGGAGGGATGTATGAGTGGAAGGAGAGATGGATGAGTGGAAGGAGGGATGGATGAGTTGAAGGAGAGATGGATGAGTGGAAGGAGGGATGGATGAGTTGAAGGAGGGATGGATGAGTGGAAGGAGGGATGGATCTCTCGAAGGCAGGCAGGTCGAGAGCCAGCACGGGCCCCAGGGCAAACAACCTCGGGGCCCACACCCCCACCCTTTCTCTCTTTTATAACTTTTTAAGGAACGTTTAATGAAAAACATAAAAACTTTTCAAAAACAAATGATCACTTTTATTTAGTATGATCGAAAATAAAGGAGATAGCGAGACGTTTGGACTGATCGAGTCAATTCATACCCTCGACTGTTGTACGCTATTTCTCCATAAGATTGGCAAAAAATACGTGAGAAGATGGTTAATAATTTTTTTTGGACAAAGAGAATACAAACCTATTTGTTTGTAACGCACATTTCTGGTTAATAACCGTTTTCTGCAAAGTTTGAAACCGAACCATTAACAGCCGTAAATGTTCTTTTGTTTCCGGCAAGAAAGCAAAATCAGCTTCTGGGTTTAAATGTAACGATGAGGAAACGAGGATGAGCCGATGAGGGGTTTGACTGCGCTGTTTAAAAAAAATTACAGGGGAGGCTCGGGCCCCTCAACGGACCCCGGGCCCCGAGGTACAAATCCCCCCGCCCCCACGCTCCCCGTGCCAGACCCCTCCTCTCGTCGCCCCTGCGCAAAGGAATCGTTTTGTTGGCGGCTGAATCGAACGCAAGATGACCTGGATCAACCTATGATCAGGACGAATCCACCCAACCAACACCTCATACCTCATCAACAAATAAACAAACTTGGCATCAACCCAAGTGAGGAGATGGCGTCTCCTAAAAAACACCCATCCAGTTTGGACCAGTTCAAATCATACCAAAGACTTTAAAAATGGTACGTGCTGCTTCCTTGCTTGAAAAGGTAGAGCACGGACAATCCCCTTGGGTTGGCATCCTTGGGAGGAAGAAATTCCTCTTGAGGAAAGGCCCCACTGAGTACGGTGAGAAAAGCGGCGCCATTGTTGTGACGTCGCTGGTACCCAGAGTATCCCGGGAAGTGACATTAGTGATGGCACTTCCCCCAAGCTCAGTGGCTGTTTTAAGTGTTCGTCTCATCAGCATGGCATTGTGTGTGTGTGTGTGTGTGTGTGTGTGTGTGTGTGTGTGTGTGTGTGTGTGTGTGTGTGTGTTATCTCTTTATGAGCCTTAGCCAATGTATAAATTAAAAACAAAAATGCGCTGAATCCCCTCTGACAATTGGTACGGGTAGAGAGTATTGGAAAGGGTGTTGGAGAGGAGGATAAGGAAGAAAGTGAAGATCGACTAAATGCAGTTTGGATTTATGCCAGGAAGAGGAACGACAGACGCGCTCTTTATTGTGAAGCAGTTGCAGGAGAAGTACATGGAGAAGAGGAAGAAGTTGTTTCTTGGGTTTGTTGATCTGGAGAAAGCATTCGATAGGGTTCCACGCGAAGTATTGACATGGGCATTGAGGAAGTTAGGAGTGGAGGAATGGTTGATCAGAGTAGTGATGGCAATGTACAAAAGAGTGCGCACAGCTGTAAGGACGAAGACGGGAACAGTGGTGAGTTTGAGGTGAAGGTGGTAGTGCATCAGGGGTCGGTACTAAGTCCACTACTATTTGTAGCTGTGATGGAGGTGCTGGCTCAGAACGTAAAGGAGGGTTTACCGTGGGAGTTGTTGTATGCAGATGATCTGGTGTTGATTGCGGAAAGTATGGATGGACTGAAGGAAAAGATGAACAAGTGGAAGGAATGTATGGAGACAAAAGGTCTGAAGGTGAATATCGGAAAGACGAAGGTGATGGTAAGTGGTAAAGCATGTGGTGAGGTGGAAAGAACTGGGAAGTGGCCGTGTGCTGTGTGCAGGAAGGGTGTCGGAGTGAAATCCATTCAATGTACAATGTGTGCTGAGTGGGTTCATCAAAAATGTAGTGGTCTGAGAGGGTCATTAACCAGTGTGGCAGCTACATTCAAGTGTAAGGTGTGCACAGAGGGAGCTACACATGGAGGAAATGTTGAGTTGGATCTTGGAGACGGCGTGAAGCTGGAAGGTGTGAAAACATTTTGCTACCTCGGAGACATGCTGAATGGAGTAGGTGGATCAGACTCGGCAACGGTTGCAAGAGTGAGATGTGCATGGAAGAAGTTTCGGGAACTGAGTGGCGTGCTGATGAGGAGGGGAGTGTCATTGAAGCTGAAGGGAAAGGTGTATGCTGCATGTGTGAGAAGTGTTATGATTTGTGGGAGCGAGACATGGGTAATGAACGTAGAGCAGCAACGAAGGCTGGAAAGGGTGGAAATGCGAATGGTTCGGTGGATGTGCGGAGTATCGTTGAGAGAGAGGAAGACAAATGATGAATTGCGAAAGATGATGGGAATAGAGCCTGTGATGGATGCTGTGAAGAGGAACAGGTTGAGGTGGTTTGGTCATGTGTTGAGGAAGGATGAAAGTGACTGGTTGAGAAGAGTGATGGAAATGAATGTAGAAGGAAGTAGAGGACGGGGAAGACCGAGAAAGACTTGGCTAAAGATGGTGGAAGAAGAAATGCGGGCAAGGGGGTTAACAAGGAGAGATGCAGAAAATAGGGCAAAATGGAGAAGATTGTCATGGGGACCGCAAGGCTAACCCCCATCTCTAGCAGGGAAAATGGCCTTAAAATGCCTGTTGTAGAGAGGTCCCTGGCCTAATCTACTTTCTTTGAATGGCACATACATTGTTTCTTCGTCCTGCATGTGAAACAACAGGTTGAGAATTTATAGCTGGGTCGAGATTCGGACCTAAGCTGGACTAGTCAAAGGTGAGTTCTAATCTCTAGGCCATCCTGCCAGTGCTAAATCACTACAACTGTAGCTCCTAATGTCTCGTTATTACAATCGATGTTGTTTCTGAATAGCATACAATTTGAACGTTCAACCATGGGCTCACTTACCAGATGAAGGTCCCCCTGGCTTTTCGCGAAGCAGCTCTCCTCCACCAGCTCAATTACCTTTTTCTCCAAATGTTTTATCTGCCCCTTTGTTCTGTTGCAAGAAAAATCAAGGTCCATTATGACATTCACACCGGTATATAACTTGGTTAGTCATAAGGAGGTATCTTGCAAATTGCCGATCACACAATCACAGTGAAAACTCCTCGACAATGGAATGCAAATACAGTAAAACCTCGCTAGTCCGGACCCCGCTTGTACGGACGTAGGATAATCTGCACTAGTCCATCCAGTAACTGCTGGCCTGGTGTGACCACGTGGTGTCAGTTGATGTTTATCTGATGAGCGGTGTGGAGCTCTGAGGAAGTGTCTGCTTTGCCGAGCGGTGTGGAACTCTGAGGAAGTGTCTGCTTTGCCGAGCGGTGTGGAGCTCTGAGGAAGTGTCTGCTTTGCTGAGCGGTGTGGAGCTTTGAGGAAGTGTCTGCTTTGCCGAGCGGTGTGGAGCTCTGAGGAAGTGTCTGCTTTGCCGAGCGGTGTGGAACTCTGAGGAAGTGTCTGCTTTGCCGAGCGGTGTGGAGCTTTGAGGAAGTGTCTGCTTTGCCGAGCCGTGTGGAGCTCTGAGGAAGTGTCTGCTTTGCCGAGCGGTGTGGAGCTCTGAGGAAGTGTCTGCTTTGCCGAGCGGTGTGGAGCTCTGAGGAAGTGTCTGCTTTGCCGAGCGGTGTGGAGCTCTGAGGAAGTGTCTGCTTTACCGAGCCGTGTGGAGCTCTGAGGAAGTGTCTGCTTTGCCGAGCGGTGTCGGGCTCTGAGGAAGTGTCTGCTTTGCCGAGTGGTGTGGAGCTCTGAGGAAGTGTCTGCTTTGCCGAGCAGTGTCGAGCTTTGAGGAAGTGTCTGCTTTGCCAAGCGGTGTGGAGCTCTGAGGAAGTGTCTGCTTTGCCGAGTGATGTGGAGCTCTGAGGAAGTGTCTGCTTTACCGAGCGGTGTGGAGCTCTGAGGAAGTGTCTGCTTTGCCGAGCTGTGTGGAGCTCTGAGGAAGTGTCTGCTTTGCCGAGCAGTGTGGAGCTCTGAGGAAGTGTCTGCTTTGCTGAGCGGTGTGGAGCTCTGAGGAAGTGTCTGCTTTGCCGAGCAGTGTGGAGCTCTGAGGAAGTGTCTGCTTTGCCGAGCGGTGTGGAACTCTGAGGAAGTGTCTGCTTTGCCGAGCAGTGTGGAGCTCTGAGGAAGTGTCTGCTTTGCTGAGC
This sequence comes from Myxine glutinosa, assembly GCF_964187855.1. Lineage (NCBI taxonomy): Eukaryota > Metazoa > Chordata > Myxini > Myxiniformes > Myxinidae > Myxine > Myxine glutinosa. The sequence goes on from NC_136265.1 coordinate 122,461,573, forward strand.
GGTGTGGAGCTCTGAGGAAGTGTCTGCTTTGCCGAGCAGTGTGGAGCTCTGAGGAAGTGTCTGCTTTGCCGAGCGGTGTGGAGCTCTGAGGAAGTGTCTGCTTTGCCGAGCGGTGTGGAGCTCTGAGGAAGTGTCTGCTTTGCCGAGCCGTGTGGAGCTCTGAGGAAGTGTCTGCTTTGCCGAGCGGTGTCGGGCTCTGAGGAAGTGTCTGCTTTGCCGAGCGGTGTGGAGCTCTGAGGAAGTGTCTGCTTTGCCGAGCAGTGTCGAGCTTTGAGGAAGTGTCTGCTTTGCCAAGCGGTGTGGAGCTCTGAGGAAGTGTCTGCTTTGCCGAGCGGTGTGGAGCTCTGAGGAAGTGTCTGCTTTACCGAGCAGTGTGGAGCTCTGAGGAAGTGTCTGCTTTGCCGAGCTGTGTGGAGCTCTGAGGAAGTGTCTGCTTTGCCGAGCGGTGTCGGGCTTGGAGGAAGTGTCTGCTTTGCCGAGCAGTGTCGGGCTTTGAGGAAGTATCTGCTTTGCCGAGCGGTGTGGAGCTCTGAGGAAGTGTCTGCTTTGCCGAGCGGTGTGGAGCTCTGAGGAAGTGTCTGCTTTGCCAAGCGGTGTCGGGCTTTGAGGAAGTGTCTGCTTTGCCGAGCGCTGTAGAGCTCTGAGGAAGTGTCTGCTTTGCCGAGTGGTGTGGAGCTCTGAGGAAGTGTGCGCTTTGCCGAGCGGTGTGGAGCTCTGAGGAAGTGTCTGCTTTGCCAAGCAGTGTCGAGCTTTGAGGAAGTGTCTGCTTTGCTGAGCGGTGTCGAGCTTTGAGGAAGTGTCTGCTTTGCCGAGCGCTGTGGAGTTCTGAGGAAGTGGCTGCTTTGCCGAGCGGTGTGGAGCTCTGAGGAAGTGTCTGCTTTGCCGAGCGGTGTGGAGCTCTGAGAAAGTGTGCACTATGCCGAGCAGTGTGGAGCTCTGAGGGACCTTTTTATAACTTTTAGTACCACAAAGTGTTTCAAATATCCTGGGTTCCTGGGTTCGAAATATGTAGGATCCTGAGTTCGAATCCCGGTCGATCGCTGAATTAACGCCAGGGGGGTTGACTCAGCCTGTCATCCTTCCGAGGTCGGTAAATTGAGTACCAGTTCACTGGTGATTCCCTGTGTGTCGCAAAAGGCGACAAAAACGGTTGGCGGCAGGAAGGGCATCCGGCCATAAAACATTGCTTCAAAAAGGGGACCACAGTGCCCGAAAAATGCTCGAGCAGGGAAAATGGCCTTAAAATGCCTGTTGTTGTTGTTGTTGTTGTTTTGTTGGTGTCCGAAAAAGGCTAACCCCCGCTCTAGCAGGGAAAATGGCCTTAAAATGCATGTTGTTGTGTGTGTGTAAATGGGTACAAAGAAAGGGAAGAGTGAAGGAAAAACGAACATATGTTGAACGATTGCAGACAAGTTAAAAATCATGGAGAAGGTTGAACGTGGCATGGCTGGAGCAAGGATCGTGGAGGAGTTCGGCATATCGAAACAAACAGGGTCCGATATGAAGAAAAAGACAAAACTAGATATCTTCGATGAGAAAGAGATCGCCAAGAGTAAGCCTCCACTGCGATTCAATAATAGCCATGTTTTGTTCAGACCACCATATGACCTTGACCTTCACCATTCAGGGGTACAATGTAAATCAAGAAAATGTTTCCCCATCGACAAATCGATCCCTAAATCTTGACATCATGAAAATCGGATCAAAAAGGTGTTTTTTGTTCATTTGGTCACCGTTCAAAAAAAGTAAGTCAAGGACACTAATCAGGTACCTGGGTCGCAATACCAATGCAGGTACACTATTATGATGCAAGCACATCTGGAAAGGCCAAGCAGTTAATGAAATGTATTGATGGCGATCCTCCATTGTGGAGATGCAGGCTGACTGTAAACATTTAAAGATGCCGAGGGAGCTCATAATAGGTGAACAGTTGCAGGGATCCATTCAACTGAAAATTGCCTCCTCCTGCCTGCGTCTCGTCCCACATCAGGGTCTACAGACAGCAGCACACGTGACTTGCAGAGCCCTCAACCCTTCCTCGCCTGCCTTCTGGTTCCAGTGTTGGCAGTCGTTCTGATGTCGGTGTAATCTGCCCTGAGACACGTTTGCAAATTTTCGAGAGGGAATGAATGAATGAATGATCGTTTTAAGGCCATTTTTGCCCGCTAGAGCGGGGGTTGGCCTTGCGGGCCCCATGACAATCACGGTTCCCTGTTTGAGGCAATGTTTTTTATGGCCGGATGCCCTTCCTGACGCCAGTTTTGAGAGTGACTCAGAATAAAATGCGTGTTTGGTGTCGAAATTTCTTTTGCCCGTGTAATCCGTTTAGGAATGCAAATTACATGTGTAACACATTTGTATTTCTATTTATTTCGGAGAGTCTGGCCTTTCAGCGAATCCAGAAAATCCGCTCCCCCCAATTAGTCCGGACTGGCGAGGTTTCACTCGACCCAACATCCAAATAAGCTCTTTTTGGTTTTTTTAATCAGCAACATAACGAACGGCAACTGTCTGTGCAGCCGTCCCTGACATCATTACACAAATGACGTTGTTTAAATGGTTGCCTTTTACTTTGATAAAACCGAAAAACATTTTTAACCCTCACGTTTCGTTTTTTTCATTCTCAGAGACCTGCGACGGGCTCCTGACATGTGCCAAGGGGTCGGAAAGCACTCCTGCCAATAGAACATAGAGAACAGAACTGAGATTCCAATCAATGATGATGATGGTGGCTGAGGGGGATGGAGGAGGGCAAAATACGGTACAAACCACACTACAACCAACACCCTCATAACCACAAAATACAGTACAAATTACACTACAACCACGCCCCTCATAACCACAAAATACAGTACAAACTACACTACAACCACGCCCCTCATAACCACAAAATACAGTACAAACCACACTACAACCAACACCCTCATAACCACAAAATACAGTACAAACTACACTACAACCACGCCCCTCATAACCACAAAATACAGTACAAACTACACTACAACCACGCCCCTCATAACCACAAAATACAGTACAAACTACACTACAACCACGCCCCTCATAACCACAAAATACAGTACAAACTACACTACAACCACGACCCTCATAACCACAAAATACAGTACAAACTACACTACAACCACGACCCTCAGCCACAAAATACAGTACAAACCACACTACAACCACGCCCCTCATAACCACAAATACAGTACAAACTACACTACAACCACGATCCTCAGCCACAAAATACAGTACAAACCGCACTACAACCACGACCCTCATAACCACAAAATACAGTACAAACTACACTACAACCACGCCCCTCGTAACCACAAAATACAGTACAAACTACACTACAACCACGCCCCTCATAACCACAAAATACAGTACAAACCACACCACAACTACGCCCCTCATAACCACAAATACAGTACAAACTACACTACAACCACGACCCTCATAGCCACAAAATACAGTACAAACCACACTACAACCACGCCCCTCATAACCACAAATACAGTACAAACTACACTACAACCACGCCCCTCATAACCACAAAATACAGTACAAACTACACTACAACCACGACCCTCATAACCACAAAATACAGTACAAACCACACTACAACCACGCCCCTCATAACCACAAAATACAGTACAAACTACACTACAACCACGCCCCTCATAACCACAAAATACAGTACAAACCACACTACAACCATGCTCCTCATAACCACAAAATACAGTACAAACTACACTACAACCATGCCCCTCATAACCACAAAATACAGTACAAACTACACTACAACCACGACCCTCATAACCACAAAATACAGTACAAACTACACTACAACCATGCCCCTCAAAACCACAAAATACAGTACAAACTACACTACAACCACGCCCCTCATAACCACAAAATACAGTACAAACCACACTACAACCACGACCCTCATAACCACAAAATACAGTACAAACCACACTACAACCACGACCCTCATAACCACAAATACAGTACAAACTACACTACAACCACGACCCTCATAACCACAAAATACAGTACAAACCACACTACAACCACGACCCTCATAACCACAAAATACAGTACAAACCAGACTACAACCACGACCCTCATAACCACAAAATACAGTACAAACTACACTACAACCACGCCCCTCATAACCACAAAATACAGTACAAACTACACTACAACCACGCCCCTCATAACCACAAAATACAGTACAAACTACACTACAACCACGCCCCTCATAACCACAAAATACAGTACAAACTACACTACAACCACGACCCTCATAACCACAAAATACAGTACAAACTACACTACAACCACGACCCTCATAACCACAAAATACAGTACAAACCACACTATAACCACAAAATACAGTACAAACTACACTACAACCACGCCCCTCATAACCACAAAATACAGTACAAACCACACTACAACCACGCCCCTCATAACCACAAAATACAGTACAAAGTACACTACAACCACGCCCCTCATAACCACAAAATACAGTACAAACCACACTACAACCACGACCCTCATAACCACAAAATACAATACAAACCACACTACAACCACGCCCCTCATAACCACAAAATACAGTACAAACTACACTACAACCACGCCCCTCATAACCACAAAATACAGTACAAACCACACTACAACCACGCCCCTCATAACCACAAAATACAGTACAAACCACACTACAACCATTACCCTCATAACCACAAAATACAGTACAAACCACACTACAACCACGCCCCTCATAACCACAAAATACAGTACAAACTACACTACAACCACGCCCCTCATAACCACAAAATACAGTACAAACTACACTACAACCATTACCCTCATAACCACAAAATACAGTACAAACCACACTACAACCACGCCCCTCGTAACCACAAAATACAGTACAAACTACACTACAACCACGCCCCTCATAACCACAAAACACAGTACAAACCACACTACAACCACGCCCCTCATAACCACAAATACAGTACAAACTACACTACAACCACGACCCTCATAGCCACAAAATACAGTACAAACCGCACTACAACCACGATCCTCATAACCACAAAATACAGTACAAACCACACTACAACCACGACCCTCATAACCACAAATACAGTACAAACTACACTACAACCACGACCCTCATAACCACAAAATACAGTACAAACCACACTACAACCACGACCCTCATAACCACAAAATACAGTACAAACCACACTACAACCACGCCCCTCATAAACACAAAATACAGTACAAACTACACTACAACCACGCCCCTCATAACCACAAAATACAGTACAAACCACACTACAACCACGCCCCTCATAACCACAAATACAGTACAAACTACACTACAACCACGCCCCTCATAGCCACAAAATACAGTACAAACCACACTACAACCACGCCCCTCATAAGCACAACCACGACCCTCATAACCACAACCACGACCCTCATAACCACGCCCCTCATAAGCACAACCACGATCCTCATAACCACAACCTCATAACCACAACCACGACCCTCATAACTGGCACCTGTGTGCCTTACAAAGGCTGCCGGATTAATAAAAGTGATGTTTTCGGTTGGAGAGCTTACCGGAGCCCGTCTGGGAGGTGTACCCTGCAGCTTGCAGTCCTGTCATTGGTCGGGCACTCGTCCGTCCATCCTGGTCGGGCACACGTCACTCACAAGCTCGCGAGACTCAAAACCTAAAGCGTCGTTTAGTAGATCAAATCATAAATCATGTGATTACGGTGTTCCCCTCGCCCTCACCAACAGGTATTATTTCAAACAGGTCAACTGTTCACCATACCTTTACCTGCCCAGCACCGGTTACAGGTCTCGCACCAAAGGATGACCCCAGCCGGCTCCAAGTCTGGTGGAAATATAAAACAAAAGGTGAAAACACTCGGCACTGGTTGTAGTGTAGTTTGTACTGTATTTGTGGTTATGAGGGGCGTGGTTGTAGTGTGGTTTGTACTGTATTTCAACCAGGCTCGCTGCTCAACGATACTCAGGTCAAGATTCATCGGGGTTCTCGGAATCGGCTTCCGATTGGGCGGATGAGGGAAGTGCGGTGGATGTCGTGAATCTCGACCTTCAGAAGGTATTTGATAAGGTATCACATAGAAGGATGTTCACCAAGGTGAGGACTCGTGCGGTGATTGGCAGAGTAGCTAATTCGATTGGAAACTGGACTCGTGATTGGAAGCAAAGAGTGGCTGTGAGTGTAGTTCATAAATCGATATCTCATTCACCGATTTGTATGTGATCAGGACAGTGGGGTTAAAAGTCGGCTTTGCAAATTCGCACATGAAAAGGTGGGGCTCGGAGGGCAGGTAGATGGCACAAAAGGGGGGAGGCCAATCAGATACAGAAAAGTCAAGATATTTTCATCGATTGGGTAAAAGATTGGCAGATGCCACAACATAAAGAAATGTAATGTTCTGGGACGGATAGGAATAATGAAAACAGGGATTACACAATGCAAGGAGCGATACCGGAGCGCGTCACACAGGAGAACGACCTGGGGGTGGTAATAGATTCTGGGAGTAAGCGAGCACGGTGCCAGGTAGCTATATAGGTGAAGCAAACAGGGTATTCGGTTGTATTTGTCGTGGGATGAATTATGAATCAAAAGAGGTGGTTTTAACATTGTGTAGGAATGAGGCCCCATCTCGAACGTTGTGTGCAGCTTTGGTTAACACAGCTCAGGAAGGACACTTAGCTGCCATGGAGAGGGTTCAGCGTAGGGCGACAAGATTGATTCCTGGCCTAGCAAGACTAAGGTAAAAGGAGAGACTGAAAGAGACAGGACTTTATGCATTAGAAGGGACGTGATTACGAGGGGATATGATAGAGATGTTTAAGATAATGAAGGGAACACACAAAATAAATGCAGAAGTTTTACAGCAAAATAGGCAGTGATAGGACGAGACATCACACCCTGAGAGTAAAGAAGAGGAGAGTTAAGATGGTAGTAAGGCAGGGGTCTTTAATTCAGAATACTTGATGCATGCAATGGTCTTCCTGGAAAGGTAGTGGCAGAAGAAACGGTAGAGAGGTTTAAACTGGAATTAGTTACCTACAAACATTTGGGATACACTCGAAGGGTACAGGTATATCGGTAGAACTGGGGACTGGTAGCTTGGGTATGGATTCGGCGACTGTATACCTACCTGTCGTGATTGTGATGTCTGTGAGAGGGTCTCGTCAAAAAGTGAATGTGCCGTCTGTATTTGTTCACTACTCACCATACAATCCCCATCATACCCATCCCCATTCACCCCCAAAAATATTATATATCTAACATCCTCATGATGGATCCTAGGATCCTGGGTTCGAATCCCGGTCGATCGCTGAATTAACGCCAGGGGGGTTGACTCAGCCTGTCATCCTTCCGAGGTCGGCTAATTGAGTACCAGTTCACTGGTAATTCCCTGCTTGTCGTAAAAGGCGACAAAAATGGTTGGCGGCAGGAAGGGCATCTGGCCGTAAAACATTGCTTCAAAAAGGGGACCGAAAAACAACAACAACCACGGTCCCCGAAAAAGGCCAACCCCCGCTTGCGGGGGAAAAATGGCCCCTAAAGGTGGTTTTTTAACATCCTCATGATGTCCCTGCATCTGGCCCACCGTTCTTATTCCTCCGCCACCTCCTCCTCCCCTGCACTCGTAAAATTGAGTCGACAAACTAATGGATTGAATTAATGTCATGTTGATGGAGTGCAGGTATGATGAGCAAAATGGCCTCTTCCTGCATCAAAGTTCCTTGTACATCCCAGTCTATGTGGGCAATGTCCAGGAGGTGGCGCTGTCGCTTAACACAGAGTTTAATTTCTCAACGGGAATATCAAAAGGCTTTCACGATGTATTTTATAATCTCACAATTGATCATCAGTGCCTACTGGTGTTAGAAGATCCAAGCATCCCAGGAATTGATTGCACAACCAATTGATATCGTAGTTCAAGAAGAACTCCGCTTCGCTTCTCCAACTCCGATCATGTATCACATTGTCTAAGAACTTCCGCTGAAGCACTTCACAGCTTACCCCCAATGAGCTCCCTCCAAGCCTTGATGGAGTAGTTGATGTAGGAGATTTGACAGTGAGTTGCTAAGCAACGTTTGTGAAGCGAGGGAAGGGTTGGAGAGAAATAAAAAATGCTTTACAAAACGACAGTAACAAAATCAAAACACAAACACGCGAGCACAACATCCATTACTCCTTCAAACCTTAACTTTCCACTTTCAGTTAAACAAGAAAATACATTAGTCTAGTAGGAAGACTAGGTCCCCCTGCACCCCCCGGAGATATACTTCTAATCAGTGTTTCTAGATTGGAAAAAATGTGTAGAAAATGACTAGCTATGGCCCCAAGCTGAAAAAATGTCCCACATACCATTTTTATGCAAATTACTGCTGCAAATTTTATGCAAAATTATGCAAATTTTATGCAAATTTTTGATGAGGAGTAGAGTTGAGGGGTCTTTGAGGGCTTCATCGAGGTGCTCTCGGTTGCAAGACTGGGTCATTCTGAGAAGCACAGCAGGGTCAGAGATCATGATGTTCTCCTCCTCAGTGAATCTCTCCATCAACAGCCTCTCCATTGCCTCACACACTGTTTTGAGGCAAAAGAGGGACTTTGCGTAGGCCTTTCCACTGAGAACACCTTTGAGAGATCCACTTGTTACTAGTTGTGCCTCAAAGAGAATCTCTGCATATCCAGAACCACGCATCTTGTGTCCAGTGAGCATCCCGATGTAGTTCATGGATGTGTGGAAGGGTCCAATCGTTACTACATGACTAGCAAATTCATTTGGCCAGCGCCAGATGATGGGAAGGGCTTTCATGCAGACACCCAGATCAAATGTATTCAGGACCCATCTCTGACCCACCTCAGCAGTTGCTGCCTCGGAACGCTTCAGTAGCTCACGAACAACTGCGTTGTCTGTGATCGGTTGGTGGATAGGCGTGCAGTAGTCGACTGTTGATTTGCTGGGTGGGGGAGAACCAGTTGCAGAGGTGAAACCCCCTAGCCCAGGCACAGGCTGCAGGCCATTGCCATGCCATGCAGGCACCAGGCACAGACCGATCACAGACAACGCAGTTGTTCGTGAGCTACTGAAGCGTTCCGAGGCAGCAACTGCTGAGGTGGGTCAGAGATGGGTCCTGAATACATTTGATCTGGGTGTCTGCATGAAAGCCCTTCCCATCATCTGGCGCTGGCCAAATGAATTTGCTAGTCATGTAGTAACGATTGGACCCTTCCACACATCCATGAACTACATCGGGATGCTCACTGGACACAAGATGCGTGGTTCTGGATATGCAGAGATTCTCTTTGAGGCACAACTAGTAACAAGTGGATCTCTCAAAGGTGTTCTCAGTGGAAAGGCCTACGCAAAGTCCCTCTTTTGCCTCAAAACAGTGTGTGAGGCAATGGAGAGGCTGTTGATGGAGAGATTCACTGAGGAGGAGAACATCATGATCTCTGACCCTGCTGTGCTTCTCAGAATGACCCAGTCTTGCAACCGAGAGCACCTCGATGAAGCCCTCAAAGACCCCTCAACTCTACTCCTCATCAAAAATTTGCATAAAATTTGCATAATTTTGCATAAAATTTGCAGCAGTAATTTGCATAAAAATGGTATGTGGGACATTTTTTCAGCTTGGGGCCATAGCTAGTCATTTTCTACACATTTTTTCCAATCTAGAAACACTGATTAGAAGTATATCTCCGGGGGGTGCAGGGGGACCTAGTCTTCCTACTAGACTACATCGATTTGACAAAATCAACACGAGCAATGGAAAATTTGCACAGGGTGGCGAAGAAGAATAAGACAAATAAAAAGAAGAAGAAGAAGAGGAAGAAGAGGCCTCCCCTCTACGTCTTCAGGGTTTCCGAGGCAGTTTTTCCTTGGAATAAGGTAAATAATGTCACACCAGTGAGAGTTGCAGAGATAATCTTTGGCAAGTTTCATGCGATGATCAAGTTAATTGTGAAATATCCACATCCAAGTTCATCATTATCATTTGGAGGTTAGTGTATTTTCATGGTTTGTCTTTTTGTAATTTTCATGTTTTCGTGCCATCGGCGCATTACCGAAGGTCGTCTGCCGTTCCTCGATCGCAGGGTCTGCTGGATTACAGGGTCGTTTTCCAACTCCTGCACACACGGTGAGACGGTCCAAACGTCCATTTTTAACCGAAATGGGAATGCATCCGTTTTTTTTTGTTTTTTTTTTCTTTTTTGTTTTTTTTTTGTATACTGAATCGAGGCTCGTGAAAGAGCTAACATTTATTTCACAAACAAACAAATAACATGAAACGGTTCTCCACATTCACATAACCTGAGCTAAGGCACGAGACGTTCATTGGGTAAATGAGGAGGGAAACATAAAATGGACCCACAGAATGGTTACCAAGTTCGATCCTCAAGGAACAGAATGGTCCGAAGTACTTAAAACATTTCATCTTGTTCCATGAATGACATAAAGTTATCCGAGATAACTCCGACCACTGAGGATATCGTTTTACTACAGAAAGGTGATATTTGTTCTTGACACTTTTCAAAAAGGTCAGTTGCACACCTGGATGTCAAATGTGGGGTTGTACTCATTGAACCCCGAGTACAAGTCGGCGTCCTGGTCATCAATGGCCAACATCACGCGCTCGTCCCTCAGGTGTAGAGACATTTCTGGTCCTGCTTGCCTAAGATTACAAAAAAGGGTTATTCCGTTCTGATGTACCATACTGTGTTAGAGAGCGCCGGTGCTGCCGAAGCGGTTTATTGGAAAGGGTTATGCTGGGTGGTTTGCCATTGCTTTCCTAGCAGTAGTTAGAGCAGGAATTTGTAGTTTGTTCAGGGTGCGGTAGATGGCTCACCTACTCTTCGTGGAGAACACAGTGGGATCTTTAAAGTACACCAAAGGATGCCGGCCTATGGGATGCCCGGTTTAACGTAGATCCGAGGGATGGCACACACATTGATGAATCACCTGTGACACACCAGGATGACAGTTTATAGCCGGGTCAGGATTGGAACCCAGACTAGACAGCTTCGAGTGGAGTGTGTACCTGCAAGCCATCACGACTTCATACAATATTAACCCCGACACTCACCTACACCCCCAAACTCAGGTCAACCCTAACTGACACCCCCATATAACTTCACCCACAACTCTAAGTAACCACCCCACCCACCCAGTGGTGGATTAACGCACCACCAAGATGGCACATGCCCAGGGCCCCGAGATCAACGAGGGCCCGGGCAGAGGCGCCACGAGAGTCACGCAACCCGTGCAAGTGCATTGGGCTCGGGGATAATGAGAGATTCCCGATCGTGGTTCACAATCTTTGGACATGAGACCGAGGGTGAGGCCTGACGGGTCTCACTTTGCCACCTTGTGAGTGGTGATAAACACAGCGCAAAGCGAATGCTCCATCTCGAGGAAACAAACAACTGTCATGAAATGAATCAGTTACAAAAACGTTTGACTGATGTTTAACTAGCCCGGACTATTATATGGTGAAGTTAGTATTAGTAGAGAAAGTAGGTCACGTGGAATAATAACTACATTTAATGTTCACAAATGAACAACAATTACAATAAAATTTGTATAATTCCTAATGTTAACAAATATCGATATTGTTTTGCAAATCCAAACGATAATATATTATACGATCAGAAAACAAGCCCTCATCAGTAAATGGACTAACGGATGTGCAAGGCGGAACGTTGTGGGTTTCTTGTTTTAAATCAGAGGTGTGTCAAAGCATGTGTGAGAAGTGTTTTGATTTATGGGAGCGAGACATGGGTAATGAACGTAGAGCAGCAACGAAGGCTGGAAAGGGTGGAAATGCGAATGGTTCGATGGATGTGCGTAGTATCGTTGAGAGAGAGGAAGACAACGCATGTCATCTGTCCCAAGGATGAAACCAAAGTACCCCAGCGGTGCAGAAAAGCGAAAAATAGCTCGACAAAAGGGGAAAAGGGTGGAAAAATATCACCCAAAATTAACTTTTTTCGTTACACAAGTGGTACAACCCAAAAAGGGTCCTCGGCCTGTCTCGCCCATCTAGGGTGGCTTCCATTACCAATGAGCTTGGAGAGGGCTCGCCAAGTGGCTGAAGCACTCAAGCACGCACTCCAACGAAACGTCCAGAAGGAACGGCCGGCTTGGCAGGCGATAGCAAACGGATTGGTAATGGAACACCTTAAGGGTGTAGTACCGGTGAAAAATTGAGAAAACTACATCGGTACCGTTGAGAGGCCTTTACACAAAAACAAAGTCAAGTGAATATCTAGTTTTCAGTTTTTCTTGAAAGATATAATCTTGGCTTTACCTCAGACCGGTTTCAACGCTTCTTTGTCATATTACATGCATATAATTTGCATAAATTAGACCGTCAATAAAAAACAAGGAAAAACAAAGAACACATTTCTACTTCTATCTTCTATGTCACCTATCATTCTTTTCACACAAAACTTGGTACATGTATTATACATGTGTTACTCTACTACCTGATGAGAGGATTTTGTGAAATTATGTCAAATGTTCACTAATTAGCTAATTATGCCAATTACCAGATAAAACTTGGTTGTCCTTCAATAAATCCACAATGGCTACTCCTATAAACAAAGGCCTTCATCATTTTAAAGGAAGTGATATTCTGAATATCCTGTCCAAATTTCAGCCCAAAAGAATGATGCAAATTAAAGTTATAACAAATTTCATGCAAAATATTATATTGAATTGAATTGAAATTTGAATTTTTCAATAATTAGGGGTACTTCTATGACCTCTAATAGCATGATTCTTGTTTATAAGACTATAAGGAAACTGTTCAGCTATTAAAAAATAAAAAATATCACCTGTTCACCGGTACCACACCCTTAAACATGGCATTTTGTTTTCCAAGGGTAATAAAGCATGCGAATTGCTCTAGATATTTTGTAGTCAAATATAAAGCGACATAGACCAAGTGAGTGTGAAAATAACACGGAGTGAGTCCTCTTAGTTATGATATAATTGAGACTTCTGAAACATCACTCGTAATACCCTCTCCCACCTCCACCTGCAGCGGCGCTACACAATGCCAAGGCAAACACGTATGTATATATTTGGCAAAACGTAACATTAAATTTAGTGCGTGCTTTATTAACGCAGTGTAGCAATGAATCGAGTCGATGTATAAATGCATAAAAAATATTTATGCCCAGGTCCCCAAAAAATTATAATCTGCCTTTACACCCACCATGGTTCTCTTTTTGAGGCAATGTTTTTATGGCCGGATGCCCTTCCTGACGCCAACCCTCTTAGTCGCCTCTTACGACACGCAGGGATACGGTGTACCTATTCTAACCAGGGTACACACCGTAATGTGAAAACATTTTGTTGCCTAGGACACATGCTGAATGGAGAAGGTGGCTCAGACTCGGCAACGGTTGCTAGAGTGAGATGTGCATGGAAGAAGTTTCGGGAACTGAGTGGCGTGCTGATGATGAGGGGAGTGTCGTTGAAGCTGAAGGGAAAGGTGTATGCTGCATGTGTGAGAAGTGTTTTGATTTATGGGAGCGAGACATGGGTAATGAACGTAGAGCAGCAACGAAGGCTGGAAAGGGTGGAAATGCGAATGGTTCGACGGATGTGCGTAGTATCGTTGAGAGAGAGGAAGACAAATGATGAACTGCGAAAGATGATGGGAATAGAGCCTGTGATTGATGCTGTGAAGAGAAACAGGTTGAGATGGTTTGGTCATGTGTTGAGGAAGGATGAAAGTGACTGCTTGAGAAGAGTGATGGAAATGAATGCAGAAGGAAGTAGAGGACGGGGAAGACCGAGAAAGACTTGGCTGAAGATGGTGGAAGAAGAAATGCGGGCAAGGGGGTTAACAAGGGGAGATGCAGAAAATAGGGTAAAATGGAGAAGATTGTCATGGGGACCGCAAGGCTAACCCCCACTCTAGCAGGGAAAATGGCCTTAAAATGCATGTTGTTGTTGTTGTTGTTGTTGTTGTTGTTGTTGTTGTTGTTGTACACCCACCACATCCAACCCACACAAAGCAAAGAAACCCCTAACCAAAATAGGCACAACACTGCCTCATCCGAAACCTTTTATTCCTGGGAAAGGTGATGTAGTCATCCACACAAAAAAACAATCACATATGCTTTACAGTGCCACCATATATATTTTCCTCAGGAATATATCAGATATGGTTTGATTTTTTAAATAAAAGTGACCAATTAATGCATCGGAGCTGGCATGCAGGACGAGCTGCACATATAAACAAGAGCAGCACTCGGGAGGGAGCATACCTCTACCAGGTGAACACTCTACCTCTACCAGAAACAGGACCTGCACCAAAATGGAATCTGCTTGTTCGTGTCGCCTAACTAACTCATCCACCTAGTTACCTCCGCCACAAAAGGTGGATGGAGGTTTTATTTTCACCACTGTCTGTCTGTCCGTTCGTCTGTCTGTCTGTCTGTCTGTCTGTCCGTTTGTGACCAAAATATCACAAAAAGTTGTGGACGGATTCGGACAAAATTTGGCAGAGATGTAGTGTATGTGACAAGGACGAAATGGTTCGATTTCGGTGAAGATCTGGGTCCGGATCCAGCTCGTAGAATTTTTAAAGTGATTCTTCACCATTGGGAGATCGGGCCAAAACGATACATAGTCCACAATTTTTTGAAATATCCTGCTATATATTGTTTTTGGCCCTATCTCTCAATGATGAAGAATCATAAATAAATAAAAAATCGTATCTGCATCCATATTCGGATCTTCACCAAAATCTAATCAATTCATCCTCGTCACACACCGAGCCTGTCCACCAAGTTTCGTCCAAATCAGTCCATAACTTTTGAAGATATCCTGCTTTTTGAAAACTTTTTGAAATACAGTATTGTAGCGGCTACCGCTGGGTTTTCACAATCGCCTTGCACCTATCAAGGACGCGGAGCGATCACCATGCCGGGCTCGTCCAGGACGCCCGGGCAGGCCCGCGCTCAACTTGCCAGGCCTCGGTCGGGACGCCCGGGCATGCCCGGGCATGCTCGCCCTCAACTTGCCAGGCCGCAGCCAGGACGCTGGGCCACGCCCCCTCTCGCCTTTCCTGGGCAAACGCTCCGGGATAATATGTATATATATTGCTGCCCGATAAACGGGCTTTTCAGAGTACCTGAGTGTTTTGTTTGAATAAAGCAACTCGGACGAATTCCAGCTTTTTGTCGCGTCCATTCTTCCGATCGACGTGGGAGCCCGAGCTCCTTCAGTATATCAGTTTCAGCCCGATCACTCAATGGTGAAAAATCACTCAAAAAATTCTCAAATCCGGATTGGAATCTTCACCAAAATCCCCAAAATTCGTCCTCGTCAGACACCCAATCTGTCCACCAAATTTTGTTCACAAACAAACGGTGGCAGAGGTGATAAATACGTTCTGTAAAACACCGATTTAATAATTAATTAATGCCTGTTTCACTGTACCAGAGCTGAATTGCGGACAACCGGAGGATCCCGAGTTGGAATCTTCTTTTCTGGTAATAATTATTTTTTGGATCATTCGAGGTCACTCCCTGCCAACGAGACTCCCAACACACACCGCCCGAATGCCTCATCCTATGTGGCAAGAATAGAAGGACGAAGAAAAGTAATAAAACGTAAAGGTGAATGGCGGGGACACTTTCAGGCCATTTTGAGTACGTAGCAAATTCGGTAACGACGTTAAACACGTAAATTTGCACAAGCAAAGGTGAAACTCGACACTCGAAACAAACTGACGATTCAATTCAAATTGCCTCCTCTCACAGACAAAATGGGAAAACGCACAAACTAGTACAAGGACAAAAGTAACGAAGGGTGGACAAAGACAAACAGAGCACTCACTGTATTATAACATGGAAAATAAGAAATCACCACAAACTAGTCAGGACCAGGCCGCTCCCGGCATGCACCGCGCAAGGCGTTGTTTCCATAGTTGCGAGATCCCGCATTTAGCTCCCGGCATGCACCGCGGAGGCTTTGTTTCAAAACTACGAGATCCGCATTTATTTTATTTAATGCGTTACCTCATCACGTTCTGCGTCGACTTTTTGTGCGAGGTCGGTCCTGACTCCGCTACGTACACCATGTACGTAGCAAATTACCGTGCACGTAGTAACCAACCATGGTATCAAAGGTATTATTTGCTGATATATTAGTCTAACATTTAACCTGTTATCCACCATTAACGTCCATTTATTTATTACGTATGCAAATACTGTATACTAGCCGAAACCCGTGGAACATCCACGGAAGGGAGGATGTGGTGTATGGATAGAGTGTACCATTATGGATGGCATAGGGGATTTGCTTGTCCGAGTAAGAGTTAGGAAGAAAGATGAGAATGAAGAGTAGTCTAGTAGGAAGACTAGGTCCCCCTGCACCCCCCGGAGATATACTTCTAATCAGTGTTTCTAGATTGGAAACAATGTGTAGAAAATGACTAGCTATGGCCCCAAGCTGAAAAAATGTCCCACATACCATTTTTATGCAAATTACTGCTGCCATTATCAAAAAAAGACTAGGTCCCCCTGCACCCCCCCGGAGATATACTTCTAACCAGTGTTTCTAGATTGGAAAAAATGTGTAGAAAATGACTAGCTATGGCCCCAAGCTGAAACAATGTCCCACATACCATTTTTATGCAAATTACTGCTGCCATTATCAAAAAAACGATTTTTGACATATCTCAGCCAATATTGCAGATAATTGAAAAATGAAGGTGTCTAGACCCATGTTTTGAAGGGCATAGATCATGATAGAACTATTCATAACATGATTACATGTGTCTATGGTATACTAGTATGCTAATTAGTGCTTTATTTACAAAATAATCACAGTTTTACGAAATAATAGACTCATATTAAGGTCCGTCTACACAGACGTTAACACAAAGTTTTATTTTTCTAAATACCCTGTGAAATTCACCGAATGCCCTGTGAAACCTGGGATTCTTCTCCAGCTTTTTCAAGGGCCCGACTTTTCCCTTCCCTTTGAAGGCACTGGTGCAGTCTTCTCCGCTGAACACATAGTACCCCAGGAGAGTGGCACAGTAGTCCTCTCCCAGGGATTCTGCCAGCTCAGAGACGTTGACAAGTTGGCGATGCTTCCCTGACCCTGTATCCAGGTACACCGTCAGCTTGATGTTGTGGGCATGGTGGAGCAGGATCAGGAGGATGTCTGTGTCCGGTGTTCTGACTACAGCGTTCTTGTATCCGATGGTAGCAGCATGATGGAGGTACAGAACCACCCTGGTATCAGTCTCTTCCTGGTTGCTGTAGATCGTGGGGAGTTCACGTACCTCGACCTGAAACACAAAAAGGCACCGCATTTCAATCACCAGTCACTGCCAGTTTCAGTATATCTCCGGGGGGTGCAGGGGGACCTAGTCTTTTTTTGATAATGGCAGCAGTAATTTGCATAAAAATGGTATGTGGGACATTTTTTCAGCTTGGGGCCATAGCTAGTCATTTTCT
The DNA here is from genome assembly GCF_964187855.1 of Myxine glutinosa. Lineage (NCBI taxonomy): Eukaryota > Metazoa > Chordata > Myxini > Myxiniformes > Myxinidae > Myxine > Myxine glutinosa. The sequence continues at coordinate 122,479,151 of NC_136265.1, forward strand.
ACACATTTTTTCCAATCTATAAACACTGATTAGAAGTATATCTCCGGGGGGTGCAGGGGGACCTAGTCTTTTTTTGATAATGGCAGCAGTAATTTGCATAAAAATGGTATGTGGGACATTTTGTCAGCTTGGGGCCATAGCTAGTCATTTTCTACACATTTTTTCCAATCTAGAAACACTGATTAGAAGTATATCTCCGGGGGGTGCAGGGGGACCTAGTCTTTTTTTGATAATGGCAGCAGTAATTTGCATAAAAATGGTATGTGGGACATTATTTCAGCTTGGGGCCATAGCTAGTCATTTTCTACACATTTTTTCCAATCTAGAAACACTGATTAGAAGTATATCTCCGGGGGGTGCAGGGGGACCTAGTCTTCCTACTAGACTAGAGTGCGTATATGAACAACGTATTTATTGCAATCTACTTAAATGACAACGCTACGATATACTTTTGAAAAATGAATGGATTCGTAATAGGAATCGGCATAGCACCACTCTGGGATTGTCCACTCAGCGGACGGCTTGCTTCGCCTTCGCCCAGCAGATGCCAATACGATGGCGTCGTAAGATGGCGTCGTATCGGCAGTTAATCGGATGCTTTTGGGCCCCAACGTCGGCGAATTCAGATTTTTCGAGTATGGCTGTACGTGATAAACAAAGAGTGCGGTTCGTAGATCGTAAATCCATTAGTGCCATGGGCATCGGGTCACTGGGTGCGGCGTAAAAGGGATAACAAAGTCGAGTCCTTACGCTATTATTATATAGACTAGCCGAAACCCGTGGAACATCCACGGAAGGGAGGATGTGGTGTATGGATAGAGTGTACCATGATGGATGGCATAGGGGATTTGCTTGTCCGAGTAAGAGTTAGGAAGAAAGATGAGAATGAAGAGTGCGTATATGAACAACGATCGCCGACACCGGCACAAATGCATGCTCTGGATTGTCCACTCAGTGGACGGCTTGCTTTCGCCTTCACCTGTCCAATCAGCGGACGGCTTGCTTCGCCTTCGCCCAGCAGACGCCAATACGATGGCGTCGTAAGATGGCATCGTATCGGCAGTTAATCGGATGCTTTTGGGCCCCAACGTCGGCTAATTCAGATTTTTCTGAGTATGGCTGTAGGTGATAAACAAAGAGCGCAGTTCGTAGATCGTAAATCCATTAGTGCCGTGGGCATCGGGTCACTGGGTGCGGCGTAAAAGGGATAACAAAGTCGAGTCCTTACGCTATTATTATATAAATTATAGATACTCCCCGTCGATGTGCTTCTGTGGTAATCGCGAATATGAGTCACATACATGGTCACAGTGCATGACGCCACTGTGACCGTGTTTTGATTAATAAATCTACGAGTCACAAAACACGAACCGAACTCACCTCATGCAGTAAAAAGGTGCAAATCGCTCCTAGAAACCACCTCATCTCTTCAGACCTCAACACACCTCGATAAGTGACGGCAGCGCTCATGGGATCTTCTTCTTCCGTTAAGCTCCAATTTTTTCTCTTTAAGTTAAGTCCAATCAGTCCTCTCTGCTCGAAGTGCTCAGGCCATGCCTTCCCACTCTCATACTTTTATTGCCGTTCGGTGTAGAAAGGGATTGACATATCGTTCGTCTGTTTCAGCTCGTTATCTTTAAGCTTCCTTACGTCTCGCCACCTGCTACACCTCTCTGAGTTACGAGGATTTATGCAACGCACCCCGAGTATCACAACGTCAATCCATTTAACTTTATTAAAATGACGATAAAGACGTTTCCTTATATATCCTAATTTAAAATGTTCAAGGGAATAAAAAGACCATTTGGTTCACACCACCCATGTTCACACCACTCGACTGTCCAATCAGTGGACGGCTTGCTTCGCCTTCGCCCAGCAGACGCCAATAAGATGGCGTCGTAAGATGGCGTCGTATCGGCAGTTAATCGGATGCTTTTGGGCCCCAACGTCGGCTAATTCAGATTTTTCGAGTATGTCTGTACGTGATAAACAAAGAGCGCGGTTCGTAGATCGTAAATCCATTAGTGCCATGAGCATCGGGTCACTGGGTGCGGCGTAAAAGGGATAACAAAGTCGAGTCCTTACGGTATTATTATATAGATAGCGTAATTGTGGTCCCTCAGGAAATATTTACATGCTACCTCATTACATACCTCATTACCCCCCCCCCCTCCCCCCTATCTCTCTCCATCTCATTTTACTCTTAATTTTCCACAATTTAATCCCGGCACCACAACCTCCCACACTAGTGTACGTAATAAATGGACAGGCCCTTCTGTACCTGAGAGACTGTGAAGGGAACCTTCCATATTTACGAATGTTTTGTGGAACCCAAATTTAATTAACACCGTTAAAATCCTTAATGAAAGGTAGTAAAAAGTACATGTTGTCCAATCATAGACTGCTCATATACATATTACGTATTTTTATGACGTGTTGTATCATATCCTTCACAGGACAGTGGTGTTGCTGCTGGGGGTTTGCCATTGCCTTCTCAGCAGGTAGGAAATAGTCACGAGTTCAGGATACTGTCCGCAAGTATTATTTTTGGTTGGTGGATGTGAGGAGACCCACCTTGACGTTTTCAGACAATGCAACCGTCGACCTGCGCGACACCAATGCGGCGGTTTAAAGTCGGGCCGAGAATCGAACCCATCTCGGGTCACTGTCCAGTGCGCTTCCTCTTCACCATCCCGTAGGACTTCTATTGCGATTGTAATAAAAGAAAATCGTCACGTGGTCCAGGTTTTAACATGTTGCGCGTGCGTCACGTGGTCCAGGTTTTAACATGTTGCGCGTGCGTCACGTGGTCCAGGTTTTATCATGTTGCGCGTGCGTCACGTGGTCCAGGTTGTAACAAGTTGCGCGTGCGTCACGTGGTCCAGGTTTTGACATGTTGCGCGTGCGTCACGTGGTCCAGGTTTTAACATGTTGCGCGTGCGTCACGTGGTCCAGGTTTTGACATGTTGCGCGTGCGTCACGTGGTCCAGGTTTTGACATGTTGCGCGTGCGTCACGTGGTCCAGGTTTTGACATGTTGCGCGTGCGTCACGTGGTCCAGGTTTTGACATGTTGCGCGTGCGTCACGTGGTCCAGGTTTTGACATGTTGCGCGTGCATCACGTGGTCCAGGTTTTGACATGTTGCGCGTGCGTCACGTGGTCCAGGTTTTGACATGTTGCGCGTGCGTCACGTGGTCCAGGTTTTGACATGTTGCGCGTGCGTCACGTGGTCCAGGTTTTGACATGTTGCGCGTGCGTCACATGGTCCAGGTTTTGACATGTTGCGCGTGCGTCACGTGGTCCAGGTTTTGACAGGTTGCGCGTGCGTCACGTGGTCCAGGTTTTGACATGTTGCGCGTGCGTCACGTGGTCCAGGTTTTGACATGTTGCGCATGCGTCACGTGGTCCAGGTTTTGACATGTTGCGCGTGCGTCACGTGGTCCAGGTTTTGACATGTTGCGCGTGCGTCACGTGGTCCAGGTTTTGACATGTTGCGCGTGCGTCACGTGGTCCAGGTTTTGACATGTTGCGCGTGCGTCACGTGGTCCAGGTTTTGACATGTTGCGCGTGCGTCACGTGGTCCAGGTTTTGACATGTTGCGCGTGCGTCACGTGGTCCCGGTTTTGACATGTTGCGCGTGCGTCACGTGGTCCAGGTTTTGACATGTTGCGCGTGCGTCACGTGGTCCAGGTTTTGACATGTTGCGCGTGCGTCACGTGGTCCAGGTTTTGACATGTTGCGCGTGCGTCACGTGGTCCAGGTTTTGACATGTTGCGCGTGCATCACGTGGTCCAGGTTTTGCATCACGTGGTCCAGGTTTTGACATGTTGCGCGTGCGTCACGTCGTCCAGGTTTTGACATGTTGCGCGTGCGTCACATGGTCCAGGTTTTGACATGTTGCGCGTGCGTCACGTGGTCCAGGTTTTGACATGTTGCGCGTGCGTCACGTGGTCCAGGTTTTGACAGGTTGCGCGTGCGTCACGTGGTCCAGGTTTTGACATGTTGCGCGTGCGTCACGTGGTCCAGGTTTTGACATGTTGCGCGTGCGTCACGTGGTCCAGGTTTTGACAGGTTGCGCGTGCGTCACGTGGTCCAGGTTTTGACATGTTGCGCGTGCGTCACGTGGTCCAGGTTTTGACATGTTGCGCGTGCGTCACGTGGTCCAGGTTTTGACATGTTGCGTGTGCGTCACGTGGTCCAGGTTTTGACATGTTGCGCGTGCGTCACGTGGTCCAGGTTTTGACATGTTGCGCGTGCGTCACGTGGTCCAGGTTTTGACATGTTGCGCGTGCGTCACGTGGTCCAGGTTTTGACATGTTGCGCGTGCGTCACGTGGTCCAGGTTTTGACATGTTGCGCGTGCGTCACGTGGTCCAGGTTTTGACATGTTGCGCGTGCGTCACGTGGTCCAGGTTTTGACATGTTGCGCGTGCGTCACGTGGTCCAGGTTTTGCCATGTTGCGCGTGCGTCACGTGGTCCAGGTTTTGACATGTTGCGCGTGCGTCACGTGGTCCAGGTTTTGACATGTTGCGCTTGCGTCACGTGGTCCAGGTTTTGACATGTTGCGCGTGCGTCACGTGGTCCAGGTTTTGACATGTTGCGCGTGCGTCACGTGGTCCAGGTTTTGACATGTTGCGCGTGCGTCACGTGGTCCAGGTTTTGACATGTTGCGCATGCGTCACGTGGTCCAGGTTTTGACATGTTGCGCGTGCGTCACGTGGTCCAGGTTTTGACATGTTGCGCGTGCGTCACGTGGTCCAGGTTTATCATGTTGCACGTGCGTCACGTGGTCCAGGTTTTGACATGTTGCGCGTGCGTCACGTGGTCCAGGTTTTAACATGTTGCGCGTGCGTCACGTGGTCCAGGGTTTGACATGTTGCGCATGCGTCACGTGGTCCAGGTTTTAACATGTTGCGCGTGCGTCACGTGGTCCAGGTTTTAACATGCTGCGCGTGCGTCACGTGGTCCAGGTTTTAACATGCGCGTGCGTCACGTGGTTCAGGTTTTAACATGTTGCGCGTGCGTCACGTGGTCCAGGTTTTAACATGTTGCGCGTGCGTCACGTGGTCCAGGTTTTAACATGTTGCGCGTGCGTCACGTGGTCCAGGTTATAACACGTTGCGCGTGCGTCACGTGGTCCAGGTTTTAACACGTTGCGCGTGCGTCACGTGGTCCAGGTTTTAACACGTTGCGCGTGCGTCACGTGGTCCAGGTTTTAACACGTTGCGCGTGCGTCACGTGGTCCAGGTTTTAACACGTTGCGCGTGCGTCACGTGGTCCAGGTTTTAACACGTTGCACGTGCGTCACGTGGTCCAGGTTTTAACACGTTGCGCGTGCGTCACGTGGTCCAGGTTTTAACACGTTGCGCGTGCGTCACGTGGTCCAGGTTTTAACACGTTGCGCGTGCGTCACGTGGTCCAGGTTTTAACACGTTGCGCGTGCGTCACGTGGTCCAGGTTTTAACACGTTGCGCGTGCGTCACGTGGTCCAGGTTTTAACACGTTGCGCGTGCGTCACGTGGTCCAGGTTTTAACACGTTGCGCGTGCGTCACGTGGTCCAGGTTTTAACACGTTGCGCGTGCGTCACGTGGTCCAGGTTTTAACACGTTGCGCGTGCGTCACGTGGCCCAGGTTTTAACACGTTGCGCGTGCGTCACGTGGTCCAGGTTTTAACACGTTGCGCGTGCGTCACGTGGTCCAGGTTTTAACACGTTGCGCGTGCGTCACGTGTGACAGGTTTTAACACGTTGCGCGTGCGTCACGTGGTCCAGGTTTTAACATGTTGCGCGTGCGTCACGTGGTCCAGGTTTTAACATGTTGCGCGTGCGTCACGTGGTCCAGGTTTTAACATGTTGCGTATGCGTCACACCGCCCCGCCACTCTACACCCCGCCCTTCTCTGCCCCACGCCGCTCCTTGCCGCCTCTCCCCTCTCCACCCTACTACGCTCAGCCCAGCCCCACCCCTTGCCACCCTGTGCACCCCGCCACGTCCCATGTCGCCCCGCCCGCACCGCCCCGCCACGCCCTGCCCCATGCCGCCCCGCCCCATGTCGTCCCGCCACGCCCTGCCCCATGTCGCCCTGCCCTGTACCACCCCGCCACGCCCCATGTCACCCTGCCCCGCACTGCCCCGCCCCATGTCGCCCCGCCACGCCACGCCCCGCCCCATGTCACCCAGCCTTGCACTGCCCCTGCCACACTAAACCCTGCCCTGCTCCGCCCCGCGCCGCTCCTTGCCGCTTATCCCCCTCTCAACCCTACCCTGCTCCGCTCAGCCCAGCCCCGCCCCTTGCCACCCCATGTCGCCCCGCCACGCTCAGCCCCACCCCGTCATGCTCAGTCCCGCCCTGCTCCGCCACTCTAAACCCCGCCCTACTCCGCCCAGCCCCGCTCAGCCGCGCCCCGCTGCTTGCCGCCTCTCCACTCTCAACCCCACCCTGCTCCGCTCAGCCCAGCCCCGCCCCTTGCCACCCCGTGTCGCCCCGCCACACTCAGCCCCGTCCCACTAAGTCCAGCCACTCGAAACTCCGCTCAGCCCCGCCACTCTAAACCCCGCCCGCCTCCCCCACCCTGCTCCGCTCCGCCCAGCCCCGCCACTCTAAGCCCCGTCCCGCCCCCCACCCTGCTCCGCTCAGCCCAGCCCCGCCCCTTGCCACCCCGTGTCGCCCCGCCACACTCAGCCCCGTCCTGCTAAATCCCGCCACTCTAAACCCTGCCCAGCCCCGCCACTCTAAACCCCGCCCTGCTCCGCTCAGCCACGCCACTCGAAACCCCGCACTGCTCTGCCCAGCCCCGCTCAGCCCCGCCCCGCTCCTTGCCGCCTCGCCCCTCTCAGCCCCGCCTCGCCCCGTCCCTTGCCGTGCACATTGATTGTCAGGAAATTTATTAGCAGGAGTTTGTCCTTTGGTTGGATTGCTCTTTAGTTCTGGATGAAATAGAACGACAGCGCAGGGTGTGTTCAGTTACTAAGTATCTTGTAGTTGTAGAGCGCTCGCCAAGCGGCTTAAGACTCCATTGGAAACCGTTATTAAGGAACGGCTGGCTTGGCGAGCGCTAGCTATCTGCTTGGTAACTGAACACACCTCATGACGTACGGTGTTAACCTCAGCTAGACCGGAGGAATCGGACCCGCCGAAAACCGCGGATGTTCCGTCATGGCTGGGAGGTGACGTAAGCGGTGTCGTTTCTCTTGCGCGAAGGAAAAGTTCCGTGCGGCGTGTTTCCATGGCGACCATCAAGCTTCGGCCTATCTGGGTCCGTACCAGGTCCACGGCGACACTGCTTATTATGAACACCTTGTGTCACCATCGGCACCCAAGCACCACCCCTGAGCATTATCCGTCACCGGCCACGTGGCGCCACCATTGATCATCGTCTCGACCTGGACATCAGATGACATCGGGATTCGGGACTGAACAATAATGAGTCGGACCTACGTTATCGATGGCGGTTAAAGTACAATACTTCAAAGGTTATTGTAAAGTGAAGTTTTCATTAGAATAAAACCTTTTAATAACGAAGACCACGGAGCCGGTATTCATTGTTTCTCATCAAAGGAACGTTTATAGGTGTGAACAGGTATTGTTAGGGTCGTGTTTCGAGGAAGCCCTTTTACCTTTCGGAGACGAGCAATTACGTGTTTCATACACAGCGATCGAAACCCCGCTGAGATTTCTACGATATGACGTCACTGGTGAAACGTCACGACGACTTCCCGCGACTGCTCGGTGACCTTGGGTTGGCGGTTTGGGTTTCAGAAAACGCAGCTTCGCTGAGTAAGTCCTAAACAATGAGTTCGTTTTGGGGATTTTAAAAGGACAACCCAGAGCTGGACAGACGTTCCAACGCTATCTTACTATAATTCACCAAATGTCCATCCGTCTGTCTGTGTGTGTGTGTGTGTCCGTTCGAAGGTACCGTAAAAACTGCTGAACCGATCGCAAAGATATTTTGGGTGGGTAATCCTGGGACCCCTGGGAGTAAAATAGGCTATTTAGTTTTCCCAATTTCAGCTTTGGTCTCCAGCATTCTCAGTTTTGGACTCCCGCATAACATTCGCGTTCGCATAACGTTCATTGTGCCGATGTTTTCATTGTGACGATGTTGTTTTCCCGGGTGCCGCACAAACGGCTGCACCGATCGAGATTTAACGGATGTTTAAATAAATCGTTTAAAACAAAAAAAAAGCCTTCAATTTCCGATATTTAGCCTTTTCATTTGGGCCTCCCAATTGAAGCCCCGCCCATAGGTCAGGTACCGTTGCTAGTATCTTACAATATACGGCCGAGAATCAGGAAACCTCTGAACTCGCTTTTGGTCTGTCTGGTGTGGGTTCGATTAATGACACGACTGGAACTGTCCGATTGGTGCTTTGCAGGTTCGAGTGGCAAACATTCCAACGCTTTGTCACACAAATACACACAAGCGTGTACACACACACACACAAACAAGGTAAACAAACACACACACACACACACACACAAACAAACAAACAAACATAAACAAAGGTACACACACACAAACAAAGGTACACACACAAACAAAGGTACACACACACACACACAAACAAACAAGGGTACACACACAAACACAAACAAAGGTACACACAAACAAAGGTACACACACACACAAAGGTACACACAAACACACACACACACACACACAAACAAAGGTACACACAAACAAAGGTACACACAAACAAAGGTACACACACACACAAACAAAGGTACACACACACAAACAACGGTACACATGCAAAGGTGCACACACACACAAACAAAGGTACACACACACACACAAAGGTACACACACACAAAGGTACACACACACACAAAGAAAGGTACACACACACACAAAGAAAGGTACACACACACACACACAAAGAAAGGTACACACACAAACACAAACAAAGGTACACACACAAACACAAACAAAGGTAAACACAAACAAAGGTACACACACACACACACACACACACACACACACACACACACACACACACACAAACAAAGGTACACACACACACAAACAAAGGTACACACAAACAAAGGTACACACACACACAAACAAAGGTACACACACACACACAAAGGTGCACACACACACAAACAAACAAAGGTACACACACACACACACACACACACACAAAGGTACACACACACACACAGACAAAGGTACACACACACACACACACACACAAACAAAGGTACACACACACAAACAAAGGTACACACACACACAAAGGTACACACACACACAAACAAGGTACACACACACAAACAAGGTACACACACACACACACACACACACAAACAAAGGTACACACACACACACAAAGGTACACACACACACAAACAAAGGTACACACACACACACAAACAAAGGTACACACACACACACACAAAGGTACACACAAACAAAGGTACACACACACACACACACAAAGGTGCACACACACACACAAACAAAGGTACACACACACACACACACACACACACACACACGCACACACACACACTAATACTTTCTTTGGAGTGTGTTCTATTGTTTGTTGCATCTCGTTCGTGTCTGAAATGCCAAAGGACTCCTCGATCCCCCTCCTCCCTCCTCCCGCCTCCTCCCACTCGTCCTTCCCCCAATGGCAGCAGGCGCAGGGAAAGTTTTCCTGACAAGGAGCATCAAGTTTCACCAGAAACGGAACTTAAGTCGAAACCAGTCATTGTGAAACGTCAAGGAACTTTAACATCCTCGACTTCCAAGTTTTAATTGTGTTCCACTGGAAAACCTTGGGGGAAATGGACGAATCCCTCGGCGGCTCAAGTTGGGTTTTTTGAATTGGAAGTGGAGTAAATAATTCTATGAAACTTGCGCTCGGAAAACAAAGGGTAAACAAGTCAAACAAATCAATAAATCATTTCCTAAAACATGCGTGGCTTTGTTTGCTCAACAACTCCTCTTCTTCTCTACATCTTAATCCCAACAGGTAGGGAGGGGCCCGCTACTCCGATCCACCTTCTCCATTCCCCTTAATCCTTCGCATCTGCCTATCAATCCCACCCCCTCCCCATATTCCTCTCAATCCCACCCCCTCCCCATATTCCCCTCAATCCCACCCTCACCATCTTCCTCTCAATCCCACCCCCTCCCCATATTCCTCTCAATCCCACCCCACCCCCCATCTTCCTCTCAATCCCACCCCCTACCCATATTCCTCTCAATCCCACCCCACCCTCCATCTTCCTCTCAATCCCACCCCCTCCCCATATTCCTCTCAATCCCACCCCCACCCCATATTCCTCTCAATCCCACCCCCACCATCTTCCTCTCAATCCCACCCCCTCCCCATATTCCTCTCAATCCCACCCCCTCCCCATATTCCTCTCAATCCCACCCCCTCCATCTTCCTCTCAATCCCCCCCCCCCCCCACTTCCTCTCAATCCCACCCCCTCCCCAGATTCCACTCAATCCCACCCCCACCATCTTCCTCTCAATCCCACCCCCCCCCCACTTCCTCTCAATCCCACCCCCTCCTCCACCTCCTCTCAATCTCATCCCACCCATCTTCCTCTCAATCCCACACCCCATATTCCTCTCAATCCCACCCCCTCCTCCACATCTCATCCCACCCATCTTCCTCTCAATCCCACACCCCACCTCCTCTCAATCCCCCCCCCCCACCTCACCTCCTCTCATTCCCAACCCCCCCCCCCCCACCTCTTCTCAATCCCCCCCCCCCATCTCCTCTCAATCCCCCCCACCCCACCTCCTCTCAATCCCACTCCCCCATTACTAGTCAGCTGGTACTCATATACCCGACCTCAGAAGCAAGACAGGACGAGTCAACCCACGTGGTGTTAATTCAACGGCAACAGGTGCTCAAACTCAGGGTCCTGAGAACACAAGTCGTTAAGCGAACACCAGGCGGGTCGTTTCGGTGACGTCACGATGCGCGAGCACCTGTCGATGACGTTTTGTCTGAGCAAGTAAAACCGAGTGTTTCTATTTATTTATTTTCCTCGACAGAAACAACATGATGAAGCCAAACCCCAGAACAATCCCTGGATTTGCACATGTCCCGGATGGTTTCCCTGAACTGCTGCAGTCCAAAACGACCATTTAAAACTCGTGCAGAGACAAACACCGGAAATGAATAAAATGCAAGGAACACAATGTTAATAAGAATTTCTTTATTTACATTTTGGGCGCTTTCACAACCCGTGAACAAGGGTGCGGAAAACAGCGCAGCATCAGTCATAAGACTTACACACACTTTGGGACAAAACCCCAAAGGTTTCGGTGAGGTTTGTGAGAGAGAGCGAGAGAGAGAGAGAGAGAGAGAGAGAGAGAGAGACAGACAGAGACAGACTCAGTGGGACAAGGCAGACACGTTCCCTGGGGTCGTGAGTCTTCATTTACCCGCTTAACGGTCCAGGAGGAGGTCAAGACCAAGACAAATGAAGGGAATGATAGAAATCGGGCCAGAAACCAAGACAGGGGACGACATACATTCCGGGAGGGAATTGGATGGAATGGTACAGGAATTGGTATGGGGATGTGTTAGGGAAAGGGCTCAAAACAGGACCAGCAACCCCTTATAAAAGGGGGAAATGGAAGGGGGAGAAACAGTTATTTGGAGGATGGGGGTGTGAGGAGGATGGTATGACAGACAAAACCTCAGATGTAAGACTTATTTCACCATCTGGTGAAAACAAGGTAACAGCTTCACAGGAGCAAGAAAACCTGGCTTAAACAAGGCCTCGAGCCAAGGCAGACGGAAGACCGCCCAACCAAAGGCCTTCGTTTACTACGCATGACATGCTATCGGAGAAACGTCAAGCAGATTATTTAACAAAGCTCGAACCGACAAACATGGCCCACGTGCGGCCTACGTGCGGCCTACTTCGGTATTTTAAAGAGGTTAGCATTCCATGTCACAAAATACATCTCTTGCCTATAGCATGCAAAATAACATTTCTAAGAGCAATTTAACAACGCAATATAATTTAATCATAATTATCACAAAGTATTTACACGAGTGGATAACATTACAAAAACACACACACACACACACACACACACACACACACACACACACACACACACACACACACACACACACACACACACACAATTTCCCCCAAATTGGTTGTACCACATTCTTTCCATGCACATAAGGTCAGCGTCACAAGAAAAACGTTCAATTAATTAATCAAATTGATGTTAAAACAATAACGGAATTTTTGCTGATCTACCGTCGTCTGTCAGGTCTCCCCCTTGGTGGGGAGAGGGGGAGGAGCTTGCCCTGCACTTCCGGTTTGAAGGTGATTTTCTGTCAGGAATCAAAACACTTGAATTTCTGAATATTTATATTCTGAACGCAGAATGGAAAGCAACACCATGTACAAAGGGTCCACATTCACCACGGGGTTACACTGAGTACGACCTTAAACAAGGAAGCGAGGCCGTTTGGTCATGTTGCACTCGCGCATAAATTTTTGCTACAGCTTTAAAACATCAATAGTCTTGATAATTTACGAAAATATAAATAACACAATCTTGACAGGGTGACCCAACGTGTGTGTGTTCGCGTATTTCACACGAGGGAGGCTACATTGGTCATCATACGACTTAGTGCAATTCAAGATCACAACATGGAGGCTATATTGGTCGTGAGACCACGTGGATCCACCATTGACGGGGAAAGAGTAACCAACGGTCCGCTGTTCGGGGTTTGGGCTGTGAGGATCCCAAACCATTTCCAGGATGGTTACAAACTCAGGATATGAGAATCCCCTCTCATGGGGCAGAACAATGTATCCATGAACAATGACTCCATGAACAATGGCTCCATGAACAATGGCTCCATGAACAATGGCTCCACAAACAATGGTGCCACAAACAATGGCTCCATAAACAATGGCTCCATAAACAATGGATCCATGCACAATGCCTCCTGAACAATGATTCCTGAACAATGACTCCATGAACAATGACTCCATGAACAATGACTCCATGAACAATGGCTCCATGAACAATGGCTCCATGAACAATGACTCCATGAACAATGGCTCCATGAACAATGCCTCCTGAACAATGATTCATGAACAATGATTCATGAACAATGGCTCCATGAACAATGACTCCATGAACAATGACTCCATGAACAATGACTCCATGAACAATGACTCCATGAACAATGACTCCATGAACAATGGCTCCATGAACAATAACTCCATGAACAATGGCTCCATGAACAATGGAGTGGCAGGATCGTCGCATAAATGTTTATTTGATGACGGGCGTGATTTCAGAGACCTCATAACAGAGTAATAAATAAATCCATCCGTGCAATGGAGTAGTGAAAACCGGAAGGAATTTCTGGGCCTTGTGGGCTTTCAAATAAAACTAAACAAAAAATATTCAAATCATCATATTGCGTGACATACTTCAGAGAAACCGCAGGCAATTGTTGCAAAAGGAATGCAAACATTAAAGTCCACCATGCCTGGCATAACTCGCCAAACCACTTGTGCATTGTGATGGGCCAATTACCTGTCTTTGCCATCTCTGTTGAACAGAATATGCAAAACAAACACGTCCGGTTGTGACAAGGACTTGCATCTCCGAGGAACATCCATCGCCCGCACCAACGGCGGCTTCTCCGAGGACTTCGCCGCCTTAACGAGCGATGACCACGTAGGACCAATGCAGTTCTCGTGACGATGCTAGAACCACATTCTGGTTGTACCAAGATTTTTTCAAATTTCGTCATCTTTCAGTTTAAAAACCTCGCCGAAGATTTTTTCATCTCTAAAGTGTAGGAAAGTCTTCATTCATTCATTCATTCATTCACTCATGTGCAGTGCTTCGTTGCCAGTTGCATACCTTTTTAGAAGCGCAGCTGTACCACCGATACAGTGCTCCCTTTATGTCGGGGCTGGAATTTAGAATTTGGCCAAAATGCCGATGACAGCCGACAAAACGTCAGCAAAAGCACGTGAAGGCAAAAGGTTGAGGTAATGACATTTAAAAAAAAAAGCTATCCTCACAATTATTTCTTCACCGAAGTTATTTATGGGGAACATTTGCAAATGACCTTTAACCTTGCAGTCTCGCCTGCATCCACACCACACGGTCCAGCTACGGTAGTAAAAATGTGGAAACTCATTTTTAACCGGCCGATGGAACAACTACCACAACAAAAAACGAGCTCGGCGTTGTGTTCTCAAATTTGAATTCTTACTTCGACAGGAAATTAGAGAACGGCTAGAATCGTTGTACAAAGGGACCTTCACGGACAACTGCCATATGCGAGAAGAAGAATAAGGACACTCTGCAGCTATAAAACGTCAGAATAAACAAATGTCAACCAAAGTCTTTGAATCTCTTTTGCAGCAATAAGTTGACCCGTTTGTATCGATTTCAAGAACTTATCAAATTTGCTACATATCACTGGAGGTCCTACCTGGACTGACTGCACGGCTTTCTCTCAATTATTCTGTACAAATACCTTGCTTTAATATCCCCTGCCAGTGTGGCCTGTTGTTTTTCGTGACCGAAGCTCGACACACACCGTGGCCAGTTCTTGAGGATCGGACGCCCGTGGATAGAGCTCCATGGCTTGGGCCACGAGGTTCTGAGGAAATACTCCACACAAACGTTGATAAGCCCTCTGCCTGCTTTTTTCCAAATTGGCTACACTTACATCTCCGCCGGAGCTACGATCACAGTTCCTGACATCGACACCATTGTTACTGCCGCCACCGCTTCGAACGACTGGCAGCCCGGTGTCTAACGCGGGCGGGAGACAGCGCGGATGGTATCCACTGTGGTAACCCGGTAGAGACTGTCTGTGTGGTGAGGGTTGCGTCATCATGTTTCCAGACCACGTTCTTGGCTGTGGTTGGTGATGTGGATGTGGTGGATGTTCATATATGAAGCCATCGGACAAGCAGCCCCTGTGGTCATGGGCGCAAGGTGGTGCAAGTTGGGGTGAGTATGCTTGTTGGTACCAATTGTCATGGGGTTCTGGGTATTGAGTCGGGACAAGTGGCGGTTGCGTTGGCTGCTGCTGCTGCATTGCATAATGCAAGCTGTAGTCGATGTTTTGAGGGTGATGATGTGAAGGATAATTTGTGAAATAGCTCTCTTGAGGTCTATAGTATGTCGTTGGAGGTAGGGAGGTGTCATGGCTATTGTAGCCACTCTCTTGTTGCACTATACGCGAGGAAACCCCTGATGGATGCATTATCGAAGGGCAGGGACTCATCGAGCAGAAACCAGAGTCTATTGCGAAATCTTCTTTGACAGGTGGCCATGGTGCGTGCTTGAGAGAAGATGGAGGAGTAGGAGCAACGCCAACGGTCGAATAAAACGATTGGGTAAGAGGTGTCGGTGAAAGGTGCGATTGGCTGAGAGAGGAGGAAGAGGAAGAAGACAATGGAGATAACTGGCGACGAGACAGAGATGTAGCAGATGAAGACACTTGAAGACTCATGGGCTGCTCCACACATGGCTGAGGCACTGGAGATGGGCGGGAAGATTCGCCATCTGGCGCAGAAGCAGCTCGGCCTGACATCCGGGAACGTTCCGCACCGGGAGATCCTTCGGCCTTGCGTGACGTCGTGCGGCCATCTTGGTCGGCTTTGGCGGTGGCGCGGAGCTCATCGGCGAGGGAACGGAGAGGATGGCTTGCTCTCTCTGGATGCCAAAACTTGCACTTGTTACCATAGGTGCACTTCTTGCCTGCACAAAGATAGGTAAAAATTAGTTGCCAGCCACGGCAGGTGGCCTATAATTGCAAACTTTGGGGAAGCAATCATACCGCTCAATCTGCAAGGCATGGAAGTGCAATTGCCATTGTAAATATACGGAGTGTAAAAGTGTAAAAGTGTAAAAGTGTAAAAATGTAAAAGTGTAAAAGTGCGCCCTTGACAGCAAGCATATGTATTAAACAGGCCCAGGCTGTTTTTGTGGGGAAGGCTAAATATGTCCCATCTCCAAAATGTATGTTTGATATTAAATCGATGATTCATGCAATCAAATAAAATCAGTAAAAGTTTATAAATGCAAATGGTGGACTTGCAAGTCGGTAGAGCGATGTTTTGGCGAGAAACCACTCGCCTTCTTCACGGCAAATGCTATAGTGAAGAAGAAGCTTGAATATAGTCACATGACAAACAACCGTTGGTATCTCAACTCATTGCCATCTCAACAAAAGTGGCGGTTTGCGATTTAATCTGTCACGGACGTGGGACAAGGCTATTACATCTCTCCCACGTTGTCCGCAATCGTCATGGGATTCCCATATTGGTCAACAGACAAATTGATCTCAGCAACGGTTGATGTCACATCACGATTTTCAAGCTTCTTCTTCACTACGACATCTGCTGTGAACAAGGTGAGTGGATTCTCGTTGAAACATCGGCTCTAACGAATTGCAAGTCCAGATTTTGCATTTATAAACTTTTACTATGTTTCATATTGATATTTTCTCCCGCCAGGGAGTAATGCATTCGATCGTGTCCGTCCGTGTGTGTGTTCGTGTGTTCATGAACAAGATATCTGGAAAAGTTCTGAACGGATTTGGATGAAAGTTGGATAAGGAAGAATGGATTAGTTTTTGGTGAAGCTCAGGATATTATTCCCGATCCAGGAATTTTTTGAAGGATTTTTCAACATTGGAAGATGGGGCTCAGCAGTGGCCACCCACGGCGGGAGTATGCGCTCTACTGAGTGGCGTTCTAGTTGATATTTTATTTCCATACACACTCATGTTATAGGATAAATGTAGACAAACCCAGACAGGTCAACTGTACAAAGTATTTCCAATTACACATCTAAATGGCTAAATAAGGCTGTTCCCAAGGATGCAAGAAAACAGATGACGTAGGATGCAACATGGTAGACAAGCAAGTATGTAAGACACAACATGGTGGACAAGCAAGTATGTAAGACACAACATGGTGGACAAGCAAGTAAGTAAGATGCAACATGGTGGACAAGCAAGTAAGTAAGACGCAACATGGTGGACAAGCAAGTAAGTAAGATGCAACATGGTGGACAAGCAAGTAAGTAAGATGCAACATGGTGGACAAGCAAGTAAGTAAGATGCAACATGGTGGACAAGCAAGTATGTAAGACGCAACATGGTGGACAAGCAAGTATGTAAGACACAACATGGTGGACAAGCAAGTATGTAAGACGCAACATGGTGGACAAGCAAGTAAGTAAGATGCAACATGGTGGACAAGCAAGTAAGTAAGACGCAACATGGTGGACAAGCAAGTAAGTAAGACGCAACATGGTGGACAAGCAAGTAAGTAAGATGCAACATGGTGGACAAGCAAGTAAGTAAGATGCAACATGGTGGACAAGCAAGTAAGTAAGATGCAACATGGTGGACAAGCAGGTAAGTAAGACGCAACATGGTGGACAAGCAAGTAAGTAAGACGCAACATGGTGGACAAGCAAGTATGTAAGATGCAACATGGTGAACAAGTCTATTTATTAAATATATATGGGAAATGATGGAATTTCACTCCTTCCCATATATTTGTAACAAATAGCATCCTCCTCCATCTCCCCCAAGCCTGAGTCTCTCAGCACTTTCAGGTGCTCTATCCCGGTAGACCTCCTTTGTAGCAGCTAGACACGAATGGAAAGAGAATGAGGGACATCTCAAAAGTACTGCCACCCCAATAATTTATCAAGTAAATGGTGTTTTTATCTGCGACGTGTCGCAGGTCAAGAAGATCTCCACTTGATGTTTTTTGTTGTTGCGGTTTTTTGGGGGCGTCCATTTTTGAAATATGCACCCATTGGTCAAATAGCTAGCGGAGCCCACCCACATTTGTCGCTTGACTCATCCACCATGGTACGCAGATGAAATATTATGGCCGCCATCTTGGTTTTCTGGTGGGCCGAAGACATCAGGCCTGTGGGCCTCTGCTGATTATACACTGCCTGGATTTGTTGCTTCAGATTTCCATTGGATTTGTTTGGGTCGAGTGTTATTCACGATTAGGGACCCCCCAAAAAACTAACCATATGTCAAATAAAAATTATGAGTGAGGTTTAATCAGACCATCAGCACACATGGTACACGGCTCCCTGAAAAAAATAGCGTTACGTAATTTTTGAACGGCCCCATATTGGGGTTAAACAATCCATGATCATGTGACAAATCAGCTCGTTCTGATACAACTATGGTGGGGGCTGACATGGATGAGATATGTCGAGTTAATGTTTTAATAGTGCATTAAATGCGTGTTTCCCAATCACGCTGTTCATCTTTTATAGAGTGTTTTAAATACGTGTTTCTCAATTGGCCCGTTACTGGATTTTGTCGCAGGTTGTGACCACAGTGCAGTCATTCCTGTTTAGTAAAGGGTGATCACAGGGTTACATGTACACCGCCACATCATTTATATATCGAGTTTATTCACTTTTTTTGTTACCTCCACCACCGAAGGTGGACAAAGTTTGTGCATTAGCCACTGGTTGTCTGTTAGCAGGATATCTCAAAAAGTGAGATGGATTTGGAGAAAACTTGGTGGACAATTTGGTTGTGCGACAAAGACAAATTGATTAGATTTTGGTGTAGATCTGGATCCAGACACTACAATTATTAAATTGTTGAGAGACAGGGCCAAAAACGATATATGGCACTACATCTCAAAACATTATGGACGGATTACGGCAAAACTCTTTGGATGAGTTGCTACGGTGACAACAACAAGTCAATTCGATTTTGGTCCAGGTCCGAATCCAGATCCGGCCTATCAGTGGGATACAAAACGTAAACTGTTCAGCCTGGCGGAGGTGTGCGCTCGACCGAATGCCGTTCTAGTTTTGATTTACGAATCAAAACAATGGCACGTAGTTCCAAGGACGCGGCCATATCAGAAGGCTTCAGCGAACAACGAGAAATCGGAACTCTTATTAAATTAATGTTGCAGAAGAAAAACATCGAATAAATCCACCTCGAAAAAGCAAAACCAAATCCACCAAGCCCAAGGGTCTTTAGACACCAGAAGTAAATCCACAGGGACTAAGTGAGCAAATGTCATCGATTCGATGTCTGTGGACATTCATTTGCACACCAGTTTCTTTTTTTACTTCAAGACCAGCTGACCGAGGTACACCTCGGTTTTTCATAACATCAACAACATGGCAAACACGATCATGTGATCAGATTCAAGGTTTCCACAAGTTTAAGCGCAGGGCAAAAATACCTGCTGGTGTCTCTTTAAACAAAAGGAAGAATTTACGTCGATGGTTTGTGGATACAAGGCAAACATGACAGGCCAAATAGCCTTGTTGTTCCGATACAGGCTTAGGGATCCTTTGAGGGTAACGTCATGGAATATGTGACCTGTCGCTCACACACAATCTATGCCAGGTGTGCGAGCACTACTCGTACCACCACCAGTGTGCACTGTGCATAGACCCTTAGAAGTGATGTTTGACATCCCCTGAAGAAGAACGTCCAACGTCTTCAGTAAACAACAAGCAGGCTGTTTGACCGATTGGCAAAGTGCGCTGAAGAGGGTGGAGGTAGAATGTTTCGATATGAAATAAAGTTGTTCAATGGCGGTGTCACTTATGGAGGCGGGTGACGGAACTTTTGGGATGACCCTCTAAAGCCATAAAGGCTATTCATGCCTGAACCTATGCTTGTTGTAGGTTGGTTTTACAACGTTGTAGGCCAAACATAACTCTTAAAAGTCTGCTGAACTATGCCTTAAGACGAGCAGGAACAAAGGGTTGCTCAAAGTGAAAGCACAATCAATTATAATCCCCGAGAGTTAGAAAGACAAAAGGAGACCTTGGCACACCCATTACCAGAACAAAGCAAGTTCACCAACATCACAGCTGAACACACAGACCTTAGTCACCAAACTTCCCAGAATCAACTACGGGGATATTACATGGAAACCTTCATGGACTGAATGATTGAAGAAGCCAATTTGTTACACTCGCGTCATACTCCAAAACATTTGCATTCGCTGCACGTCACCGGATCGCCGGGAGCATTGGCACATACCGTAGGGACAATGGACTCGGCGGCCTTCGTTCGGGACGGGACGCTTGCGCAAGAAGTTGTCGAGGGATGGACCGTTTCTCCCCAAGGGGTCATCGGGGGGCATAAACCTGCAACAGCACAATGCAAAGGATCCCGTGTTGAAAAAGCTGTCCAGCTGAGTTTCCTCATTTGTTATAGGAATGTGATGAAGGAGTTAAAAAAATAAGGGTGAGAAAACAACATTTGGGAGGGAGTGGTGTGCGTGGGTGGGTGCCATTTACGAGGAACGTGTAAGGTGACACACACACACACGCACACACACACGCACGCACGCACGCACGCACACACACACACACACACACACACACACACACACACACACACACACACACACACACACACACACGGCTGGGTGGAGTGAAGGGAGATATAAAGGTAAATGAAAAAAACTATTTATGACTGAAGTACCTTTTTATTTTGCATATCGCCCTGCACAAGTATCAAAGGGCCGAAACGAGGAGAGTGCATGGTCTCTCGACATCACAGATAAGATATGAAAACAATGTATAGTTATTAGTAGATTTATTAGTCGAAACAATTTGTCAGTGTTTCTCTCCTGTAATTCTACCATTCATAGGAGGGACGCAATGGCTTAGTAATGTCACTTTGATAGAACATTTCATAATTTGATTCACAAAATCTATTATAGATATATATATATATATATATATATATATATATACAGTGGAACCTTGACTTACGAGTTTAATTCGTTCTGTGACCGAGCTCGTAACTCAATTTGCTCGTTTCTCAAATTAAATTTCCCCATTAAAATGCATTGAAATGCTATTAATCCGTTCCAGCCCGCCAAAAACCACACCAATTTTTTTTTAAATATACAGTATATATAAAAATATCTCGCGCTTTATATTTCACCTGTATGCAGCATACAAGTTGGCAGGATGGCCTGGACTGGAGGTACGCACACTTGACTCTGAACTGTCCAGCCTGGGTTTGAATCCCGACCCAGCTATAACCTGTCATGGGTGAATCACAGGCAGGGTGATTCATCAATGTGTGTACCGCTAAACTGGGCGCCCCTTTTGCGTCCCATTAGTTGTTGGATGTTAAGGATCTCACCGTGTTTTCCACAAAGAGAAGGCGAGCTATCGCGTGCACTCTGAACAAGTTGTGGCCTGGCATGCTCTTCTCCTCTGCCGTTATATACGTCCTCCTCGGCATCTTTTTCCAGAAGAGCCCTGTCTCGTCACAGTTGAAGATTTGCTGGGGGATGTATCGTTCAGCTTCTATCAGTTCGGCAAAAGTTATAATAAAATCTTCAGCTGCCTTCACATCCGAGCTTGCTGCCTCACCATGCCTGACGACGGAGTGAATGCCGGTCCTCTTCTTAAAATTATCAAACCATCCCCGACTGGCTTTGAATGACTTCCGATGCCTTGTCCGTTGATGTTCCCGCCGCCTGCTGCACCAAATCCCCGTAAATGTCTCGGGCCTTCTCACACATGATGCTCTCGGTCACGGTATCTCCTGCGAGCTGCTTCTCCGTCAACCACACAAACAACAACTTCTCCATCTCTTCATGGACAGAGGTCCGGAGCTTTGAAATAATCGTAACGCCCTTGGCTGGCGTTATAGCCTTTATCGACTCCTTCTGCTTCAAAATCGTACATATCGTAGAAGTACTACGATCGTACTGCCTCACCAAGTCGACAACACGCACACCTCGCTCATGTTTTTCGACGATTGCGTGTTTTATATCCAAGCACATCATCCTCTTCTTCTTCTTCTTCTCAGTACTGCCCTTGGCACTCAATTTCTTAGGACCCATGGTTAAAACTAAGAAATTTTCCAAAATAACCAAAATGCGAAAACAAAGCAGCAGCTATATACGGCAGAGATGCTTGCACGGCAAGATAACCACGTGACCAGAACCCACCTGGTGGCGGGTGGCGTAAGCTCCAAAATAACCAAAATGCGAAAAAAAAGCAGCAGCGATATACGGCAGAGATGCTTGCACGGCAAGATAACCACGTGACCGGAACCCACCTGGTGGCGGGTGGCGTAAGCTCCAAAATAACCAAAATGCTAAAACAAAGCAGCAGCGATATACGGCAGAGATGCTTGCACGGCAAGATAACCACGTGACCGGAACCCACCTGGTGGCGGGTGGCGTAAGCTCCAAAATAACCAAAATGCGAAAACAAAGCAGCAGCGATATACGGCAGAGATGCTTGCACGGCAAGATAACCACGTGACCGGAACCCACTTGGTGGCGGGTGGCGTAAGCTCGTAACTCAGATCTCGGCTCGCATCTCAAAGCAATAAACCGCCCGAGCGACGGCTCGTATCTCGGAAAACTCGTAGGTTGGTGCACTCATAAGTCAAGGTTTCACTGTATATACATATATATATATATATAAGGATAATGCTATCTTTCTGTCGGTCTGAAATAGAAATAGAAAATGCTCCTCAGAGAGAAAAAATAATTCAGTAAAAGTTGCTTCAAATTAATCCAAACATACGGCAAACTTACAATTTAAAAAATCAGACAAGAGATTAAACCCGAGCGGTGTATAAGCAAGACTGCTGCCTCGAACGCTCCATATTATTATTATTTTTTTCCCTAAGATATACGCAACCTCCCATTTTTGAGCTTTCAACCAGTGCAAGAATAAAAGGCATCGTTTTTTTTTCTTTCTTATTTTATATCATAATGTTACCACGGGCTTCTATTAGTAGATAATAATTCACTATACTTCTAATCTAGTCAAAGTAGTGGCTTGACCTACCACTAATTACAACAAAATAATTTTCACTGCAGTGCATTTCACAAATATACCCTAAACACCATACTAAAAGTACACCAAAATATATTTGGTGGAAAGCTGTCAAATTTGCATAATCTGCAAATTAGCTGCCGCCATTAAGAAAAAAAAATCAATTTTCCACAATAAATCTGCATCCAAATATCCAATCATGAGAAATTAAGTGTCCAAACCCATGTTTTCAAGGTCATCGAATATGATTAGCACACTTCTAAATTAATTATATACATACAATTATGTGAAATATGCAAATTATATGCCACTGTTATTCAAAAACAAGACCAAAAGTGTAATAGCGGTGTAGCCGGGCTAATAAAATATTATAAACCACAAACACATATGATTAGCTTTTTAAACAGTCGCTAATGCTGTTCATAACATTAAAACACCCCCCCCCCCCCAAAACACACATACACACATCCCCCCCCCCAACACACACATACACACACCCCCACCCCCCCCCAACACACACATACACACACACCCCCACACACCCCCCCCCCAACACACACATACACACACACCCCCACACATCCCACACCTACACACACATACACACACACAACACGAGCTGTGTATGAGCAACAGACTGCTGCCTCGAACGCTCCATATTATTATTATTTTTTTCCCTAAGATATACGCAACCTCCCATTTTTGAGCTTTCAACCAGTGCAAGAATAAAAGGCATCGTTTTTTTTTCTTTCTTATTTTATATCATAATGTTACCACGGGCTTCTATTAGTAGATAATAATTCACTATACTTCTAATCTAGTCAAAGTAGTGGCTTGACCTACCACTAATTACAACAAAATAATTTTCACTGCAGTGCATTTCACAAATATACCCTAAACACCATACTAAAAGTACACCAAAATATATTTGGTGGAAAGCTGTCAAATTTGCATAATCTGCAAATTAGCTGCCGCCATTAAGAAAAAAAAATCAATTTTCCACAATAAATCTGCATCCAAATATCCAATCATGAGAAATTAAGTGTACAAACCCATGTTTTCAAGGTTATCGAATATGATTAGCACACTTCTAAATTAATTATATACATACAATTATGTGAAATATGCAAATTATATGCCACTGTTATTCAAAAACAAGACCAAAAGTGTAACAGCGGTGTAGCCGGGCTAATAAAATATTATAAACCACAAACACATATGATTAGCTTTTTAAACAGTCGCTAATGCTGTTCATCTATCTATAATTCCAGCAATCTCTCTGTGTGTGTCTGTCTGTGTGTTTGTCTGTGACCGCTGTTTCTCGACAACCACGGGTCCGATATACTTGAAACTTGCCAGGTATATTGCTGGGGACCCGAGGATGTGCCTTTTCAAGGTTTCATATTAATCGGACAATTACTGACCGAGCTATGTCCAAAAAACGCTTCAACCAATCAGAGAGCAGCGAGCTATCACGTGTGCCGAACGTGGCGATCAGACTCTGCCTCGGACGGCACATTTGACAGCGTATTCATTTATTTCACGTTGGAAAACTATGTTGCCGTTAAACTATGTTTTAAAACGAATTCAAACTGCGATTAAATTAAAACGATTCATCCTAACTGCGATTTGCGAACTTCCGGACAGTGACGACTTATCTTCCGGCAGCCAATCACAGAACGCTCTGTTGCGTAGGCGTGGCCGATGTGAGACGAGCGGAGCTGAGCGCGTTACGAGCTGACCGCCATTACGGTACGTAATTCGATTTCTTATGCGCATTATTTCTCCCAATTCAGTCAGAGCGAAGGGCGGAAGCGAAGAGCGTTGGTTTTTTTGTTTACGGGCGTACGGGCGGGGTAGAGCGTACGGGTAGCGTTTTTTTTTTTTTTTGGCCACGGGACGGGCACCCACGTACGGCCAATGCCCTATGTTGGCGTTAAACTATGTTTTACAACTAATAAAAACGAATTTGCGATTCATTCGCTTTCCTGCGCGTTTGTGTACGCGATGGCGATTTCTTTACCAAACTCCGGAAGCCGTTCGCTTTGGACCGAACCATTGCATGTAAATAGAGGGGGGGGATTGTCACCACTCGCAAGCCGTTCGCTTTGGACCAAACCATTTCATGTAAATAGAGGGGGGGGATATAATTTTAGATATATATATAGTACGGGCATGCCCTAGTCTATCTATAATTCCAGTAATCTCTGTGTGTGTGTGTGTCTGTCTGTGTGTTTGTCTGTGACCGCTGTTTCTCGACAACCACGGGTCCGATATACTTGAAACTTGCCAGGTATATTGCTGGGGACCCGAGGATGTGCCTTTTCAAGGTTTCATATTAATCGGACAATTACTTACCGAGATATGTCCAAAAAACGATTCAACCAATCAGAGAGCAGCGAACTAGCGCGTGTGCCGAACGTGGCGGACACACTCTGCCTCGGATGGCACATTTGAGAGCGTATTCATTTATTTCACGTTTGCAAACTATGTTGGCGCTATGTTGGCGTTAAACGATGTTTTAAAACTAATAAAAACGAATTTGCGATTCATTCGCTTTCCTGCGCGTTTGTGTACGCGATGGCGATTTCTTTACCAAACTCCGGAAGCCGTTCGCTTTGGACCGAACCATTTCATGTAAATAGAGGGGGGGGTTCTGTGGTCGTTGCGAATGGACCAAACCATTCATGTAAATAGAGGGGGGGGATTGTCACTGTACTCGCAAGCCGTTCGCCGTTCGCTTTGGCGTTGCGAATGGACCAAACCATTTCATGTAAATAGAGGGGGGGGATATAATTTTAGATAGATATATAGTACGGGCATATATATAGTACGGGCATGCCCTAGTAACATTAAACAAAGAAATTTGGAGGAATCCTGACATCCATGAGGTAAGTTTTACTTACAGAACTGAGCGAAGATCTACTGCAATCGATGTACCCAACAAGGGTTGGAGGTGTGCTCATTTACCAAGCAGCTAGCTAGCGCTTGCCAAGCCAGCCGTTCCTTAACGGTTTTGAATGGAGTGCTTGCTCGAATGCTTAAACCACTTGGCGATCTCTCCACAAGAACCTTGGTAAATGAACACACACCCAATGTTCTTGAGACTCGACCATAGAGAGACTGTAATCTATATACCCAAAAGAGGAATGATCTTTCCTGCCGCTCTCGAAGTGAGTGGGTGTTTACGCCGTAATGACATCATATACGTATTGACATACCATGATGGCCGGACACAAAGCTGCCACTACTTTAATATATATATATAAGATATATATTTAACCTCCAGTAACGTTGGAGTCACTACAAAGGGATTAGTGTTACGACTAGATTTACTATAATAATAACGTTACGTTACTATTATGAAAATTATATTATTTTAAAAAAACCGAGGTGAATTCCTTACTTCCGCGATTACACCGCTTCAATCCATCAAATTTCCATTCACGGCATTGGGATTAAAGTGTTATGGTTATATTTACTATATTATTATTATTATTACGAAAACGATACTACTGAAACGATACCACTGTATTAAGAAAGCTGGGTTTAATTTGTCCGAAGCGGCAGGTGAGTCATAACGCCTAAGGCCGATACGTACCGTATTGTTGGAAGAGACGTAACTCCGATACTTTCGATATTTCATGGTCATTTTAACAATCTGTTTGTTTGTGTTTCACACTGAATGAAAAACGTGAAGGTAGAGCATGGCGATTGTGATATACGACAGGTTCGACGATATGTTCGGCATGAACGGCATATAAATCAAAATGGTGGTGCGTGGAGAGTCAGCTGCAGCACCGCCGTAATGACATCAGACGTAATCACATCACCCTGTCATGTGACCAGATCCTCAGCTCTGATTGGTGTACGTTTGAGGGGACATACATACATACATACAGACGGACAAACACCGTTCTAGACGGCTCTGCCCAATGGGCTAAGCAGTAAAAAAAATTCTGCCAGAACTCTGTCTCTTGACCCAATCTTGACAAGTGAAATGTGTGTACCCATATTTTCAAGATAAGGGAATATGATAAGTACATTTCTGGATGAATTACCAGTTGTTGGATGTCACTCGTCATCTCGCTCCAGTCTTGATGAGTTAGCACAACTCAAATCTTTACACTCGCCACACATCCATGAGCAGTCAAGGCCATGCTTCTTGCTGGTACATTTAGTGGTGCCACACTCCGCCTTGCAATTACATCTGAAGATCTCAGTCAATTTCGGTGGCGCTGGTGGCAGATCAGTTTGCACTGGGAGTAACTGACCCTCGCTGATCTTCTATCCCCATTCATCTGGTTTCAATTGTCTAACATTTCCTTTCCACTCCTGAATTTGGAAGTACACTCTCAGACTGTGATACCTTGTCACCGCAGATGTTGGTGGCAAGTTCTGGGCCTCAACATATTTGGTACTTTTCACAACCTTCTCACAGAAACGCTTGTATCGTAGGGCATCAATACTTTCATCTTGATTTCCATTGTACATGCATACAAGGGCCTTCTCCACTGCTGCAACTATATCATCCTTTGGTGCATCTCTTTCCTAGGTGAACAGGTCGGCATGTTTCATGAATTGGATGTTGTTTTGGATGTGTTTGAGGGCAACAGCTTTGCCAATGCCATACACACTGGATGTTGTGTCACAGCCAAGCAGAGCGTGTACAAAGGTGTGAAAAGATGTGTCTAGACACTTAATTTACCATGATTGGATGCTTGAATACAAAGTTATTGCAGAAAATAGATTTTATTTTTTTATAATGGCAGCATCTAATTTGCATACTTCATTGAATTGTATGCATGTAATTGATCCAGAAAATAACTTTTCATAATAATCAACCCTGCACACATGGGTCTAAACACTTCATTTGCTATGATTGGATGCTTAGATACAAAGTTACAGTGGAAATTCTGCATTTCTTTCAAAGGTGGCAGCTGATTTGCATGTTATGCAAATTTGATGCCTTTACACCAAATCTATTTTGGTATACTTTTAGTATGGTGCTAAGGGGACATTTCTGGATTGCATAGCAGTGAAAAAAATTCTGTTGCAATTAGTGGTGGGTTGAGCCATAAAATTTGTTAGATTGACTGGACTATTTAGGGAAAAATTACCCTTTTCACCTACAATGGACATCATTAAGAAAAAATAATACTACGACGAATATCTGAAAGTGACACTTTTCTGTCTTTGTAGTAACAAATAGAAAACTATGCTTTTGGGTTCGCAAACACGATTCACACAACGAACTACACCACCATAACACTGCGACAATTTGCCATGGTGGATTTGCACACAGATACCTAAAGCTATACAATGTCGTTTGGGTGGTACGAATATTGACGGAGGTTTTTCCTTCCTGAGAGTTTCCTTCTGCATCCATCTTGACCACCCAATGCGTCCTCTCTACCTCTCATTCCTCCCCACTTTCCTTACTGTCCAAGTCTCCTTCTATTCTGTCCTTAAACCCCGCTGTTGGTGTTTCCTATCTCTACGTCTTGATCCGTTCAGCTCTTCCATGAACCTTGACTGTGTCCAAAGGCAAGTACAGACACATTCAAAGTACACCGCCCCCATGCCAAATAAATAACATATCTCCATTAATTAAAACATTAATCGAAAAAATTAATAATCCATTCCTTAATCAATAAATAATAAATCGATTCATTGATTGATCAATAAATCAACATATCCTTTACAGCCAAATCACTTGTTCATTGTAGTGTCCAAATATCAGCTTCCTAGCTCAAAAGGTGCCTGAGATATTGCCCAGATGAGAAAGAAAATAAATAAGTACTTAATTAATCGATAATAATAAAGTAACTAATCAATTCCTTGACTAATCAAAAAACAAAAAATAACGTTTTTTCCAAAACATGTGTTCACCATTGTGCCGAAATTTCAGCTTCCTAGCTCAAAGGATGGCTGAGATATCGCACAAACGAACAAGAAACCGGAGCGAAAACTGAGTACTCCCTTTCAGTCTGGTCATTGCCGGGCCCCCTTCGGTGCCCGGCGATGACGTCATGCAGCACCAGGAGATGGCAAACGAAAAGAGCGGTGTACAAAAAAAAAATTGCAGCAGACAATTCAACAACAACAGAACTTTCCGAACTCCGTCATTATTCAGTTTGAAATCTACAAAATACATTTGTATTACTTAGCCTAAAGTGATTTTCCAATATGATATATAAGTGTGAAAGGTCTAGTTAAAAACAACAACAACAACAACAAATGCACTACTATTGGCTAAATCATCTGATAACAATAAATCCCCAATATTACCAACCCGAGCACCAACCTGTCATTCACGAAGGAGTACATTAGCAATCGCTCTTCAATGAACTTCTTCCACTCTGGCTTCTCCCCTTGCAGGTCCCGGTAGTTATCGTTGGACACGATGATTCCGTCCGATTCGTATGCGAGTTTGACGATGAACCGATCGTCGTAGCAAACGAGGCGCCTTCCGGACACCCGACGTGAAGGGGTGAAGACCAGGACGCCGTGCCTCTCCAACTCACGCAGCAGCGATTGGTCTACATCGAGAAACAGGGAAATGGAAGTTTGAGGTAAAGGCAATCGTCCAATCACAAATCGTCATCTTAAAGTCATTCATTCATTCTTAATAAATTGTAATTTTGGTTTGCCTGAATTTCAGAACTTTGCAATTCTTTCAATTAGCCCATCAAATTGCAACGAGGTGCAATTCCCCAATAATTAGGCCTTATTCTTAAGCTTATGCGCATGGAGGTGAGCACGGCAATGTGGCTTCCACGCTTTCAATCACACACGATGGTCAAATAGTTCGATTGTGACAATGACTCGGGGTGACATCGGAAGGGAGAATGTGCACGACGTACCTCTCAATTTACCACACGGTCTTCTGAATGAATGATCGTTTTCAGGCCATTTTCCCCGCTAAAGCGGGGGTTAGCCTTGCGGGCCCCATGACAATCGTGGTTCCCTGTTTGAGGCAATGTTTTTATGGCCGGATGCCCTTCCTGACACCAACCCTTAGGCGCCTCTTACGATGCGCAGGGATACGGTGTACCTATTCTAAACCGGGGTACACACCAGGATCATTCATCCCAGCAAGCTGGTACTCAATTTGCCGACATCCGAAGGATGACACCCTGAGTCAACCCACCTGGCGTTAATTGAGCGATCGACCGGGATTTGAACCCAGGATCCTAGGATTCCAAGCCTGCGCCCTAACCGCTAAGCCAACACCAGGCTAGGTCGTCTATTGTTTGTTATCTGTTTTAATTGACTTGTGCATCCCATAAACTGCAAAGGTTAAGGATTTTATTACCGAGGTCAATAAAATCGTATTCCTAAGAACAAAACAACGAATTTCTTGAATAACTTGGGTCATAGGACATATTCCTGCAAAGCTTGACTTTCAAATAACACCAAATATCCCCAAAGCACCTACAATCATGTGTGAGCAAAAGCAGCGTGCTATTGTTGTTGCCCCACACTTCTTGAAAAATATGGTGGTATACTGTAATCGGCTCCGTCCGTCCGTCACTTGGGAGTTATGATCGCCACATGGCAAGAAGGTGTGAGAGCAGTATCATTTAGGGATCAAAAGGTCAAATACTGAAAAATGCAATTAGGAGCACATTTTCAAACATTTTTTAAATTAAAACTTGCACATGCAATCAACATTGGGGTCGCATGAAATGTGTAACGCATGAAATGTGTAACGACCTTTTGGATTTTACCCATTTCATGCCCAGGGGTAAATCATTTAACTCAAAATTTGATATTGGGTCATTCTTGGTGGGGAGTTTTGCCATCTTTACCTCCGCCACCAAAGGTGGATGGAGGATATGTTTTCACCCCTGTCTGTTTGTCCGTTTGTTTGTTTGTGAACAAGATATCTCAAAAAGTTGTGGACGGATTCGGACGAAATTTGGCAGAGATGTAGCGTACGTGACAACGACCAAATGATTAGATTTTGGTGAAGATTCGGATTCGGATCTGGCTACTAGAATCTTTAAAGTGATTCTTCACCATTGGGAGATAGGGCCAAAAAGGATACATAGTCTCAAATATTTCAAATATCTCAAAAATATCTCAAAAATATCTCAAATATATCTCAAAAATATCTCAAAAATATCTCCCACATATCTCAAAAATTTGTGGACGGATTTAGATGAAACTTGATGGACCGGTGGGTGTCTGACAAGGCCAAATATATTCGATTTTGGTGAGGATGTGAATATGGATTCGGATATGAGAATTGTTTAATTTTTTAACTGATTCTTCACCCTTGAGAGATATGGCCAAAAACTATACATTGCGGGATCTGTCAAAAAGTTATGAATGGATTTTGACGAAACTTGTTCGACAGGTTGTGTGTGTGACGAGTAAGAATCGATTAGATTTTAGTGAAGATCTGAACATGGATTCGGATATGAGAATTATTTAATTTTTAAAGTGATTCTTCACCATTGAGTGATATGGCTAAACAGGCGGAGGTATGATCTCTACTGAGTGTCGTTCCAGTTCAACTTTGCTTTGGTGGGAAGCGTGGGAATTTATAATGGAGCACCATCAACCTCTCTCTAGTTGTTGTTTTGCGGCCTTCACATCCAAAGAATAATGCCAAGGCAAAGGATCAATAAAAAAGAGATAAACTGAAAAAGATACCAATATCTTCGAAAAGCATTTATAAAAATGCTCTCGTTCAGGAGCTCAGTTTCTGTAAGACATCACAAACCGCAGGCAGGTTGGTGGTCTTTCCGTCTTCTACCGACTCCTCTCTGGCCTTGCCCCCCCAGCCCTCTCTGGGCTCTGTCCAGCAAATATTCCTACAGGTCGCACAAGATCTGCCTGCAACCCTCTTATGGTTAAACTGCCAAAATCAAGACTCTCTGCTCACCTTCACTCCTTCATTCCTCTTTTCTCCCGCCTCTGGAACAAACTCCCTCACTCTCTTCAATCCCACTCCACCCTCCAGGTCTTTAAAGCAGCTGTTCACCACCATCTCTTATCCTCCCCCATCCAAAACCTTGATCTTTTCTACCCCCGCTAATTTCGGTCCCCTTGTGTTTTATACCTCCCCCCCCCCCCACCCTTCCCACGCCTCCTGCCCCCAATCCCTCTCCCTCCCACACTTCTCCCTGCTCTCAAATGTTGTGGTTGTGTGCTTCCCCTTCTCTCCCCATCTTGTCTTCCGCTCCCTCTTTTTGTATATTTTGTTTGACTGGTTGATTTGTTTGTGAAATAAATGTTAGCTCTTTCACGAGCCTCGATTCAGTATACAAAAAAACAAAAAACATCCACCTCGTCCGTGGGTAAACGAACACCGGAAGCTGTCCTATTGTTGCGGCAATGTCCATGGCCTAAACCCTATGAATACTAAGGACATTTTTATGAGAAGCAGGAAACCAAATGTAATTTGCCGCATGTGCAGTGAAAAAGTAGGAAGAGATCAGATGAGAAGGAAACAAGCAAGTACGCTTCAGTACCGGTGATTGGCGCGTCAGGACGAGACTGCTCCTTGCGCCACGCAGGAACAAACACCGTGACCTCTTTATGACCTCTCTGAAGAAACCATTCGACAGCGATTTTGATACCGAAGCACGAAAACACCTCCTTGTTGCCATGGCTTCATAAAGCAAGGGACGAAAAAAGGTGGTGGGGAGCACATGTTGAACAAACCCTCCACCGGCCATCATAAAAATCAAAATACATGTTTGCTTGTTGTTGTAAAAGTCAGTTGGTTATGAACAACAACAACAACAAACAACAACAGGCATTTTAAGTCCAATTTCCCTGCTGGAGCGGGGGTTCGCCTTGCGGTCCCCATGACGATCTTCTTCATTTTGCCCTATTTTCTGCATCTCTCCTTGTTAACCCCCTTGCCCGCATTTCTTCTTCGAGCATCTTTAGCCAAGTCTTTCTCGGTCTTCCCCGTCCTCTACTTCCTTCTACATTCATTTCCATCACTCTTCTCAACCAGTCACTTTCATCCTTCCTCAACACATGACCAAACCATCTCAACCTGTTCCTCTTCACAGCATCCATCACAGGCTCTATTCCCATCATCTTTCGCAATTCATCATTTGTCTTCCTCTCTCTCAACGATACTCCGCACATCCGCCGAACCATTCACATTTCCACCCTCTCCAGCCTTCGTTGCTGCTCTACGTTCATTACCCATGTCTCGCTCCCACAAATCATAACACTTCTCACACATGCAGCATACACCGTTCCCTTCAGCTTCAACGACACCCCCCTCCTCGTCAGCACGCCACTCAGTTCCCGAAACTTCTTCCATGCACATCTTACTCTAGCAACCGTTGCCGAGTCTGATCCACCTTCTCCATTCAGCATGTCTCCGAGGTAGCAAAATGTTTTCACACCTTCCAGCTTCACGCCGTCTCCAAGATCCAACTCAATATTACCTCCATCTGCAGCTCCAGCTGTGCACACCTTACACTTGAATGTAGCTGCCACACTGGTTAATGACCCTCTCAAACCACTACATTTTTGATGAACTCACTCAGCGCACATTGTACATTGAATGGAATTCACTCCGACACCCTTCCTGCACACAGCACACGGCCACTTCCCAGTTCTTTCCACCTCACCACATGCTTTACCACTTGCCATCACCTTCGTTTTTCCGATATTCACCTCAGACCTTTTGTCTCCATACATTCCTTCCACTTGTTCATCTTCTCCTTCAGACCATCCATACTTTCTGCAATCAACACCAGATCATCTGCATACAACAACTCCCACGGTAAACCCTCCTTTACGTTCTGAGCCAGCACCTCCATCAAAGCTACAAATAGTAGTGGACTTAGTACCGACCACTGATGCACTCCCACCTTCACCTCAAACTCACCACTGTTCCCGTCCTTCGTCCTTACAGCTGTGCGCGCTCTTTTGTACATTGCCATCACTACTCTGATCAACCATTCCTCCACTCCTAACTTCCTCAATGCCCGTGTCACTACTTCACGTGGAACCCGTCGAATGCTTTCTCCAGATCAACAAACCCAAGAAACAACTTCTTCCTCTTCTCCATGTACTTCTCCTGCAACTGCCTCACAATAAAAAGCTCATCTGTCGTTCCTCTTCCTGGCATAAATCCAAACTGCATTTCGTCAATCTACACTTTCTTCCTTATCCTCCTCTCCAACACCCTTTCCAAAAACTTCATTCCATGCTCCAATAACTTTATCGCTCGATACGAGCCACAGTTCAGAGGGTCACCTTTCCCATTGTATAGAGGGACGAGGGTACTCAGTTCCCAATCCACTGGAATGCGGCCTTCTTTCACCACCAGATTGCAGATCTCTGTCATTCTCTTCACACCCCAATTTCCCGCTGCCTTCAACATATCTCCCACAACTCCCGTCGGCCCTCCCATTTTTCTACTCTTCATTGCTTTTATCGCTTCCTCAACTTCCTTCTCGGATATCTTCTCTGCCGGTCCTAAAACTGGGTTACTCTCTATGTTGCCATCCCATTCATTCTCTGCATTCAACAGTATTTCCATATATCACTTCCATCTTCCTTTAATTCCATCTGGGTCCACAACGATTTGTCCCACTTCATCCTTCAAGCAACTCACCCCCATCACATCACACCTCTCTTTCGCTATCTGCTTTGCAATCCTGAATACCGCTCTCTGACCCTCTTCCGAATCCAAGTGTTCTCCGAACATTTTTCTACATGCCTCCTGCGCCTTTGCTACCTCTTTCTTTGCAGCCTTCTTGGCTGCCTTATAACTTTCATGCTCTGCCTTTTCTGCCCCCATACCCTTCGCCTTCTGCCACTCCTTGAACTTCTTCCTCTTCTCGTCAATCTTCTTTCCAACTTCATCACCCCACCACCATGTTTCCGAGTGCCTTGGTGGTCCTTTTGTCCATCCACATACCTCACTAACGGCTCCCAACAGACTATCTTTCATTGACATTCAACCACTTTCAAGCTCAACCACATCATCCTCGACCCTACTCAGCCTCTCTTTTAATGCCTCCCTTACTGTCACCTCTTTCAACCTCCACACCTTCATTCTCGGTTGGTACTTCACCCGCCGAGCTCTCCTCGCGCCTTTCACCCTTATGTCGCAGACAACCAAGTGGTGCTGTGAAACAGCCTCCTCCCCCGGGATCACCTTTGTGTCCTGGAGGTGCCCCCTATCTCGCCTACGCACCAGAAGGTAGTTAACGGTTGTCGTCGACCCACCTGACGTGTATGTAACAAGCTTATTATCCTCTTTCTGGAACTGAGTATTACAAATCAACAAATCAGCTCCATCAGCAAACTCCAAAATCCTTTCACATTCTCCATTTCTCACACCATATCCTCACACCACACCAGTGGCAAACTACCTAGTATCACCTTTTCCAAGCAGCCAAAGACCTGCCTTCAAGGAGAACACGCCATCACTCAATCACTCAATCACTAAATCAATCAATCAATCTTCTCCAGCTCTTTCTATTTATTTCATTCACAATTATCTTTGAGAATTATCTACTCTCTTGATGGTGTGCGCATCTACGTGGATGCTAACCCTAACCCTAACAACTACAGAAACAGGTTCGGTGTGCCACGCTCGATGGAAACAAAATGGCTTCTAATTGCAAGTGGTCGCGACACTCCATACGTAGCGACTCTAGTAGGACCTCCCCCCTCTCCCTTCCCAGCAACCACGCCATGCAGGCCCTCTCCCTCCCCAGCACCCATTCTGTACAGTACCCCCAGCGCCCACGCCATGCCAACCATCCGCCTCCCATCACCATGCCATCCCACTCAGCATCCTAATAGTACTTCCATCTCTGCTTGTGAGTAGATTCTGCAAAGTTTATTGGAGGTTAAGGGCCGAAAAAAAAAAACACACACACACACACACACACACACACACACACACACACACACACACACACACACACACACACACACACAAGAAAATCGCTGAATTCACCAGGGGCATTCGAGGCATGTGGTTAGGCTTACTGGATTTGCATGGAAGCAATCCTTCTGTCGGCTGCTGATTACAGATAAAAATAATAAAGAGCAGCACCAGCTACGCGAGAACAGCACCAGCAGGGCCAAGCAACGTCCCCGAACCCGACTCTCCATTTCATTCACCTCATCGCCACGTTGCTGCCGTCGATGACGATGTGACGGAGGTTCCTGCTGTGGTCGGGATCCGAAGTCCCGTCTCCTTCGGAGAATTCACCTCCCAGTTCCCCTCCCAATCTGCAGCCGGCGGCACCATCCGGGCCACTTTCAAATCCTGCAGCATCGGGGAGCAGGGACATTATCATTAGGACAATTGCCAGGGACATTGAAACCTCAATAAACACCCAGTCTGTAGCGCTTGGGCCCTTCGAATGTTGGCCACAGGAAGGGAAACAACCTTTCCATCACGACCACAACTCTACTGCATACAAATTAACAACCTGTTTGTAGGTTTCAGACCAACACGACTTTGTTCCTGTATACAGAATAAAGAGCTAGGACACTGATCAGATCAGGAAGCAACATAACAAAAACAACAGTAGAGGGAGAGGGGTGGGGGGTCTGGGGGTATAAACATCAACAGCAGAGTCGAAGGCCAAAATCGAAGGAGACTTGTACAAATAATGGGTGTTGGAGAGGATGCGTGGGCTGGATAAGATGGACGTACAGTTAAAGCAAAATTTTGGGGGATAGGGGAGTAACGGGAGTAGAAAAGATCAAGGTTTTGGATGGGGGATGATTTGAGATGGTGGTGAACATCTGTCCTGAAGACCTGGAGGGAAGAAGGTGGACGTTGGTTCCACAGACAGGGAGAAAAGTGGGACAAATGAGGGCAGTGA
This sequence comes from Myxine glutinosa, assembly GCF_964187855.1. NCBI lineage: Eukaryota > Metazoa > Chordata > Myxini > Myxiniformes > Myxinidae > Myxine > Myxine glutinosa. The sequence continues at coordinate 122,515,816 of NC_136265.1, forward strand.
TCTTGCAAAGCAAAGCACAGAGGGTGCAAGACCAGAAAGGAAGTGAAATAAGACAGAGAGACTACCAAATAATAATAAAATAACAGATGCAGAATGGTTCCCAGAATTTGCTGCTGTAGCACTTCTGTAACGACGTCAAAGTCAGATATGAGGCTTCATCAGCATACTGGCAGAATCCTCAAACCAGTTTGAAGAAGAACCACGGTCAGCCATAAAGATCCATCTAGCTATCTCTATCTCTCACCATCGCTGCTGCTGTCGTCAGAGAGGCGTGTGCCGAGGCGGACAAGTTCTCGAAGCAGATCGTTTGTTGGCACCGTATCTCCGAGCCTTCTCAAAGCTTCTCGCACTTGCCCCTCAGAATATCCGAGCTTTCGGGCAAAGTCCAAGCGAGAATCGCGCGAGCGGACGATCCTGTCGGCCGGATCACCATCCTGACTCTTCGCTCGATCGGCGATCTCGTGCAAATCCGCTCCTTCGCTTCCATCCGGCTCTCTGGAATCTCCCACACCGTCCGCACGATGACGCTGTAGCTTGGTCACGCTCAGACTGTCGCCTCCTTCAGTCTCGTCCCGACGTTCTGGAGTCGCTACACTGGAGGCGGTGGAAGCGTGAAAACAACCGGCCCGGGTATGTTCTTCAGACTTCGTCCTGGAAGTCAACCACGTGGCATTGGAGGATGTGTCCTTGTTCTCAGACTTGCTGCCCTGGGTATGGCAAAGAAACAATAACACAGACACGAAGTGTAAGCAAAATCCATCGTAATGCGACATGAAACCTCAAATATAGAACAATATCATCATCACATCGTCTTCACATATTTTCAAGTCAAATTAATGATTTGCATAAAAGTTAATACTTTGCATAAAACACTTCCTCAAAAACAAATGAAAACAAACAAATAAATATCTAAAAGAGGTGCAAGATTGAATGGTAGGGATTAACCCTTTCATTGAACAATCAAGTGGGTGAGCTGCACCCCGAGACAGTTGGAAGAAGTAACTACTACCGTCTGCCCGGTGATGTACTTGGTATTTAACAGAATTCAAATGTCATGTTTCAATGTGGGATCCATAGCTGTTGGGAAAGTTCCCAAAAGCACGAAGGGTGCTGTTCCTTTTTTTTTTTTTTACCAACTTCTTCATAAAAGGCATTTCCCTCCATAAATCGTATGAGCCAAGGATCACAAGGTAAAGTTTGTAGATATATACTTGGTTTGCTCCGCTGCCCCAACCGAAGGTGGGGCTGATGCAAATTCTCGGCATGAATGTGTACCGTGTTGCGCGGCTCCCGGCGCTAGTGGGAGAGACAGTACGAGTGAAGCTTCCGAACCCCCGATTATGCCTACGTTGCTTCAGACTCGACTGCAAAAAATCCAGACAAATTCCCATCTTTTAAATGCCTTTTTCCACATTGGAAAAATGCCATATTAAAAGGTGTATACATAGCAGCTTTAGCGTCGTTATATATTATCATGGCATTTTTCAAAAGCCGCTTGTAATAACAATTGGAATAACAACAATAAATCTATCTATAATTCCATTAATCTCTGTGTGTATGTGTGTATGTGTGTATGTGTGTTTGTATGTGTGTATGTGTGTATGTTTGTCTGTGACCGCTGTTTCTCGACAACTACCGGTCCGATATACTTGAAACTTGCCAGGTATATTGCTGGGGACCCGAGGATGTGCCTTTTCAAGGTTTGAAATTAATCGGACAAGTAGTTACCGAGCTATGGCGATTTCTTTACCAAACACCGCAAGCCGTTCGCTTTGGACCAAACCATTTCATGTAAATAGAGGGGGGGGGTTCTGTGGTCGTTGCGAATGGACCAAACCATTCATGTAAATAGAGGGGGGGGGGGGGTTCTGTGGTCGTTACTGCCACGTGGTTTCAAAGTTTTTTTTTGTTGTTGTTGTTTGCACGCATGTTTTTTTGCACCCACGTACGGGCACGCCCTAGGATGTTTACACACACACACCCCTACACAAATTTTTTTTTTTTTTTTTTTTGGCAAGGAACGGGCACCCACGTACGCACGTCCTAGCTTATATATAGTACGGGCATGCCCTAGTCTATCTATAATTCCACTAATCTCTGTGTGTATGTTTGTTTGTACGTTTGTTTGTTTGTATGTCTGTGACCGCTGTTTCTCGACAACTACCGGTCCGATATACTTGAAACTTGCCAGGTATATTGCTGGGGACCCGAGGATGTGCCTTTTCAAGGTTTTAAATTAATCGCAGAAGTACTTACCGAGCTATGTCCAAAAAACGATTCAACCAATCAGAGAGCAGCGAGCTATCACGTGTGCCGAACGTGGCGAACACACTCTGCCTCGGATGGCACATTTGAGAGCGTATTCATTTATTTCCCGTCGGCAAACTATGTTGCCGTTAAACTATGTTTTAAAACTAATTATAAAACTAATAAAAACTAATTTGCGATTCATCGTAACTGCGATATACGACCTTCCGGACAGTGAGGACTGCACTTCCGGCATCCAATCACAGAACGCGTTATTGCGTAGGCGTGGCCGATGTGAGAGCGAGGCAGCGAGCTGATGCTGAGCCCAGCGCGTGCGCCATTACGGTACGTAATTCGATTTCTTCCGGAGAAAATAATAATTTCTCGATTTCTTATGCGCATTATTTCTCCCAATTCAGTCAGAGCGAAGGGCGGAAGCGAAGAGCGTTGTTTTTTTTTGTTTACGGGCGTACGGGCGGGGTAGAGCGTACGGGTAGCGTTTTTTTTTTTTTTTGGCACATTTGAGAGCGTATTCATTTATTTCACGTTGGCAAACTATGTTGCCGCTATGTTGCCGTTAAACTATGTTTTAAAACTAATTAAAACTAATTTGCGATTCTTTCGCTTTCCTGCGCATTTGTGCACGCTATGGCGATTTCTTTACCAAACTCTGCTAGCCGTTAGCTTTGGACCAAACCATTTCATGTAAATAGAGGGGGGGGATTGTCACCGTACTCGCAAGCCGTTAGCTTTGGACCAAACCATTGCATGTAAATAGAGGGGGGGGGATATACTTTTAGATATATATATAGTACGGGCATGCCCTAGTAATAACAATAATAACAAGCATTCTGAGTATTGCGCTGCAATACATGTCCCCTACCGGCAGTCTGTCGTCTGGAAAACTGTTGGGGAAATTACCAAGGGTTATTTACCCACAGGTTCTGAATCGTTCCCAATCGCTAATTACCTCAGGACGGGCTCACCTGTCATTCGCACTCGGGACTTCGATTTATACACCTTGCAGACAGGTCAGCAGAAGCACGACAAAATAAGTTGTTGATAAAGAACCTTTCGAGTCGCTAAATATCAGTAATTTATTATATTTTCCGGTTCACGATCAATGTGTATATATATATGTTGCTCGGCTTGGCTCCGCCCCTCCAGAAAGCGCGTGCTGTGTCACGCTGTTGACGTTCGCGAGATGAGACTGAGGGCGCGCGGTGCGGCTTGAGGAGAACTCTAGAATAAACAAGAGATATCCATTAAAAAAAAAATATTTTCGTTTAATTAACGATATCTGCCAAACCACGTGCCCTATCGCAAATTCCAAAAGGACATTTTAGTAGACTGACATGCTGAACAGATCTGTGAAGTTTCCCCTCGATTGGATCAAAAATGAGGGAGGAGCTCGGTTTTAAAGGTTCATGCTTAAAAACGTCATAACTCTGAAACCATGTGACGCATGACGTCACGCTCACTGACTTTTTTGTTCGTCATGGGTATGCGATTCTGCCTGCAAAGTTTGGCCTCGATCTGTTCAGCCATTGCAGAGAAAAAGGTGTTTTCGTGTTTTCACGAAAAACAATATGGCGGCCGAACCACGTGACCTGTGACGTCCTAATTACCATTAAAATATTCTACAGACCGAGTCCCTCATATGGTGAAAATTTGATCTCAATCGGTCCTATTATTGCAGAGAAAATCTTTTTTAAAGGAAATTAAAACTTAAAATGGCACTGAGTTAAGGATCATCAGAATTATCAGAATTCCCAAAGTTCAAAGTGACATAACTTTGTCAAAAATGATCGAAACGTCGTGAAGTTCGAACTTGATCTGTATCTTATCATGAGGAAACCATGTACCAAGTTTGAAATCATTAGCATTAAGGGTTTACGAAAAAAAGTCCGGAAAACTGTTCTTTGCGTGACGGACTGACGGACTGACAGACTGACGGACGGAGGGACGGTGTGCAAACCAATAGTACACACCGGTAGGGGACTAATAACAACAACAGGAACTAGATGGTATTCATAGAATACTTACCCTGCGCAGTCAACTTGGCACGAGCCAACTCTTCTGTTTTTGAAGGGTTTTTTTCTTTGATCCAATATGGCTGCCAGACCACGTGAGCGATGACATCATAAATTTATATTCTCTAATATAATTGTTGCGTAGATCACGTTCAAGAAATTTCAAACTGATCAGACTAAGCGTTGTCCCTGTCGAATCATGATGTCATACTTACCAGCAGCAATGGCGTCATCGTTAACAACACTTACTCCCCAAGCTGAGTTCTTTACAATGAGCAACATTTCAATTTTGTCCATGGAGTGGTTTCAGAGATCTAGAGGTGCAACGTTTTTCGGTTTTTCCAAGATGGCTCCTGTACCACATGATCTATGACATCATAATTATCATTATAATATTCTACAGGAAGCTGCGCTCCTATGGTACAAATTTGGTATCTGTTGGACTAACAATGAGGGCTTTAAAAAAAAATACTGATCAGATCAAGCGTTGTACTTGTCAAATTATGACGTCATAATGAAGTCACCAATGACATCAGCAACATATCTTATTCCCCATGGGGAGTACTTGACAATGAGTCTTGTTTCAACTTTTTCCATTGAGCGGTTTCGGAGATATAGAGGTGTAACGTTTTTCCAAGATGGCGTGCATACCACGTGACCCATGACGTCATAATTATGAATAAAATAATTCTACAGTCCTATGAGGACTCCTCTGGTAAAGGCGGCGTTCCTATGGTAAAATTTAGTGTCAAACGGACCAACGTTTGCCGAGAAAATGAATTTTACAAATGCAGACACGCCACACGTACGTAACCGAATGCCTAACGCTTCTTTTCACTTCGTGTGCGCAGGGCAATAACTAGAACGGCACCAGGTAGAGCGTATACATCCGCAGGTTGAACACTTTATGTTTTGTATCCACTGATAGGCTCGATCTGGATCAGGAATTGAACCAAGATCTGCTCGGCCTGTTCTCGTCACCTAACCAACTCATCCACAAAGTTTTGTCCGAATCCGTCCACAACTTTTAAAACATTGTGCTACACATCATTTTTGGCCCCGTCACCCAATGGTGAAAAATTACTTTAAAAATTTAAACATTTCGTATTCGTGTTCGGATCTTCACCAAAATCTAATCGATTCGTCCTTGTCGGGTTTCTTTACCAGTCCTCCAACACAGAGTGCCACTTATTCATTCAACCGGGCCTAGCACAGCGTTAACGAGTCTCACGGTATTCTAACCAGTAGGCCGTCGTCATGCACTTTGGGGACTCAAATGTCGTTCAATCACGTTGAAGTCATCACCGCCACAGAGTTGCGCAAAACACACCACATGAAATTCCCAAGATGGAATGCGAATACCTTCGCAATCGGGTCAGTCACCTCCCACAACACATTACCTTTGCAACTGGAAATTTGAAAATTCCCCACTCCTATGACTGGCTGTTCCCCTTACGACACCTGTTCACTCAATCAATCCAAAAACCACAACTCAGGTGACTAAACGTGTTCTTCGTACCAAGTAATTCTCCGTGTAATTCCCTGAGTGAGGCAACCATAACAATTGGATGCATTAATCAGTCATCATCTCGATTCGGCCTCCCCCATTCGAGGGTAGCCCCTCTCAATAACTCACTTTTCCACCCAAATACACAAAAGAATAGACAGAGCAACGCCCGTCCAGACACAATATACCAAAAAGTTTTTAAAACTTCAATTGTTACGAACAAACGACGTACATTGGTTACCATTTGCATATATTCAATACAGTACTGGGATAAAAACCCAACGATAGAGACTACAATGCCGGAGTACTACCTCATCACCACGCTTTACTGAGCGTTACGGTGTTACAACCCAAATGGACATATCAGATTGCAGCTTCAAACACTTTGGACAACTGCAACGTCGGCCTTCAATATACGAGTATATCGACTTCAAAAAAACAAAACAAAAAACAATAAAGCACCACACAGAGGACAACAAGCGTTACGCCTAGGTCCCCCGTCGGTGAAGTGATGTGAGTTGACAAAGTGGAAGACGCAGAAAACATGCTAAGATATGATATTTCGCTCACAAGGTTCAGACATACATGGAGGCGGCCATCTTGGATTTTGACGTGGCGACCCAATTTACAGTAGCGGTCTTCCTTATGCTGAGATACACCCACACACCAAATTAGAAGTTGGTACTTCGCTTATTTTTCAAGATATTTCGCTCACAAGGTTCAGACATATATGGTGGCGGCCATCTTGGATTTTGACGTGTCGACCCAATTTTCAATAGCGTTCTTCCTTATGCCGAGATACACCCACACACCAAATTAGAAGTTGGTACTTAGCTTATTTTTCAAGATATTCATCTCACAAGGTTCAGACATACATGGCATCAGACATACATGGCGGCGGCCATCTTGGATTTTGACGTGGGTTGCACCCACACACCAAATTCGAATGCGGTCCTTCGTTTACGTATGCACACACGCACGCATGCCCGCACGCACGCAAACGCGCACGCCCGCACGCACACACGCACGCACAGACGGACGAACGGACGGACACACGGACGGAGGGGAAAACCATAGTCCCCCTTTCGCTCCGCTGTGCGACGGGGGACAAAAATAGACCACACGGAGGACCACACAAGCAGGAAGGTTACGGACTAAGGGAATAGATTGTGGTGACCAATGAAAAGTGAAGGAGTCATCATAAGTACATGTGAAGGAGTCAATAAAGGTAAGGTAAGCACATCGAACATGTCAGGTGTAGCAACCTAGCTCTTCGTTGAGAAGACTTGCGAGAGATATTTCAGGGCGAAGAAAATCAAATAGAAAAGGCAAAAATAACCCATTGAGGCCATGCCATATAACCACCGTGTTACAAACTAAAACATCAGGAAATGGGGGAAGAAGGGAATTGTGGGAAAATAGGGAGCAGGACCAATCAAATTTTCTGCTCACAGACCCCACCCATGTCCTTGTTTCTCAGGACTTTGTGGGGTAAGATGTTCTATGGACTCGCTAGTTGTTGTACCAAGAACAGAAAGACCTGTGTTTCCTGTTCTACCTAGAACAGAAAGTTAGCAGAACTTAACACGACTAGCGAGTTCAGAGAACACCTTACCCCACAAAGTCCTGAGAGACAATGACATGGGTGGGGTCTGTGAGCAGAAAATTTGATTGGTCCTGCTAAATATTTAGCAATAACAAACAACAACAACATACATTTTAAGGCCATTTTCCATGCTAGAGCGGGGGTTAGCCTTGCGGTCCCCATGACAATCTTCTCCATTTAAATATTTAGCAATAACAAACAACAACAACATGCATTTTAAGGCCATTTTCCATGCTAGAGCAGGGGTTAGCCTTGCGGTCCCCATGACAATCTTCTCCATTTAAATATTTAGCAATACTGCTGATAAATACAAAAACTGCAATATGTTGTCGAAGTCCTGCTAAACTGAGAGGTTTTGAACGTGCTAAAAAGAAGATTTGTGTTCTACAGTGTACAAGTATATAATTCAATAATTCAATTTAAATAAAATAATGATTTTAGGGTTGTGGAAAAAAATCCTGGAAGTTTGTCGCTGTTGATGCAGCGTCTTTTACACCTCCCAATCTAACATGTTACATTATTTCTTCATGCCTGTTGTTTATGTCCTTTATGGTGTCCTTAAAAACAGTAAGTTTCCTGTTTGGAATGATTTTCAATTTTGTTTGACCGTCGGGTAGGCAGACAGAGTAAACAAGACCGATAGTCTAACAATGGCGTAGCCGGGCTTGGATCTGCAGAGTGGAGGATCTGCTGTCCCCTTGTCATGTGACGAGATCCTCAGCTCTGATTGGTGGAAGTTTGTCAGGTACATACATACATACACTAGATAGACAGACAAATGCTGTTCCAGATGTCATTGCTCTCTGGGCTGTGCCCTAAAAATATGGCTGCCGAACCACATGACCGATGACGTCATCATTTTTTTTTCCTCTCGACCAATTTATCTCTCAATCAGGCTCAAGAAAATTCATACTGATCGGATGAAGCTTTCTACTTGTCGAATTATGACGTCATAATGAAGGCACTTATGACATCATCATTAACATGTTATCCCCCATGGGGCGTACGTTACAATGAGCCACGTCACAATTGTTTCCATGGAAACGGTTTTGGAGATATAGAGGTGCAAAGGCTTTCGGTTTTTCAAAGATGGTGCCTGTACCACGTGACGTGTCCTAATTATTTAAAAATTCTGCAAGAGGCACTCCTGTGGTGAAACTTTCGTGTCAATTGGATCAATGGTTGAAGAGAAAATTCATTTTAAAGTGAATAAATCTGCAAAATGCCGACGGGAGGGACATATGTACATACACACATACATACATACGTACATAATAGGACGGATAGACGAGCGCTGTTCCAGTCGGCATTGTAAAAATTCACCGTAAAAAATACCTCACTCCTCTGCACGTATGCGATCTGGACGGATTCAGAGCCAAAGTATTGCTGAACCACAGGTTTGTTTTCAAAATCCAAGTTCGTCGATCATAAATGAACATTTTTGGACAGACAGACAAAGTGAACCAATTTCTTTACCCCACTTTTTGCTTTGCACGTACCGGGTAAAAAGACAAACACTAGAGACAAACACAGGTACCCAAAGTGAATAGACGAGGACGAGGAAGGACAAAGACGAGGTGCAACAAGGGTGCTCATGAATCGCCTTCAGTTGAACGTTGGTCTGTTTCCGCTGGTTCGTGAAATAACGTCGCCCCTGCCGAGCCTACAATAAGTTAGGGAATAATTGGGGCCTTCAAGGAAGTACTTAAATTCTGAGTACCTCATCAAAGTAGAAAAACTTTTTTTTAAAACAGGTCGATTGTAGATTTTTAAGCGCGCTCTCTGAGAATTATTAACAAGCGTTAAGGCGAGGTCCCCCGTCGGTGAAGTGATGTGAGTTGACAAAGTCGAAGACGCAAGGCGGCCATCTTGGATTTTGACGTGGCGTCCCAATTTTCAACAGCGTTCTCCCTTACGCGTAGATACACCCACACACCAGATTAGACGTTAGTCGTTCGTTTATTTTTCAAGATATTTCGCTCACAAGGTTCAGACATATATATGGTGGCGGCCATCTTGGATTTTGACGTGGCGACGCAATTTTCAAGAGCGTTCTTCCTTATGCCTAGATACACCCACACACCAGATTAGAAGTTGGTACTTCGCTTATTTTTCAAGATATTCCGCTCACAAGGTTCAGACATACATGGCGTCAGACATACATGGCGGCGGCCATCTTGGATTTTGACGTGGGTTGCACCCACACGCCAAATTAGAATTCGGTCCTTCGCTTAGCAACGCACACACGCACGTATGCACGCACGCACGGACGGACACACGGACGGAGGGGAAAACCATAGTCCCCCTTTCGCTCCGCGGTGCGACGGGGACAATAAGGCGGTTTATAAAATTATCATGTGACCTCAAGTCCGAATCAGCCAAATAATACAATTATAATACAGGTGTTCATGTAGACGATGAGGTGTACATCATACGTATAGCCAGGTTACAAACTTACATTCATTGTTTCGCAGTGTATTATACAAAAGAACCATTCAATAATATGGCATTGTGAACGCCATTCATCATTGGGGCATTCTCACCGCACGATTTAAAAACAACAAACCCATTGTTAACCGATATCAAGTTAACCAATATGGCTCACATCAAGCTCAGAATACCTGTTAAGGTGCACGGCAATAACCGACGCCCTAGCGGGAGAGTCATACGCTCTCCTACTCACAGGACAGGTGCGTGCTACCCACGAGGTACCCTTCAGTTTACTGCCCTTAATTATTTATCTTTCCCATAATCTATTTGGCTTTGTGAGATTATTAGTGTCTGAAATATTCTCATTTCTTTCTTTTTTCTTCTTTTTTCTTTTTCTCTTTCTCTTTCTCTTTCTCTCTTTCTCTTTCTCTTTCTCTCTCTCTTTCTTTTTCTCTTTCTCTCTTTCTCTCTCTCTCTCTCTCTCTCTCTCTCTCTCTCTCTCTCTCTCACTCACACACTCACACACACACACACACACACACACACACACACACACACACACACACACACACACACACACACACACACACACACACACACACACACACACACACACACACACACCAACCCTGGCAATTAACAACCAATCCCACAAACAACTCGATGTCCTCTGCGCCATACATCAGTGTGCGAGAAAGCAGGACAATCGAGGACGATCAACCTTTGACCCACGTGCACGCTCCCTCACATTCACCGTGACACAAGCTTTGCATACCCCATGGGATGACAGCAGATTATACATACATACATACATACAGGACAGACAACATACCAGCAGACATCCGTATGCGTGTTACGCCAGGACGGACAAATTACCCACCACACCCTGGTGCTGGGCGAGGGCTGCCAGGTCCATATCTGACAATTTGGACTGCGTCCCTCATTGGCGTCAACGGCAACAAGCTTGTCCAAAATAAATAATTAAATAAAAACCACGCCCGAGGATCAAACGTTGTATTGAGGTAAAAATAAATAAATAAAAAGGAGGTAAAAATATATAAAACAAGAACTTCAAGGAATAATGGACCAATTTGTTTTCAAAGTTCTACAATACATCCCTCTTCACTCACGTGATTGCACGGCCTATTGTGCTGGAGGTTGCGGGGTGTGTGACGCGAGGAGCGAGGTGACGACGACGAAGAGGAGAACGAGGAGGACGAGCAATGGCCGCAGCAGGGCGTCACTTCGACTCGACTCGCCATGCCGGCCACGCCAGATGAAAACGAGGAGGCGGCGCCACCAGGCAAATGGGAACCAGCATCAGACTAGGCCATGGTCAAGACTCAAGGATCTGGGGTAGGTGGGGATGGAAAGGAGACGCACACAATAAACTCGCACAAAGGTTCACCACAACTGTGCTAAATACCTCCACAAAGGCCCACACAGATATGACTATCACCACAACTGTGCTAAATACCTCCACAAAGGCCCACACAGATATGGCTATCACCACAACTGTGCTAAATACCTCCACAAAGGCCCACACAGAGATGGCTATCACCACAACTGTGCTAAATACCTCCACAAAGGCCCACACAGAGATGGCTATCACCACAACTGTGCTAAATACCTCCACAAAGGCCCACACAGAGATGGCTATCACCACAACTGTGCTAAATACCTCCACAAAGGCCCATACAGAGATGACTATCGCCACAACTGTGCTAAATACCTCCACAAAGGCCCACACAGATATGGCTATCACCACAACTGTGCTAAATACCTCCACAAAGGCCCACACAAAGATGGCTATCACCACAACTGTGCTAAATACCTCCACAAAGGCCCACACAGATATGGCTATCATCTCAACTGTGCTAAATACCTCCACAAAGGCCCACACAGATATGACCACCACCACAACTGTGCTAAATACCTCCACAAAGGCCCACACAGATATGGCTATCATCTCAACTGTGCTAAATACCTCCACAAAGGCCCACACAGATATGGCTATCATCTCAACTGTGCTAAATACCTCCACAAAGGCCCACACAGATGGCTATCACCACAACTGTGCTAAATACCTCCACAAAGGCCCACACAGATATGACCACCACCACAACTGTGCTAAATACCTCCACAAAGGCCCACACAGATATGGCTACCACCACAACTGTGCTAAATACCTCCACAAAGGCCCACACAGAGATGACTACCACCACAACTGTGCTAAATACCTCCACAAAGGCCCACACAGATATGACCACCACCACAACTGTGCTAAATACCTCCACAAAGGCCCACACAGATATGGCTATCACCACAACTGTGCTAAATACCTCCACAAAGGCCCACAGAGATATGACCACCACCACAACTGTGCTAAATACCTCCACAAAGGCCCACACAGATATGGCTATCACCACAACTGTGCTAAATACCTCCACAAAGGCCCACACAGATATGGCTATCATCTCAACTGTGCTAAATACCTCCACAAAGGCCCACACAGATATGGCTATCACCACAACTGTGCTAAATACCTCCACAAAGGCCCACACAGATATGACCACCACCACAACTGTGCTAAATACCTCCACAAAGGCCCACACAGATATGGCTATCACCACAACTGTGCTAAATACCTCCACAAAGGCACACACAGATATGGCTATCATCTCAACTGTGCTAAATACCTCCACAAAGGCCCACACAGATATGGCTATCACCACAACTGTGCTAAATACCTCCACAAAGGCCCACACAGATATGGCTATCACCACAACTGTGCTAAATACCTCCACAAAGGCCCACACAGAGATGACTACCACCACAACTGTGCTAAATACCTCCACAAAGGCCCACACAGATATGGCTACCACCACAACTGTGCTAAATACCTCCACAAAGGTCCACACAGAGATGACTACCACCACAACTGTGCTAAATACCTCCACAAAGGCCCACACAGAGATGGCTATCACCACAACTGTGCTAAATACCTCCACAAAGGCCCACACAGATATGGCTACCACCACAACTGTGCTAAATACCTCCACAAAGGCCCACACAGAGATGGCTACCACCACAACTGTGCTAAATACCTCCACAAAGGCCCACACAGATATGGCTATCATCTCAACTGTGCTAAATACCTCCACAAAGGCCCACACAGATATGACCACCACCACAACTGTGCTAAATACCTCCACAAAGGCCCACACAGATATGGCTATCACCACAACTGTGCTAAATACCTCCACAAAGGCCCACACAGATATGGCTATCATCTCAACTGGGCTAAATACCTCCACAAAGGCCCACACAGATATGGCTATCACCACAACTGTGCTAAATACCTCCACAAAGGCCCACACAGATATGGCTATCACCACAACTGTGCTAAATACCTCCACAAATGCCCACACAGATATGGCTACCACCACAACTGTGCTAAATACCTCCACAAAGGCCCACACAGAGATGACTACCACCACAACTGTGCTAAATACCTCCACAAAGGCCCACACAGATATGGCTATCACCACAACTGTGCTAAATACCTCCACAAAGGCCCACACAGAGATGGCTATCACCACAACTGTGCTAAATACCTCTACAAAGGCCCACACAGAGATGGCTATCACCACAACTGTGCTAAATACCTCCACAAAGGCCCACACAGATATTGCTATCACCACAACTGTGCTAAATACCTCCACAAAGGCCCACACAGATATGGCTATCACCACAACTGTGCTGAATACCTCCACAAAAGCCCACACAGATATGGCTATCACCACAACTGTGCTAAATACCTCCACAAAGGCCCACACAGAGATGGCTATCACCACAACTGTGCTAAATACCTCCACAAAGGCCCACACAGATATGGCTATCACCACAACTGTGCTAAATACCTCCACAAAGGCCCACACAGAGATGGCTATCACCACAACTGTGCTAAATACCTCCACAAAGGCCCACACAGAGATTGCTATCACCACAACTGTGCTAAATACCTCCACAAAGGCCCACACAGAGATGGCTATCACCACAACTGTGCTAAATACCTCCACAAAGGCCCATACAGAGATGACTATCGCCACAACTGTGCTAAATACCTCCACAAAGGCCCACACAGATATGGCTATCACCACAACTGTGCTAAATACCTCCACAAAGGCCCACACAAAGATGGCTATCACCACAACTGTGCTAAATACCTCCACAAAGGCCCACACAGATGGCTATCACCACAACTGTGCTAAATACCTCCACAAAGGCCCACACAGAGATGGCTATCACCACAACTGTGCTAAATACCTCCACAAAGGCGGCTATCACCACAACTGTGCTAAATACCTCTACAAAGGCCCACACAGAGATGGCTATCACCACAACTGTGCTAAATACCTCCACAAAGGCCCACACAGAGATGGCTATCACCACAACTGTGCTAAATACCTCTACAAAGGCCCACACAGAGATGGCTATCACCACAACTGTGCTAAATACCTTGACTACAAAGGCCCACACAGAGATGGCTATCACCACAACTGTGCTAAATACCTCCACAAAGGCCCACACAGAGATGGCTATCACCACAACTGTGCTAAACACCTCCACAAAGGCCCACACAGAGATGGCTATCACCACAACTGTGCTAAATACCTCCACAAAGGCCCACACAGAGATGGCTATCACCACAACTGTGCTAAATACCTCCACAAAGGCCCACACAGAGATGGCTATAACCACAAATGTGCTAAATACCTCCACAAAGGCCCACACAGAGATGGCTATAACCACAACTGTGCTAAATACCTCCACAAAGGCCCACACAGAGATGGCTATCACCACAACTGTGCTAAATACCTCCACAAAGGCCCACACAGAGATGGCTATAACCACAACTGTGCTAAATACCTCCACAAAGGCCCACACAGAGATGGCTATAACCACAAATGTGCTAAATACCTCCACAAAGGCCCACACAGAGATGGTATAACCACAACTGTGCTAAATACCTCCACAAAGGCCCACACAGATGGCTATCACCACAACTGTGCTAAATACCTCCACAAAGGCCCACACAGAGATGGCTATCACCACAACTGTGCTAAATACCTCCACAAAGGTCCACACAGAGATGGCTATCACCACAACTGTGCTAAATACCTCCACAAAGGCCCACACAGAGATGGCTATTACCACAAATGTGCTAAATACCTCCACAAAGGCCCACACAGAGATGGTATAACCACAACTGTGCTAAATACCTCCACAAAGGCCCACACAGATGGCTATCACCACAACTGTGCTAAATACCTCCACAAAGGCCCACACAGAGATGGCTATCACCACAACTGTGCTAAATACCTCCACAAAGGCCCACACAGATGGCTATCAGCACAACTGTGCTAAATACCTCCACAAAGGCCCACACAGAGATGGCTATCACCACAACTGTGCTAAATACCTCCACAAAGGCCCACACAGATGGCTATAACCACAACTATGCTAAATACCTCCACAAAGACCCACACAGATGGCTATCACCACAACTGTGCTAAATACCTCCACAAAGGCCCACACAGATGGCTATCAGCACAACTGTGCTAAATACCTCCACAAAGGCCCACACAGAGATGGCTATCACCACAACTATGCTAAATACCTCTACAAAGGCCCACACAGATGGCTATCATCACAACTATGCTAAATACCTCTACAAAGGCCCACACAGATGGCTATCATCACAACTCGGATGACAACGGAAAAGTGTCGCACCGTCAGAGTCTGCTTTGACAAAGTAGTTGTTGGGTCCACAGAGTCAGTGTCGGTCGTGGTGACGTTACTAGCGACCGCAAAGCCATGCAGGTACAACAACAACTCAAAACCAACTCGATGATTCTAAACAAACTTAGCCAATACCTTGCGATGCCTCCACCATGAGTACTCATCCACCTGGACCTCCAACTTAAAGTTTCAACCTCAATCTTTCTTGGTCTCCATTGCACGAGGAAATAAGTTCCTCAACCGAGTTCAATGACGTCCAAGATCATCTGCTTTGAGCACATCACATCACCCAGAGCCGACAGAATGGCAAGGGGTCTTCATTTTGCGGGCGAGGGAGGAGGCAGCAGGGTGTGTGTCCGTCAGGGACGGAAGAACTCTCCGGTGCTGTGAAGCATATTAACTTATTATCCATAAAGTCCAACAGCTACGCGCAGCATGGCAGCTGCCCCTTTTCATGCAGACAGATGGTGGATCAGGGCAGATAGGGAAGGCAGACGGACTACGAGGCAGTTGGGGGCAAGGGTGGTGCAAATGGGGGAGGGCAAAGTTGGGACTTGGGGGATGCTGCTATTGGATTTCGGGCGGGGGGGGGGGGGCAGGAAGGGTACAAAGCTGAAGAACTGGAAATACATCTTGAAAAAGAGGAGGAGGGTGCAGGAGGAGTAAGGGAATAAAGAAGTTATGAAGAGAAGGAAAAGCGATTGAGTGGAAAGAGGCAAATATGATGAAGAAGGACAAGAAAATGGGACTCATTCTCACATCTACAAATCGCATGGACGTTGTAAATTAATTGAGCAGAGAGGAAGTTATTCGACTATCCTTCGCTTGACAAGGCCAAGATCACCGAATGGCCATGGTCATTCTTGGTGGCATGGGTACTGGGTCTTGGAGGGGGAGAGGGGGTGGACTTGTCAAGAGCAGCCAAGCATGAACGCTGGGATGCAATGAGGAGTGGGGGGCAGGGGCCATGCAGGGGCCATGTTATTACAGAGGGTGATGTGTGCAAATGGACTAGAGGCCTACACACTGAGACTGCTGTGACTTTGCAGGCCTCGTACATCCCCCGTCCCTTCCTCCTTTACAGAAATCCTGGTTGCATCCCTGGTTGGAGATTCGAACAAGTTATGCAGGCCATATGGCCCGTAGCGATGCTCTGACGAGAAGACCCGGTTTGACCGCGAGCACCGAGACCCTCCGCCTGGCAGGAAAGACCCTCTGGCAGGTGGGCACCCCCAGCGCCGAGCGTGTGCGCGGAGCAGCTGCACAGCCCGCACCCCTCTCTTCCTGACACCCCCGCCCAAACGGGCGGCCTACGGACGCTGCCCTGTCTTCTTGTAATGACAGGAGACGGACAGAGGCCGCCCGCTACACCAGCTGCTCCGACCAAGGAGCCACAATGGCAGCCTGACAGCTGCGACAGCCATTGAGAGGGAGTTGGGGGCAGATGGCGATGTAGGCAGACAACCCGATTAATCCGATGAACATGGACGAAGCTGCATTATGAATGGGCCTTCCTTCCTACAACGACTTGCAGTGATATTACAAAATATTCAAACAAGCTACTTGTCCGAAATAATGTGCACGTTTGTCCATCCATGACGAGTCTGAAATAATGTATGTGCATGTTTGTCCATCCAAGACATGTCTGAAATAATGTGCATGTTTGTCCATCCATGACGTGTCTGAAAAATAATGTGCATGTTTGTCCATCCATGACGTGTCTGAAAAATAATGTGCACGTTTGTCCATCCATGATGCGTCTGCAATAATGTATGTGCATGTTTGTCCATCCATGACGTGTCTGAAATAATGTGCATGTTTGTCCATCCATGACATGTCTGAAAAATAATGTGCATATTTGTCCATCCATGATGTGTCTGAAATAATGTATGTGCATGTTTGTCCATCCATGACATGTCTGAAAAATAATGTGCATATTTGTCCATCCACGACGTGTCTGAAATAATGTATGTGCATGTTTGTCCATCCACGACATGTCTGAAATAATGTGCATGTTTGTCCATCCATGACATGTCTGAAAAATAATGTGCACGTTTGTCCATCCATGATGCGTCTGCAATAATGTATGTGCATGTTTGTCCATCCACGACGTGTCTGAAATAATGTGCATGTTTGTCCATCCACGACGTGTCTGAAATAATGTGCATGTTTGTCCATCCACGACGTGTCTGAAATAATGTGCATGTTTGTCCATCCACGACGTGTCTGAAATAATGTGCATGTTTGTCCATCCACGATGTGTGCACTTTTCAAATACCGGTACTGCAGCAACGTCATGTTTCCATTACGTCATAAACAGACCATGACTGTTACAATAGAAAGTACAAAGCGGGAGCGACAGTAATGACGTCATGTCGACCTAAATATCGCGTCACCAACACCGATTGATCATTATTTACATCGTTATCACCAAGATATCAAGAACACCAAGAAAGACACTCGTCATCGTCGTCATTGTCAACAAATCCATATTTACAGTTCCTGCAGATGGAAATGTCCATGACGAGGAAGGTGGTCAATGATGGTGGGAGGCAGTGGGTAACAGTGGGTAACAGAGGGAGGCAGTGGGTAACAATCACATTGAAATTATTTTAAAATGACCAGAAAGGGCACGAGTAAGCGTGCGCAGGTAATCTTTCGGTACAAACTTGTATATTCACGCAAAGTGTGGGAAAGTAACATTACCGTAAATAGTTGTGATAAAACTGTTACATTGTACCGATTTATTACGATGTACCGGTACTTACTATCTGTAGCTGGACGTGCTACCGAGCTGGTTATAGATTCTACAAGCAGAGCGTGGTCTCGTTGACGCCTAGTCAGTATGTAACATTTTCCTGACTTACTCTCTTCATGTATCATGTCTACCCATCTGTCTGACCACGAGTCTCAACGACTGTGCGCCCGACCACGAGTCTCAACGACTGTGCGCCCGACCACGAGTCTCAGCGACTCTGCGCCTGACGAGTCTCAGCGACTGTGCGCCCGACCACGAGTCTCAGTGACTGTGCGCCGACCACGAGTCTCAGCGACTGTGCGCCCGACCACGAGTCTCAACGACTGTGCGCCCGACCACGAGTCTCAGCGACTCTGCGCCTGACGAGTCTCAGCGACTGTGCGCCCGACCATGAGTCTCAGCGACTGTGCGCCCGACCACGAGTCTCAGCGACTGTGCGCCCGACCACGAGTCTCAGTGACTGTGCGCCCGACCACGAGTCTCAGCGACTGTGCGCCCGACCACGAGTCTCAGCGACTGTGCGCCCGACCACGAGTCTCAGTGACTGTGCGCCCGACCACGAGTCTCAGCGACTGTGCGCCCGACCACGAGTCTCAGC
>NC_136265.1:122542299-122566864 GCF_964187855.1 Myxine glutinosa
CGAGCCTTCCGTATGGTTGTGTCTGCTCTTCTTCATGACTTCTTAGAGGAGGGAGAGAAGACTCACAAGCAGATAACGGCATTCCTGGAGAAAGCCAGAGAGCACCCCACAGGCCGGCTATGGGTGGATTGTTTCATCACCCCTACCCTAATAGCTCACAGGTTCTGGCGAGCAGAAAGAGAGGGTGATTGGATGCTGCAACAACACTGCCTTGAAGAGATGCTGCCCTATTTCTTTGCTGCCGGTCATCACCACTACGCAAGATGGATCACATGGCATCTGCGCGACATGCAGTACCTTCCTGCTACTGTGAATGTGCAAGATGCATTGAAGATCGGACAGGACATGAGCACACTGTTCTCTTCATCATTTCCTGAGAGATTTCATGCGCCCATCTCAAATAAGGTGGTGACAATGACATTCACCAAAAAAAGAGTGAAGGTCAATGCGAAGATCATATGTGACCTTGAGGCGTTGTTTGCTCGGCTGCTGGTGGTGGGGAGCAAGAGAAAAATGGAGCTCTCTGCCCTCTTTGACTACGAGCTCGGCCCGGTCCCTACATCCATCATCGATGAGTATGGATGCCTCAGGAAGGGTAACAAGTCTGTGATCGTCCAGCATCTTGGAATCCTTGCCCCCAATCCCCACCCACCACATGTTGTACTCGTTGATGCATCGCAGCTCATCTACCACGTGGTGTGGCCATCGTCAGGCACTGTGGCTGACCTCGCAGCCAGCATGGGGCGCCGGCTTAATCGCTACATCACCGAAACATTTGTCATCTTTGACCGGTATGAGCAAGTCTCTGCCAAAGACCACGAGAGGCAGAGAAGAGCTGGGGAGAGCTCAACAGAGTACCGACTCTCACTGACAACCCCTCTACCTAGCCGTGACAAAGTGATGAAGAACAAGACAAACAAACGGAGACTGGGTGAGCTCCTGTGCACACACAGCATAGGAGATGACATCAAGATGGTCAGCAAAGCAGACAGTATTGTCACTCATGACGAGGCTGACGTCTCCCTCATCTCATACATGTTGGATGCAGCCAATCGCGGAGCTGAAACTGTCCGCATTCTCAGCGACGACACTGATGTTTTCGTACCAATAGTCTATTGGTGCTGGAAGGTGGGTATCACATGTAACCTGCAGATGGAGAGATGGGATGGCACTATTCTCAACATCAATTCGACAGTAGAGAATCTCGGTGAGCAGTGTCGCTCCATCCTGGCTATGCATGCTCTCTCCGGATGTGACACCACCTCCTATCCCGCGGGGAAAGGGAAGGTGTCCGCACTCAAGGCCATGAGAGTAGTACCTGGTGACCTGCTTCACTTCATCGGAGAGGAGGGAGCTACTGATTTACAGATTACAGAGGCAGTGAGTGGTTTCTTCCTGGCTCTGTACAACGAGAGGGAGTCGGCATCTCTGAACGTCGCCAGATATGACATCTACCGAAAGCGCAAAACCCCCCCAGCACTGAAGACACTGCCTCCTACAGAGCGCAACGCTCTCCTCCATGGACGGCGTGCCCATCTACAGGTGCTGCTTTGGAAAGCAGCAGACTGCCCTGACCCACCAGCTGTGGACATAACAGAGTTTGGATGGAATAAGAAGGAAGGCGAGAAGGGAGAGGAAGTCATCATGCCCATCCTGGATGCAAGCCCCGTTGCTCCTCCTGCCGTGTTGGAAATGATCAGCTGTAGCTGCAAAGCTGGGTTAAAGCCCTGTTTAACAGCAAAGTGCAGCTGCGTAGCTGCAGGCCTGGCCTGTACCAGCTACTGCTTCTGCAAAGGCTCTGATAGTACATGTTGCAACACACTCACACACTCACAGCAAGAAGAACAATATGACAAGAATGTAGAGTCAGGAGAAGAAGATGAAGACTATGAGGATGAGTTTTATGATGAGGATATGCTTTATAACAGTGCAGAGTAGTAGAAGTGCAAGACGCTCTTTCTTGATGGAAGTTTTATGTTGTGTAACTAGTGCACATATTTTTCAGCTCTGATAATTTTGGGTATACTTGTGTTTTAATTTTGAGGATATTATTTACCCATAGTCATATTATTCTAGTTTGGTATGGTACTTGCCTTTGTTACCTCTAATACCTGTGAATAAAAGTGGAGCAATAGAGCGAAACAGAAATTTCAGTGTCCCAGGCCTATGTTTGATAGGGTTAATGCTATTAATGCTAATTTTGCTAATTGCCCAACATATGCAAGTTAGCATCCGGCAGTTTCTAAGTGCTGGGGACCCATACTGTACATTTCTAACTTAAAACTTTGGGGTACTCAACATTTCCGGGTTCACATTGCTGGCAAGTAGACGTTTAATATTTCAATACAAATGGGTCATAGATCATGTGCATGCAATTTCAGATTTTTAGGTTTAAAACATTTTATAGCTGGTATACCACTTCACCGATGATGTCATCATTATCATGGTTTTGGTCCCCATTGGGAGTACTTGACGATGTGCCAAATTTCAAATTTTTCCATTCAGCAGTTTCCGAGAAATAATTTTTTTTAATTTCCTTTTAATCCAAGATGGCTGCCATACCACGTGACATATGACGTCACAATTATCATAAAAACATTCTGCGTGGGTGTCACTCCTACCCTGACGGTTTCATCTCAATTGTCCATGTGGTTGCTGAGAAAAAAGAGGTTTAGCCCGGACGGACAGACGGACAGACGGACGGACAACCCGAAAACATAATACCTCCGGCCACCTTCGGTAGCGGAGACATAAAAACAAAACGCACACGTTTTCATATTTTCATTCTGGGTTTATTGACCTTCATTTTGTTTGAACCTTGTGCCATTTGCCTGAAAGCCAGGTAGCAGAAGCCAGGTAGCAGAAGCCAGGTAGCTGGATTGTAGTTTCCACTGAAGTCCAACCACACAAGGAGCAAACTCTATACCGTACCTATCGTTTACCACTTCTTCACACTACACCTTATACCTTCACCCTCATCGCTCAACCTAACCATTCCTTCAGCATTCCTTCAAATCTCTACTTCTTCCACGACCGCCTCCCCTGGCTTTTTCCCCCCCAAACAAAACCTCCCCTCCCACGAAACCCTACTCAGTTACCTGTACAGAAAGCAGTTTAAATCCTTTCGTTTTACCTGCGGTTATTTCCTGAGCTCCTGCTGTAACAGCTGCATAATCCTGTTGCATTTAAATATATT
This sequence comes from Myxine glutinosa, assembly GCF_964187855.1. Taxonomy (NCBI): domain Eukaryota; kingdom Metazoa; phylum Chordata; class Myxini; order Myxiniformes; family Myxinidae; genus Myxine; species Myxine glutinosa. The sequence continues at coordinate 122,545,496 of NC_136265.1, forward strand.
TTGCATTTTTCACTGCCAGGCTTTATCTGGGATTGGCGGGCAAAAAAAAGAAAAAGATTGAAAATCACACGAGGAATACTTTTTAACATAGTGCGGCGTACTTATACCACCTATAACATAGTGCGGTGTACTTATAAGAGGGAGCTACTTTTCGCGCCAATTGTGTCGCAAACATCAGAAGCAAATTCGAGGTCCGTCCGGCTTTTCAGGCCTGCCGGAAGAACCTTCCGCCCGGGTTACAGGAGTTAATGGAGCAGGTAGAGGATTCAGGATGAGAAGCAGAGGTGTGTGCAAGGGACGAGCTGAACGGAAGGGTTCATTCACCAAACCCGGGGTTACCAAAGAGGTTACCGCTCACCAAGGTGGTCGTGAACCCCAAGATCCTGTACTCACTGTCAAGAGTGGATTGGCAGGAGAGAAAGATAAAAAAAAAGGGGGGGAAAAGGTGGAACAGAAGTAGACAAGAAGGAAAACAGAAACCAGGAAGAGAAAAAGACAAGAAGACTGAGAATTGAAGGAAAGAGCCAAATACAGGAGGACAGGACCATAGAAGCACAGGTGTTCCGAAGGTACAAGCAAAAGGGCAGACAAGCAGATTCAGAGTGCCTCAAATTCGTCGATGCGCTGTTTTGTGTTCCCCTGGCGAATCTGCCGCAGAGTTTTGTACTTGTCTCGGCCCTGGCGGACGTTGTCTTCATGGAGGGCGTCATTGGCCGTGCACTTGGTGCTGTTCCGAGCACGTGCGAGATCCATCGTCAGCTCCTACGGTTTGGAATGGGGATGCAATGGGGTTAGGTCGAGGCAAGCGCACGGAGCAGACTTCTTAAGCCGGCTGTCATGCGGTCAATCATTTGGACGTGCACATTTCCCCCGATGATGCAGCGCTCCCTGCTGATCAGGTACCAAATGGCATATGATGGTGTCCTAGTCTATAGTTATGGGTACACCTATATTATTACGGGTACTGTACAGAATGGGTATAACCATGGGTACACATATCTAGGGTTAACATATCTAGGGTTAATCTCTCTGGCCATTCTCAGAGAGCCTCCTCAGTGTCGACGAGTCTGGCATTTCACTCAGGCCGACTGGGCCGGTCTTCAAGCAGCCATCAATCGTCTGGATTGGTCTCCCGTCTCCACTGCCTCTGACATCAATTCTTCCTGGGAATTCTTCCAAAGCAAACTGCTCTCTCTCATGCACAGATTTATCCCATCTCGTCTTCAGTTGTCTTACCCTTCCTCCCATCCATGGTACACTGAATCTTGTGGTGAGGCAGTTGCCCTGAAACAACTTGCCTTTACCTCTTGGAAGGCTAATCCAACTGAAGGCAATCTCAGTTCCTTCCACCAAGCTCGGAACAAGTGTGTGTCTACCCTCAGGAGTGCCAGGAAGCACTATCTCTCCACACTCAAGAATGAACTCTCAAACCTGTCTCCTTCAACTGGACCAGACGGCATCAGCCCACAGGTCCTAAAATCCTGCTTTGCCGCTCTATCTCACCCTCTCTCTGTTCTTTTCACCCTATCTTTTGCTCAAGGTCATCTGCCAGCATCCTGGAAATCAGCAAACATTACCGCTTTACACAAAAAAGGTGCAAAAACAGATCCTTGCAACTACAGACCAATCAGCCTGCTCCCAATTATCAGCAAAGTCATGGAATCCATCATTGCTTCGGATATGAAATCTTTCCTCTTCTCCAATGGCTTGATCTCTGATCATCAATTTGGTTTCAGACCAGGTCACTCTACTCTGGACATGCTGCTTCTGCTGTCTCAACAATGGATGGAGGTCCTCAATGCTAAACAGGAAATCAGAGCTGTCTCCCTTGACATATCACGTGCCTTCGATACGGTCTGGCACCCAGCTCTGCTCACCAAACTCTCCTCCTATGGTATCCATGGAAATCTCCATGCATGGCTTGCGGACTTCCTCTCTGGTCGTAGTCAACGTGTGGCCCTGAATGGATTTCTCTCATCTCCCCTTCCTGTTCAGGCTGGAGTTCCCCAAGGCAGTGTTCTGGGCCCTGTGCTTTTTCTGGTCTTTATCAATGATCTCTCCGACTCTCTGGAAAATCCTCTCTATCTCTTTGCTTATGACTCCACTCTCTGCCGCTCCATTCCTCTTCCCTCAGATCGGCAGTCTGCAGCCTCCTCACTCTCTGAAGACCTGGACAAAATCACAGACTGGTCAAACAAGTGGAACATGTCTTTCAATCCTGACAAATCTCACACTCTTACTCTGTCTCTCCGAAAAGATCGACTGGACAACCCTCCCATCTACTTTCTCAACAATCTTCTCCAAGAAGTTCTGTCGCTCAAGCTTTTGGGTCTCACTATCTGCCATGATCTTTCTTGGGAAAACCACATTTCCAAGCTGGCCTCCAAAGCCAGTCGCCGACTGGGCATCCTCTGTCGTGCGAAGTCCTTCCTAGGCACACCTGAGCTCCTCACCACATACAAGGCATTCATCCGCAGCTCAATGGAATACTGTTCTCCCCTATGGGCCGGTGCTCCTGCCTCACACCTAGCTGGGCTTCACGTGGTTGAAACCAAAGCTTTCAGAATCATTGGAATCTCCCGCGATGAAGCTATCTCTGAGGGCCTTTCACTCACTCACCACAGGCAGGTAGGTGGTCTTTCTGTCTTCTTCCGACTCCTCTCCGGCCTTGCTCCCCCAGCTCTCTCTGTGCTCTGTCCCCCAAATATTCCTACAGGTCGCACAAGATCTGCCAGCAACCCTCTGATGGTTAAACTGCCGAAATCTCGGCTCTCTGCTCACCTTCACTCTTTCATTCCTCTTTTCTCCTGCCTCTGGAACAAACTCCCACACTCCCTTCAATCCCACTCCTCCCTCCAGGTCTTTAAAACAGCTGTTCACCACCATCTCTTATCTTCCCCCATCCAAAACCTTGATCTTTTCTACCCCCACTAATTCACCCCAGATCCACCTTGTTTGAAATTCCAACTTCTTTCCTGGAAGTCCTGGCAGTGTCCATATGTTTTATACCTCTCCCACCCCCCCTTCCCATGCCTCCCCCCCCCAAAGCCCTCTCCCTCCCACAGATCTCTCGATGTCTCCATATCTCTCGGTCCCTGCTCTCAAATGTTGTGTTTGTGTCCTTCCCCCTCTCTCCCCATCTTGTCTACCGCTCCCGATGTTATATGTTTTATGTGTCGGTTTGTCTTTCTGCGTGATTAATGTTCGCTCTTTCACGAGCCTCGATCTTGTATACAAAAAAAAACAACAACAACAAAAAAAAAACATTTTCATATTGTTGAACTCTGAGAACTTTGTACCTATATGTTGCGTGTACAACTGAAATGAGGACAAAATGGGCAAAAGGAAGCTTGCGGAAATTCAGACTTGACATCTACCTTCCTAAACCATTGGGCTCCGTTACTGCATTGTATGAAGATATCTAGGCCCACGGACGAATAGAACACCAGGGGACAATGGATCTACAAACCAAGATGGGGCAAAGGAAAAATGGAGGGAATGCAACAGAGATGCTCCACAGAACGAGAAGGGTGGGAACAGTCGTGGAAATGTCAGAGATCATGAAATGGTGGTTTGGGAAGGCCTTGAAGCACCAAACTCAGGACAGTTCCACAAGTGTGAAAAGGTGGTTATGAAAGAATGGAGGGCAACAAGGGAAGGGTTTGTGGCACAACAGGTGTAACCAGGAGGGGCAAGGACTGGGCAGAGAGGTGAAGAGGGTACGAGAAGCCCTCTTTGGGTGCAAGAAGGTGCAAGAAGAGGGTGAAAGAAGCCGGTAAAAAAACTACAAGGCCAACAACCTGCCTACAGTGAACAAGACCATGAGACTCAGGTAACCGCTACTGCATTTCAGTGTCACAGAGGGATTTACATCCCATGGTGGGCAAAGTGGGAGTAGCAGCAGGAGTCCACAGTGGAGAGCCATATTCCATGACACGCCAGATGAAGGCTGTGCTCATATGACAACAGCTTGGATCTTTTGGTCACACGTAAACTGTTAAACTGTCCAGCGAAAGGCACAGGTTAGCGGGAATGGTGTGCATGTGCGAATGAGCCAGGCCTCGTGTACTCCAACATTGCAATTGTGACCTCTGGCAGATTCTGGAGCCATCGGGTCAGTCCAACCAATGAGAGGAGCTGCTCTTTCACAGGAACTGTTACAGACTTGCTCAAACAATGCATTCAGAAAGTATTCAGATCCCTTCACTTTTTCACATGTTGTTATGTTGCAGCCTTATGCTGAAATCGTTTTTATTCATTTTTTCCCTCATCAATCTACACTCAATACCCCATAATGACAAAGAGAAAACAGGATTTTAGAAAGTTTTGCAAATTTATTAAAAAGAAAAAACGGAAATATCACATTGACATAAGTATTCAGACCCTTTGCTATGACACTTGAAATTTAGCTCAGGTGCCTCCCATTTCTCTTGATCATATTTTAGATGTTCCTTCACCTTGATTTGAGTCCACTGTGGTAAATTCAATTGATTGGACATGATTTGAAAAGGCACACACCTGTCTATACAAGGTCTCACAGGTGACAATGCGTATCAGAGCAAAAACCAAGCCATGAGGTCCAAGGAACCTGCAGAGCTCAGACAGGATTGTGTCGAGGCACAGATCTGGGGAAGCCTACAAAAAAAATCTCTGCTGCATTGAGTCTTCCCAAGAGCACAGTGGCCTCCATAATTCTTAAATGGAAGAAGTTTGGAACAACCATCACTGCAACACTCCACCGATCTGGGCTTTATGGTAGAGTGGCCAGACGGAAGCCAAACAGTTCAATCTTGGTTTCATCAGACCACGGAATCTTGTTTCTCACAGTCTGAGAGTCCTTTTGGTGCTTTTTTGCAAACTCCAAGCGGGCTTTCATGTGTCTTTCACTGAGGAGAGGCTTCCGTCTGGCCACTCTGCCATAAAGCCCAGATCGGTGGAGTGTTGCAGTGATGGTTGTCCTTCTGGAAGTTTCTCCCATCTCCACAGGATCTCTGGAGCTCAGCCAGAGTGACCATCAGGTTCTTGGCCACTCTTACCCTCTAAGAGGGCCACTCTTACCCTCTAAGAGGGCCTCTCTTACCAAGGCCCTTCTCCCCCGATTGGTCAGTTTGGCCGGGTGGCCAGCTGAAGGAAGAGTCCTGGTTGTTCCAAACTTCTTCCATTTAAGAATTATGGAGGCCACTGTGCTCTTGGGAAGGTTCAATGCAGCAGAGATTTTTTTTGTAGGCTTCCCCAGATCTGTGCCTCGACACAATCCTGTCTCTGAGCTCTGCAGGTTCCTTCGACCTCATGGCTTGGTTTTCGCTCTGATATACATTGTCAGCTGTGATACCTTACATAGACAGGTGTGTGCCTTTCCAAATCATGTCCAATCAATTGAATTTACCACAGGTGGACTCCAATCAAGGTGTAGAAACATCTCAAAGATGATCAAGAGAAATGGGAGGCACCTGAGCTAAATTTCAAGTGTCATAGCAAAGGGTATGAATACTTATGTCAATGTGATATTTCAGTTTTTTCTTTTTAATAAATTTGCAAAACTTTCTAAAATCCTGTTTTCTCTTTGTCATTACGGGGTATTGAGTGTAGATTGATGAGGGAAAAAATGAATTTAAACGATTTCAGCATAAGGCTGCAACATAACAAAATGTGAAAAAAATGAAGGGGTCTGAATACTTTCTGAATGCACTGTGTCTACTATATAAGAGAGCCGTTGGTCTGTCTGTCTGTGTCACAATGTTTCTGAGATTTGATGAACGGATTTTTGTCAAACTTTCAGAGGTTCATCAGTGACTGCTTGGGAGTGTTTTGTGCGAGAGTTTTATTTTTTTTGAAAAAAAAAGTTCGTTTTTTGGTTAAAAAAACAAAAATCAAAAAAAAACCCCACTCTATAGTGCCTAAGCCTTTTTGATTAATGACAGTTATATACAAGTACACATTCACATAAATAAATACAAAACAATTCGCAAACATTTGAACACAAATAAATCAAACCATTCCGGAAGTGCACGAAGTTGGTAGTAAGGCTTCTTCTTCTTCCTGAACGTCATCATACTTAACTCAAACATGATGAACGGTGCATTCATCAGCATATATTCAACGAAAAGGTAAAATGTTGATTTGACATTTGTGATGGATTCTGATTTGGATGTAATTGTTTTCTCATTATATTTGCCCTCATTTCAAATACGTTAATGTTTCTTTTTCGCTTGAGCAACGCCGTGTACTCCAGCTATTCACGCTTTTATACTTGACTCGGGGTACAAATATAAATACAACTTTGTGTGCGGAGTAACATAGGCTATGTGGCCGCGGCCTCATTCGGGGGAGTGAGGGACTGGGAGAGGAGCGTCATTTCTCTATGTAAATGTGTACCGTGTAGCGCCACCTGGTGTTGGTGGCAGAGCATATTTCAATTTTCTTTTTAACTGGGCAACACTGAGGTTAAAGCACTCTTTGCACGGGTAAATTTTTTCTCCTTCTCATCCCCCCTCCCTCAAAGCCCATAGAGGAGAGCAGTACTCCATCAAGCTGCGGATAAAGGCCTTGTAGGTGCATAGGACCTCAGGTGTGCCAAGGGAGGATTTTGCATGATGGAGGATGCCCAGTTAACGTCTGGCTTTGGAGGCCAACTTTGAAATGTGGCTTTCCCAAGAGAGATCATGGCTGAGGGTGAGACCCAAGAGTTTGAGTAAATTAACATCTTCGAGAGGATTATCGAGAAAGAAGATGTCGAGTCTACTCTGGCTGGGTTTGTCGAGTCATCTGACAGACAGATGGGAGGGTTTGTGGAATGGTACTGAGGGAGAGAGAGGGAGAGAGAGGGAGAGAGAGGGAGAGAGAGGGAGAGAGAGGGAGAGAGAGGGAGAGAGAGGGAGAGGGAGAGAGAGAGAGAGGGAGAGAGAGAGAGAGAGAGAGAGAGACATGAGTGTGTGGGATTTCTCAGGATTGAAAGACATATTCCAGGTGTTTGAACAGTTTGTGATTTTGTCAAGGTCTGAAGAGAGGGAAGAGGCTGCCTGTCTATCAGAAGGATGAGGGATGTCACGGCAGTGGGTGGATTCATCAGCAAAGAGATAAAAAGGATCTTCCAGAGTCAGAGAGATCATTGGTGAAGATTAGGAATACCATGGGGCCTTGGACACTGCCTTGAGGTACTCCAGCCTTGCCAGGGAGTGGAGAAGAAAGACAATTTGCGTGCTTTCAGCTGGAAGTGTGATCATTCCACAAAGCCTGCAACAGGTCTGTGGCCACTCTCAGGAAAGCCAGAAAACAACATCTGGCCAACTGTAAAATTTAACATTCAAACATGTCTCCCTCCTCTAAAACCAGGTGGTGCCTTGATAAGTTTGTCTCTGGTGTTTGCTCCCTTCCATCCCTTCCCTCTTTTCAAATGGCACCACAGCCGACTCCACTCGCGAGAAGGCCGAATGCCTCATTTCTGTGTTTGCTTCCAAATCCTGTGTCCCAAACCCCTCACTCTCGGTACCCATCCTTTCCCCTCATATGCAAATGCGGCTGGACTCTGTCTTTTGCAACTGAGAAGGTTCTTTAAACCCTCAACTCTGACTCTGCTACTGGACTAGACGGCATCAGCTCACATGTCCTAAAAATAAAAACTTACTCTGCTGCACATCATCTCTTTACCCTTTTCACCCTGTCATTTGCACTCGGTCTTCTTCCATCTGCATGGAAATGCGCCATCACCGCACTGCATAAAAAGGTGCAAAACTGACCGCTTAAGTACAGACCTGTCAGCTTACATCCAATCATCAGCAAGGTCATGGAATCCATATTTTTCTCCATCAACCGCATCTCAGATCAACAATTTGCTTTCAGACCAGGTCACTCCACCTTGGACATGCTGCTTCTACTCACCCAACAATAGAGAGGCCCTCAATGCCAGACATGACATCAGGGCCATCTCTATCGAGATAGTTCGTGTTTTCTTGAGGTTGGACAGATCTTGAGGTTGGACAGATCTTGAGGTTGGCATTCTGGCTTACTCTCCAAACTCTGCCGATGGAATCCAAGGCCAACTCCACACATGGCTTACTGACTTCCTCTACCCTTGAAGCCAATGTGTGGCTCTCAACGGAATCCTTTCATATCCTCTTCCTGTCAAGGCTGGACTGCCCCAAGGCAGTGTTCTGGGCCCAGTCCTATTCCTGATCTCTCTGGGAATGCTCTTTATCTATTTGCCAATGACGCCATCCTCTGCCATGACATCCCTCGTCCTTCTGACAGAATGCAGCATCTTCCTTCCTCAAAAAAAAAAAAATCCCAATCTGGTCAAGCACTTGGAAACACCATGGAATCTTTCAATCCTGACAAATTTCACACTCTCTTACTATGTCTCTCCGAAAGGACCGACTGGCAAACCCTCCTATCTACTTTCTTAACAATCCTCTTGAGGAAATTCAGTCATTCAAATTGCTGGGTCTCTCTCAGAAATGATCTTGCTTGGACAAACCACATCTCAAAGTGGGCCCCCAAATCCAGCCACCAACTGGGTATCTTCCATCATACAAAGTCCTTCCTTGGCACACCTGACCACATATCCACCTACAAGGCCTTCTCCTGCAGCTGGAGGTAGTACTGCTTTCCCCCCTGAGCTGGCTTCCCTGCCTCACACCTTGGTCAGCTTGATGCCATAGAAACCAAGGCCTGTAGGATTATTGGAATTCCCACGATTAAGCTGAGTCTATGGGCCTATCACTTCACCATCGCAAACAGGTCGGTGGTCTCTGTGTCTTCTACCTCGTCCTTTCTGGTCTTGCATTCTCTGCTATGTCTGTGTTTTGCAACCCCCCCCCCCCCCCCATCCCCTTCCTCCTCCCCTCCTTCCTCCCCACATCCCATTGTTTGTCCGCCTCCCTCTCTGTTGTTGGTGTCCCCCCCTCTATATACTGTTCCTTTTGTCCTGTTGCTTCCTGATCCATTCATTGTACTAGTACCAGCTCTTCCATGAGCCTTGACTATATATACAAAAAATAAAAAAAGCATCACCTGGCCATTCAAGATTATAAAAATGGAAACTGAATAAAATCTCGTTCTTTCACGGCCATAATTATTCCAATATTGTGGGATCGGCTGGGGAAAGGTTGGACCAATCTTTCACGAACCGCTTGGCCTGGCATGATGTTCGACAAAATAGTTTAGAGCAGGAATTTGTAATTTGTTCAGGGGACCATACACTGTCACTGTTCATAAACTGTCACTCAACTGCTCTTCGTGAAGGACATTGTGGGATCTTTAACATCCACAAACTAATGCTAGGAGACAGAACACCCGGCTTAACGTACGCCCAAGGAAGAGCACACACATTGATGCCTCGCCCTGCATGCGAAACACCAGGATGACAGATGATGGCCTAGTCAGGATCCAAACCCGGGCTCGCCAGCTCACCTCTAGGGTCTATATGCCAGCCTCCAATCAATAAACATCAAAGGATTACAAGTTCAAGACCAAAAGAATGAACCCATGTTGTTATTCTCTGCGTATTATCTTTGTTTGAAGGAAACAGGCCTCCTCGTACCCAATGATATAGCGGGCATAGAATCACAATGGAAGGCACAACCCTCGAGCGCAAACCAATGAAAACGTAAACCACAACGACCACCGAATGAATCGCAATCATAATCCTGGCTAACACCTCCAACCACATCTCGAACTGGAACCACAATCGCACCTGCAGTTGCATCTTCACTCTCTGATTCTTTGCGGCTTCCGTGAGTCTGGCCTCTTCGATGTGCACGTTCCACGCTATACCCAATCCCAGCTCGGCGCTGCCCTCGACGTGCCGCTCATCCGTCTCGTCCGTTTCACCCTCGGGGCTCAGGCCCGGAGAGCTGGGTGTCAGTGTGGGGTTATGGGTCGCCAGCGTGGGCGTCGGTGCCGGAGTGGGGGGCGGCGGAGCAGCCATGGCTTGCTTCAACTCCTGGCGAGTATGCTCCAGATCCTCCTGAACTAGAATTGTCTGGTGCAGAACGTGAAAGAAATGTTCACCAGAAAAATTAAACTGACCATCATCATTTCTCTACCCTTATGAAAGGCTTCTCCGATATAAAATGCATTTGTTGCCAACTGATAACCAGAAAAAATTGCCAAAGTTCCGGTCAAAAGCAATAATACTGCAGCAGACGCGATTGGATCTGTTATGTCTGCAAGCAAATCCAGAAGGGACACTGGTTGTACATGTGCCATATATACGGCAGGCATTGCTCATAATGCTCCGCCCCCTACACACAGGTAAGTTCACTGTAACCTGCCGACCAGCAGCAATGATAACCTCATCCGAGAGGACCACTAAAGTGGGCTTTCCTTATTGAGGAGCAAATTTCTGGGGTATTGAGTAAGGTTGTTCAGAAACATGAAGCACTACTTAATTTATAATGTACCTTCTGCTTCCACTCCATCACCTCATCGACCTTCCTTCGCTGTGCCTCCTCGAGAAGGGAAATCCTCGCCGTAAACTCGGCAAGCTCAGCGGCCTGCAAGGACCACGTATACATTGCACAAACACTGGATGTTCATTTTGGTTTCGGCCCCGTCTACGGGTGATTATTAATTGAAATTAACATTACCTTTCTATTGTTTGTTAACACAATAGAAACATTAAATTATTGTCAATCGACATATGTGGGAAAATTACACACCCAGTTCACCAGGGGACCAGGGTTCAATTCCTGGTCTGGATGTGGAATTTTCCCACATACACTACATGCCCAAAAGTATGCGGACACCCCTTATAATTTGTTGATTCGGCTGTTTCAGCCACACCCATTGCTGACAGGTATATATATATATACACAAAGAATTAAGTTAAGCACCCCCCCCGTTTTTTTACAACCTCGCACATTACAAGTTTGTTGTCGTCAAAACAGTGTAATATACCCATGATATTGCTATATTTTCTGGAGAAGTGATATTATGGTCACATAAAAACATAACAATCATGCCGTTTTCAATATTTTATTCTGAATAATTTAAGGTGAAATTTTTTGGGAATTTTAGGCATATTTTCACCTCAATTTAAGTATGGAGCTATAGGTCCATCACGGACAGTGTGGATGACGTTTATGTTTTCTAACGTACAGTCATTGTTCTGAGAAGACCTCTAGCGATCTTTGCGTCAATAACGTGTGTAGGACCCACGTGATCGGATCACTGACTCAACCAATCACTTTTTTTCACTTTGATCACTCAATTTCATCAATGGATAATTGCTAATGTCATACCAATCATTATTTGATCTCACATACCTTAGAATATATGCCAATGTATACATATACACAAAGAATATATATTAGGGGGTGCTTACCTTAATTCGTTGTGTAGGGGTGCTTAACTTAATTCTTTGTGTATATATATAATCAAGCACACTGCCATGCAATCTCCATAGACAAACATTGGCAGTAGAATGGGCCGTACTGAAGAGCTCAGTGACTTTCAATGTGGCACCGTCATAGGATGCCACCTTTACAACAAGTCAGTTCATCGAATTTCTGCCCTGCTAGAGCTGCCCCACCCGGTCGACTGTAAGTGCTGTTATTGTGAAGTGGAAACGTCTAGGAGCAACAACAGCTCAGCCACAAAGTGGTAGGCCACACAAGCTTACAGACCGGGACCGCCAAGTGCTGAAGCGCATAGCTTGTAAAAATCGTCTGTCCTCTGTTGCAACACTCACTACCGAGTTCCAAACTGCCTCTGGAAGCAACATCAGCACTACAACTGTTCGTCGGGAACTTCATGAAATGGGTTTCATGGCCGAGCAGCCGCACACAAGCCTAAGATCACCATGAGCAATGCCAAGCGTCGGCTGGAGTGGTGTAAAGCTCGCCGCCATTGGACTCTGGAGCAGTGGAAACGCGTTCTCTGGAGTGATGAATCACGCTTCACAATCTGGCAGTCTGACCGACGAATCTGGGTTTCACGGATGCCAGGAGAACGCTACCTGCCCGAATGCATAGTACCAACTGTAAAGTTTAGTGGAGGAGGAATAATGGTGTGGGGCTGTTTTTCATGGTTCGGGCGAGGTCCCTTAGTTCCAGTGAAGGGAAATCTTAACGCTACAGCATACAATGACATTCTAGACGATTGTGTGCTTCCAACTTTGTGGCAAAAGTTTGGAGAAGGCCCTTTCCTGTTTCAGCATGACAATGCCCCCGTGCACAAAGCAAGGTCCATACAGAAATGGTTTCTCGAGATCGGTGTGGAAGAACTTGACTGGCCTGCACAGAGCCCTGACCTCAACCCCATCGAACACCTTTGGGATGAATTGGAACGCCGATGGCGAGCCAGGCCTAATCACCCAACATCAGGGCTCGACCTCACTAATGCTCTTGTGGCTGAATGGAAGCAAATCCCCGCAGCAATGTTCTAACATCTAGTGGAAAGCCTTCCCAGAAGAGTGGAGGCTGTTATACTGTAACAGCAAAGGAATGAGACAAAGAACACCAACTCCACATTAATGCCCACGATTTTGGAATGAGATGTTCGATGTTCGGGTGTTTACATACTTTTGGTCATGTAGTGTATGTCGATTGATTATTTACAATCCTGTTCATTTATATAATTGTATTACTATGCCCCCAGTGATGTCTATATTAGCGGACATGGACTTGTCTCCCCCCCACATTGGGGGAAGAGCCTCTCGTGAACAGGCCGTTGGTGCTCCTATCCACATACAATATTCTTACGACCCACGGACTGCATTACCAACTGCTCTTGACTGCGCTGCTGATCTGCGGCTTGCTTGGCCAGTGCCTCGCGTGCTTCCTCGGCCTCATGACGAGCCTCCTGCAGCCTCTTCGCCTCCTGCTCAGCCCGAAGCCTCTCCCTCTCCAGTTCGGCCGCACGGTTACACTGCTCCTGCAGCTCTGATGTCAGACGGCAACACATAGCATGATATGGCAAAGAACTAGGAAAGAGGAAGATGGGGAAACAAGTTGGAGCACAAATAAGGACCTTTCTGTGCATGTGTCGTCTGCTCCTCTATCTGCTGTAGACGCTGCAATAACTCCTCCTTCTCCCTTTCGACCCTCTCCCTCTCCTTCTCTGCCGCTTCTCTCTTCCTTCGCTCACTCTCCAGCTGGGCCCTAAAACACAGTCAAATGGCTTTTCGAATGAGCAAATATTCCAACATGTAGTCATACCCATTGGTGGCATTTAAACTAACAGGCCATTATGGCCGACTGGGTGTTGCTAGACCGTTTGATACAAAAAACAGGGAAGGAATGACGAGCCATTTGTCCAGGCTTTTAATTTAGGAAAAAATAAAGCACCTCCAGTCAGTTCATTCAGCCCCTGTAATGTAAACAGACTGGAAAATAACAATTCCCGTTTGTGCACCAAGGAAGCACCAATCAGTTGGACCCACCTCTCCGCCTGCTTTTGCTGCTTTTCCTCCCGAGATTGTGCCTTCATCTGTTGGACCTCAATGGTGTCCGGCCGTCTGCGCCGCATGTACAGCTCATGGTTGCCCATGCACAGTGCCAGCACGCGCTTGTTGACGCGTAAACGCGGTGCCAGGAACACAAAGTCCTGCACAAAGGCAGTCAGGCAGTCATGCTATCTAAAGTATCTTTCCTGTAGAATGGAACCCTCGAGGGAAAGTAGATTCCATGGAATTTGAGGCAATGAATGGATTTTTATCTATAATAACAAAATACAATGTGTCAGTGTGTTTGTGTGTGTGTAGCCTGGTGTTGGCTTAGCAGTTAGGGTGCCGGCTTGGGATCCTAGGATCCTGGGTTCGAATCCCGGTCGATCACTGAATTAACGCCAGGGGGGTTGACTCAGCCTGTCATCCTTCCGAGGTCGGCAAATTGAGTACCAGTTCACTGGTAATTCCCTGTGTGTCGCAAGAGGCGACTAACAGGGTTGGCGGCAGGAAGGGCATCCGGCCATAAAACATTGCTTCAAAAAGGGGACCACGGTGCCCGAAAAAGGCCAAGCCCCACTCTGCGGGGAAAAATGGCCTCGAAAGGTGGTCGAGGGTGTTTGTGTGTGTCGTTGGTTGTCATCTCCAAATGCGGGTTTCAGAAGGTGGAATTGAGCCCTCTCAGGTGTCGATGTATCCACCTTGATGTATCCGCCTAGGGATTTAGCGGGAGTGCGCTCTCGACGCTGCTTTTGCAAGACATGGCAATACAGTAGAAAGCGCTCCTTTTTCTTTTTACGAGCGCCTTCCGATGGCCTCACACCCTCATTTTAACTCCGACTTGATTTCTGTTTTCTTTTCCAGTCGTCGCTAGGGTATATTAGGACTCGGTGAAAACAAATTCTGTAAAATTTGTGAACAATTCAAAGTTATCTTAAAATAACCGCCGCGAGACCGTAACTCACTATTAAATGGGCACAAAATGCTATGCATTCAACCATTTGGCCGAGTGCCCTGGCCCCTTTGGGGACTGCATATTTGTGGGGTCTACTCGACCTGAATTTACATTTCTTGAGGTCCCCCGAGGTACTCCACACAAAATTAATGCAAATCTGATGAAAAACGGATGTTTTAAAATGCTATCACATCGTTCTGTGCGTTCTGCAGGCAAAAGTAATCACATGATCCACACACTGTACAGGCAGGATGATGCTCTATCTGTCGGGTCTATGCTACATGTGATTGTACTAATGGATGCACCTGAGGCTGTTAAACTTGCGCTAAAACAAGTTTGGGGGAAATCTGAAGTTTTTGAGGGATTACACACCTTGATGACATCTAAGAATTTGCATTTTGAGGCCTCGCTGGTAGAAGGATTTATATCTAGATGATAGCAAATCTTCCTGATCCCTGCTCACCCCTCCTCCTGTTCAATTCATCGGTGCTTCCTGCTCCCCGATCACTCCTCTTCCTGCCCCCCCCCCCTCGATCGCCCCTCCTCCTACCCCCGATCGCCCCTCCTGCTGATCCCCGCTCACCCTTCCTCCTGTTCAATTCATCGGTCATTCCTGCTCCCCGATCACTCCTCTTCCTGCCCCCCCCCCCCCTCGATCGCCCCTCCTCCTACCCCCGATCGCCCTCCTGCTGATCCCCGCTCACCCTTCCTCCTGTTCAATTCATCGGTGCTTCCTGCTCCCCGATCACTCCTCTTCCTTCCCCCCCCCCCCCGATCGCCCCTCCTCCTACCCCCGCCAGCCTGCCTCCTGATCTCCGCTCTCCCCTCCTCAACTCATTGGTACCTCCTCCTGATCCACGCTCACCCCTCCTCCTAATCCCCCCTCACTCCTCCTCCTGATCCCCACTCACCCCCACTCCTGATCCCCACTCACCAATCCTCCTGCTCCCTCCCTGCATTCTCCACCTCCCTGTCTTCCTATTCCCCCTCCTCTTTTGCACATGTGTGCAAAACATGTGTCCTCCTATTCCCCCCTCCTTATTTTGGAACTTGGGAATGATTGGCGAGACATTTTAAATTATTAAGGTGCTGAAAGACAGTCCATATAGCACAAGGTAGGTTAGACATGTGAAGGCCCTTAATGGGTCCACAATGCCACGCCATCCTTCTGTAATACTGTGTTCAAAGTGAAACTTGATTTTTAAAATCTCTAATGCAGATACAGCATCCTCACACTTACACACTCGACGAGACAGGCCATTCAGGAAAGATTCATAACCACAATTTGCCACTCCAGCCTTACCGGTGCCTTCTTGTCAATCGGTTTGATGATGAATTTCTTCTCATTGAAGGAAATGTTTCTGATCTCACTCCATGGGAAACCAATTTTTGGAGATAGCCTGGAAAAGTGTAAAGATAAAGAGGAACTAGTTGAAGAGTTATAACAGTACGAGACCTTTCCCCATTTGGTACTTGAACAGCATAATGCCGAGTTGCTCGACATGGAGATAAAATACACTCCCTCAGTATGCAAAGGCAAACAGGACATGCTTACTTGTCCGAGTATTCATAAAAGTTGAGCCCCAGAGCGTCCACACCGAGCCACAGCTGCGTACCCTTCTTGTTACGGATTTCAAAGTAGTTAACGCCATACATCTCGAGGTCCTGGGCGATTTTCAGGTACTCCACCATGGCGTCCTCTCTAGATGAGAAGACAGGAGCAGGAGACATTACAGGTCAGATCAGGTATGGGAGCATGTTCCGGAGCAGTGTGTCGCTACGTCAGCTTTCCGCCGGTAATCCAGGGGCCTCTGTCTGGCCATCCCCCAGGCATATGCATGGCCCATCCCCATCTCTTTGATATGCCAATCGACTTGCTGCAACCACGAAGCACTTGGTCGGCCCGTTGGCCTCTTCCACTCACGAGGCCCCCCTCGCTGAGAGAATCTGATGAGCAGGATCAGCACCAGGAAAATGAGCCAGATGTCTATACAGCCGCAGCTGACGCTCACAGACGCTACAGGTAACAAATCTCCTCTGCGTCTCTCTCAGAAAACACTCGGACACAAATTCTGACCAGTGATGGGCCAATGATTCTTTGCAGAGACCTGGTACCGAAGGAGTCAGGTCTCTCACAGATCTTTGATCAGAGTCCAAGTCTTGCATCCGCAGAGCAAAAATGGAAGCACCAAGGACTTAAAGACACGCACTTTCATCCTGCATTGGTACCGACAGCACCACACCCTATGATCCAGTGAATCCATGACTCCCCAGGCTCAACCTGGATGTCTATCGACCTCTGGCTCACATGTGGAGACATGAATATAACTGCCAAGGTAAGTGAATCTCTCTGTGACCTCAACATCCTTGCCACAAACAGGCATAATCAAGATGGCAGCATCCAAGATGTCATTGAAAGCCTGGATCTTGGTTTTGACCCAGGAAACCCGTAATCCCAGCGGCTCCGCCTCCTCATTCAGTGCCTGGAGGGTCCCTGTAAGAATATCCAGCGTCTTCGGAAAGATGACTGCATCATCAGCGAAGTCAAGGTCGGAGATCTTGACATTCTGAAACGATGAACCTCGGCTTGATCTCTCCGACATCCTCCCAATAACCCAGTCCATACAAGAGCATAAAGGTGTGAGGGCCAGTACACACCCCTGACAAACTCCACTAACAACTGGAAATAAGTCAGGGATAGCCCTATGATCCAGTGAATCCATGACTCCCCAGGCTCAACCTGGATGTCTATCGACCTCTGGCTCACATGTGGAGACATGAATATAACTGCCAAGGTAAGTGAATCTCTCTGTGACCTCAACATCCTTGCCACAAACAGGCATAATCAAGATGGCAGCATCCAAGATGTCATTGAAAGCCTGGATCTTGGTTTTGACCCAGGAAACCCGTAATCCCAGCGGCTCCGCCTCCTCATTCAGTGCCTGGAGGGTCCCTGTAAGAATATCCAGCGTCTTCGGAAAGATGACTGCATCATCAGCGAAGTCAAGGTCGGAGATCTTGACATTCTGAAACGATGAACCTCGGCTTGATCTCTCCGACATCCTCCCAATAACCCAGTCCATACAAGAGCATAAAGGTGTGAGGGCCAGTACACACCCCTGACAAACTCCACTAACAACTGGAAATAAGTCAGGGATAGCCCCGCCACACCTCACAGCGCTCTCAGTGCCAGAGTACTGTATAGTTCAGAAATCAGATTTATCAGTTTTGGTAGCGCCCCACGAAGACAGAGAATCCTCCAGAGGGCATCCCAATTTACTGGATCGAACACTTTGCGAAGATAAACATAGACTTCAAGCAGCCGCTGCTGAAACTCTTGCCTGCATTCGGTGAGGACCCAAAGAGCAAGGATACAGTCAATCGTTGACCTATTTGGTGTAAAGCCCGACTGCTCTGGGTGCTGGTGCTCAGGCAAATGGTGGCAAACCTTATCAAGAATTACCCAAGCAAAGACCTTGCCCACCACTAACAGCAGCGTCACCCCTTGGTACTTGTTGCAGTCCTGGTGATCACCCCTCCTTTTCCAGAGAGGGACAACAAGGCCCCTCTTCCAGTTGGGATTATGCCTGTGCTCCAAACAGAGCTCAGAACTGCATACAACAACACGGGTACAGCACTTCCACCAGCCTTGGGAGCTCAGCATGGTTGCCACATATCCCAGGAACTTTGCACCCTTTCAACTGGTTCACTACAGCCTGTGTTTCCACAAATTAACGCAGTTCACAGTTGATTGGAGGGTCAGCATTTGGGATAGCAACACCCCTGACATCCAACTCAAAAACTGGTGGGTCAGCCTGGTACAGCCGCTCAAAGTAACCCAGCCCAGCGGGCTTTCACTTCAAACTCCTCTATCAAGAGGTCACCAACCTCCGCTATAACTGCAGTACACCGAGGGACAAGGCTTGGAGGAACGCAGCAGACAGATTCCTCTGTAAGCAGGGGGAGAACAACTTGGCCACAGGTGATGCTCCACCCTTTCACAGATTCCCCACACATAGGTGTCCTTGTCCACCCTCAGTGAAAGTAGTTTAGCGCCTCAGTTCCCCAAACAGCTCAGTTCTGCTATTAAGCCCGGCACTGCAACTCTGGTCAATGATATCCTGTGCCCCTCGGAAGACCAAGTTCCTCTTCGCCTGACGGTGGGATCCAAGACAACCACCGGAAATATTATGGTTGGTCGTCTTTAAGGCACACCACAACTCTTGAGGATCCCTCAAAACACCCAGACCCCCCCCCCCCCCCCCCCAAGATCCCCACTCAACCTGTTTGCAAACTTCTCAGCTACCCTCTCATCCTTGAGCTTGCCAACATCCAGCCTAGGCTGGAATGGCACTATACTCTTGGATTTGAGCTGCAGCTTCAGAATTGCTACAAGCCTGTGGTTGCTATTGAGGAACTGAGCACTCCGGCAGACCTTGCAGTTCTGGAGCATCCTCTAGCAACCATCAACGAGCACATGGTGAATCTCTTTTGCCACACTATACCAGCGTCGGAATACCAGGTCCAGCGATGTGGCACTGGGGCAGTTGAAACCATGAACCAGCCACCCGAAGTCAACGACATCTTGCCAAGTCAAGGAACGTAGTGCTATTCTGGTTCACGACTCCAGCCCCATGGGGACCAACCCATCTCTATATATAAAGGAGGAGTGTCTGTGTGTGTGTGTGTGTGTGTGTGTGTGTGTGTGTGTGTGTGTGTGTGTGTGTGTGTGTGTGTGTGTATATGTGTGTCTGTCTGGATGTCCGCTTAAAACTCAAGAACTACACATCAGAGAAAAGTTTTGGACACAGATTCGGAATCAGCATAAAATCCCGGTGGTTTTAGGCTACGTTTTATTTTAATATCAATGGTTTAAAAAAACCGCGCCAGCTGCAATTCCATGGTGTAGTTTGTGGCGGCACTAGACGTTCGGGGTGTATTGCAATGGTTTGTCGGGTTTGGCTGTGGGTCCAGAATAGCTCCAATTTCCTTTTGTTCTTCTACGTTTATTTTGATTCTTCTGTTACAACGCCTTCCTTATCTACCTTATATCCCCCCGACGAGGCCTCTACATAATTTCATGCGGCAGAATTTCGTGCATTTTGAGTGAAAGAAGTGAGACGAAGTTGAAGGAGGAAGAAGAGGCGCGATCACTCTGGAGGCCTTGATCGTGAGTGGAAATGGCGGGAATTGCGTTTGTATCGCAAAGTAAAGGATCTGCATTCATTTCTGAACTTGCATTGGTGCATTGTTATACATCTGCATTATTTTTCATAAAAAAAACTTTATGTTGAACTTGAAGGCTCCAAGCACGGACTATATATATAGCCCTAAAAATAAAAGTAAAAATCCTGCTATCGCTTGCCAAGCTAGCCGTTCCCCTCTCCCCTCTCCCCTCCCCTCCTCCCTCCTCTTCTCCCCTCTCCTCCCTCCTCCCCCACCCTCTCCTCCCCTCCCCTCCCCTCCCCCCCACCCTCTCCTCCCCTCCCCCCCACCCTCCCCTCCCCCCCACCCTCTCCTCCCCTCCCCCCCACCCTCTCCTCCCCTCCCCCCACCCTCTCCTCCCCTCCCCCCCACCCTCTCCTCCCCTCCCCCCCACCCTCTACTCCCCTCCCCCCCACCCTCTCCTCCCCTCCCCCCCACCCTCTCCTCCCCTCCCCCCACCCTCTCCTCCCCTCCCCCCCACCCTCTCCTCCCCTCCCCCCCCACCCTCTCCTCCCCTCCCCCCCACCCTCTCCTCCTCCCTCCCCCCCACCCTCTCCTCCCCTCCCCCCCACCCTCTCCTCCCCTCCCCCCTGCCCCTCCTCCCCTCACCCCTCCCCCTCCTCCCCTCACCACCCCTCCCCCTCCCCTCCGCCCTCCCCCTCCCCCTCACCTCCCCCCCACCCCCCCTCCCCCCTCCTCCTACCCCCTCCTCCTCCCCCTCCCTCCTCTTCTCCCCTCTCCTCCCCCTCCCTCCTCTTCTCCCCTCCCCCCTCCTCCTACCCCCTCCTCCTCCCCCTCCCCCCTCCTCCTCCCCTCCCTCCTCTTCTCCCCTCCCCCCCTCCTCCTACCCCCTCCTCCTCCCCCTCCCCCCTCCTCCTCCCCCTCCCTCCTCTTCTCCCCTCTCCTCCCCCTCCCCCCCTCTTCTCCCCTGCCCCCCTCTTCTCTCCTCCCCTGCCCCCCTCTTCTCCCCTCCCCACCCTCTCCTCCCCTCCCCCCCCGTTCCCCTCCCCTCCCCTTCCTCCTCCCCTCCCTTCCCCCGCCCGGCAATGCCGGGTACTTCCCATGGCCAGCTGTACGTGGGCTGCTCGAGGGTTGGAAAACCAAGCAATCTTTATGTCTTGGCACCAAGTAAGAAAACCAGAAATGTTGTATACCAAGAGGTTTTGAGAAATTGAAAATTGACAAAACGGCATGTAGGAAATGTACTGTGATATTGCTCTAAAATATACATGTTCTTTTCATCATATATTTGTGTTATTCTTATTCAACCCGGGCGAAGCCGGGTACCTCAGCTAGTGTCTTATAAGCATCCCCATCAGTGCCAGTCAATACAATAAAATCCCCCAAAACGAGGATGGCATCTCGCCTGGTGCAATGATCAACACAAACTCGAGTGCGGCATAGAATGTCTCCTTCAAAATTAGATCACTTGCCCCAGTGGGTGCGTGTACACGTACACGTACACACACGTCTCCATTTAGTGTTAGATGACCAAATGTCCAAGAGGAGGCAACAAAGTAAAATTCCACCGCCTTTGGTCCAAGTGTCTCACTGCTCTTCATGCCAGCTCTGGATCCTTTCCTCCCACTGCTCTGCTGTCAGCTTGTGCTGGTCTTCTACTCTGCTCAATAAACATTCATCATGTTTTAGCAAATCAGTTCAACGTAAATTAACTGACTGAACTTATGCGTTAAACATGTTTTGACATCACTGTTGAAGGCAACTCCTAGCAATGGTCATCTGATCTTGCCATGGAATATTCATGGAGTCATATATGAAAGTCAACTTAACATCTTCCAAAAGCAAAGGTTGTTCAGAAAGCCAG
>NC_136265.1:122567064-122577064 GCF_964187855.1 Myxine glutinosa
TTCCTTAAAAAAGTAGGAAGTACATCGATCAACGAACAAAGGCCTGTTTCAAGGTAAACCTTTGGAGTTGTCGCTTTGATGTAACTTACATTATGCATGTGTGTATTTATATATGACCGCAACGGAAGTTCAAACTGGCCGCGGTGCCTCGGTCACAACAGTTCACTCAAGCACTCATATGGGAGATTGTGTGTGTGTGTGTGTGTGTGTGTGTGTGTGTGTGTGTGTGTGTGTGTGTGTGTGTGTGTGTGTGTGTGTGTGTGTGTGTGTGTGTGTGTGTGTGTGTGTGTGTGTGGAAATATGTGCAATATGTCACACACAAGACGTATGTACAAAACATACCACTGTACATGTCATGCATGTGTGTATACAATACAACATGTGCACAATATGCATATATAAACCACAAAAATAATGTCTGCATAAAATACACAGCATATGATGTCATGCACAACAAAACAAAACATGCCAAAGCAAAAGCAAAACCAAAGCCAAACAGTTGCAAAACCAAAATCGTGCGATGTATGTGCAAATCACGACCCATGCACATGTGGGTGTGCACGTGCATGCGTGGGACACCACTAACAGTCCTCATCTTTCTCAGGCCCCCCCTTCCAATTGGTCCTCCAAATCTCAGCCCTCCCCACCCCCCCTTCCACTTGGGTCCGACATATCTCAGGCCTCCTCTCTGTGCGCACGTGCATGTCCACCTCAACAGGCTAGAATTGGTAAAACCCATCAATCCATCAATCCAAACCCATCACCTATCAATCCCACCTTCCTCCACCAAAGCCAACGAAGCTGTTGTATTCGGCACATTACTGGATCTCACAGAGCTCGGTTCTCAGCATGCATTACATGGCATAAAGGGGAGTCACAAAATCTCTGGTTTTCCCTCCTCAGCATTATGAGGTCGGAGAAACCCAGCAAGCTGTCAGGCCAAGCCACGCCTCACATGACTCCGGGCACTACGCGCACAGCCCTCCACCCCATCATGCATTCCAAAGCCACCACATCCGGCGCGTTCCTCGGTCTCGCCTCATTCTCTCACATCCGCAATGGACTGAGCTCTAAAGGGGGAGGTACAGCAAAGCCCGGGCCTTCCCTCCCGGCAGCACAAGGCCCACAAGCCCACCCAAACGCACAATGATTGGTGCGACACTGACCACTATCTCGTCTCATCAAAGCTTTCGTTTTTAGGTCAGTCTTTACTCTCTTCGAAACTGATTTATTCCACACAGCTCCTGGTCTTCTCCATCCCAGGCGAGAGGGAGGCGGCAGGACCTTCAAGTCATGCCGCCTCCCTCTTCTGTGGTGTATGTGTGTGTGCTGTCATCAAGCATAACATATCATGCTCTCCACCCCTCTCTCCCCAACTCCTCCGCCCACTCCGTCTCTTCTCCACCCCCTCCCACCCGCCCGGTCTCTCCTCCACCCCCCTCCCACCCACCCGGTCTCTCCTCCACCCCCTCCCACCCACCCGGTCTCTCCTCCACCCCCCTCCCACCCACCCCGGTCTCTCCTCCAACCCCCCTCCCACCCCGCCCCGGTCTCTCCTCCACCCCCTCCCACCCACCCGGTCTCTCCTCTACCTCCTCCCACCCACCCGGTCTCTCCTCCACCCCCTCCCAGTCTCTCCTCCACCCCCTCCCACCCGCCGGGTCTCTCCTCCACGCCCTCCCACCCGCCCGGTCTCTCCTCCACGCCCTCCCACCCGCACCCGGTCTCTCCTCCACCCCCTCCCACCCACCCGGTCTCTCCTCCACCCCCTCCCACCCACCCGGTCTCTCCTCCACCCCCCTCCCACCCACCTCCGGTCTCTCCTCCACCCCCTCCCACCCACCCCGGTCTCTCCTCCACCCCCCTCCCACCCACCCGGTCTCTCCTCCCCCAGGTCTTCCTCCACCCCCCTCCCCCCCTCTTCTCCCCTCCCCCCCCCCCCTCTTCTCCCCTCCCCACCCTCAACTCCCCTCCCCTCCCCACCCTCTCCTCCCCCATTCCCCTCCCCTCCCCATCCTCTTCCCCTCCCCTCCCCATCCTCTTCCCCTCCCTTTCCCCGCCCGGCAATGCCGGGTACTTCCCATGGCCAGCTGTACGTGGGCTGCTCGAGGGTTGGAAAACCAAGCAATCTTTATGTCTTGGCACCAAGTAAGAAAACCAGAAATGTTGTATACCCAGAGGTTTTGAGAAATTGAAAATTGACAAAACGTCATGCAGGAAATGTACTGTGATATTGCTCTAAAATATACATGTTCTTTTCATCATATATTTGTGTTATTCTTATTCAACCCGGGTGAAGCCGGGTACCTCAGCTAGTGTCTTATAAGCATCCCCACATCAGTGCCAGTCAATACAATAAAATCCCCCAAAACGAGGATGGCATCTCGCCTGGTGCAATGATCAACACAAACTCGAGTGCGGCATAGAATGTCTCCTTCAAAATTAGATCACTTGCCCCAGTGGGTGCGTGTACACGTACACGTACACACACGTCTCCATTTAGTGTTAGATGACCAAATGTCCAAGAGGAGGCAACAAAGTAAAATTCCACCGCCTTTGGTCCAAGTGTCTCACACACCTCATCATCCCGCGATGCTCTTCATGCCAGCTCTGGATCCTTTCCTCCCACTGCTCTGCTGTCAGCTTGTGCTGGTCTTCTACTCTGCTCAATAAACATTCATCATGTTTTAGCAAAATCAGTTCAACGTAAATTTAACTGACTGAACTTATGCGTTAAACATGTTTTGACATCACTGTTGAAGGCAACTCCTAGCAATGGTCATCTGATCTTACCATGGAATATTCATGGAGTCATATATGAAAGTCAACTTAACATCTTCCAAAAGCAAAGGTTGTTCAGAAAGACAAGTCTTGTAAACCGAGTCACATGTTTAAAATTATAAGGATTCAATTATTAAAGAAGAAAATTTATTAAAAGAGTAATGTAAGGATAACTGGTTAACTATGGCATTTGAGGTGTCTGGTTCATATTTTCATCCCGTGTCAGATCCAAATACAAAACTTGATATGTTACTGGATCGTTCTGGGGATGGTGCGTTATCACATAAACTGTCCTTGTGACGGTACATTGAATCAATGGTCTGGCCTGCCATCATGTGGAGGCAAAATACCCCTTAAGATCAAGGTAACTTCAACATTTGGAGGCATTCAGGTGAGTACAATGGTCAAACAGAACCTGTGTGTACCCGGTAGGTGTTTTTTGTAGACAGGGTCAAGGGTCATGGAAGAGCTAGAATAATGAACGGATCAGAATGCAGCAGAATAAAAGGTAAGTAGAGATGGGTGGGGACACATCAACAGCATGGTTGAAGGACAAAATAGAGGGACATGGACAAATAAGGGATGGGGTGGACAATATGGATACAGAAGGAAACACTCAGGAAGGAAAATCTGGAAACTTGGAAAGAGATGGGCTTGGGTTGAGGGGAGTTACTGGGGGTACAAAAGATCATGGTTTTGGATTGGAGATGATCTGAGATGGTGGTGAACAGCTGTCTTGAAGACCTGGAGAGAAGAATGAGATTGTAAAGGGATGTGGAAGTCGATTTCACAGGTGGGAAAAGACGAAGAAATGAGTGGAGGTGAGCAGTGATCCTGGATTTAGGTCGTTTCACCAGAAGGGGGGTTGATGGTGGACCGCGTGCGCCCTGCAACTTCCTAGATTAGCATCACGTTGCTGATGAGAAAATACTAGCTTGGAGATATTGTGTGCCAGAAAAGCATGCAGGTTGGGCTGGAGTTTCAGTACCGTAGCGGCAGCAGGCGGTCGTTAGCAAGATACCCCGGCCGGTGCAGCGTCTGGTCATAGTCGCCATATTTTGCCTGCACCGAATACGAGGCAAGAAGCACAGCAGTCTCTGGTGGGCAGTATATTTCATCAGAAAGGACAGCCTCTTTCACTTGCAAGAAGAAGAGGCGCTGAGTGACCTCCTGGATCAGTTCCTCTGTTACATCCTCAGGGTAAAACTTCGACCGAAAGCGAAACTGCAAAGGGGTCTCTTTGCGCACATCCTGCCCGGAAACCTGCAAAATCGAATGCAGATCACAAGGATATGAACCTCAACATGAGGTCACATGGAACTCGACCTCAACATCGGTCACATGGACCTCGACCTCAACATCGGTCACATGGAACTCGACCTCAACATCGGTCACATGGAACTCCACCTCAACATCGGTCACATGGAACTCGACCTCAACATCGGTCACATGGAACTCCACCTCAACATCGGTCACATGGAACTCCACCTCAACATCGGTCACATGGAACTCCACCTCAACATCGGTCACATGGAACTCGACCTCAACATCGGTCACATGGAACTCGACCTCAACATCGGTCACATGGAACTCGACCTCAACATCGGTCACATGGAACTCGACCTCAACATCGGTCACATGGAACTCGACCTCAACATCGGTCACATGGAACTCGACCTCAACATCGGTCACATGGAACTCGACCTCAACATCAGTCACAAAGGACTCGACCTCAACACAGGTTGCAAATAATTAAACCAAAAAACAAGTCACACAAGGAATTCAACCACAACACAATTTACAAATAATTCAACCACAACACAAGTCACAATGAATTCAACCACAACACAATTTACAAATAATTCAACCACAACACAAGTCACAATGAATTCAACCACAACACAATTTACAAATAATTCAACCACAACACAAGTCACAATGAATTCAACCACAACACAATTTACAAATAATTCAACCACAACACAAGTCACAATGAATTCAACCACAACACAAGTCACTCAAGGAATTCAACCACAACACAAGTCACTCAAGGAATTCAACCACAACACAAGTCACTCAAGGAATTCAACCACAACACAAGTCACTCAAGGAATTCAACCACAACACAAGTCACTCAAGGAATTCAACCACAACACAAGTCACTCAAGGAATTCAACCACAACACAAGTCACTCAAGGAATTCAACCACAACACAAGTCACTTCAACCACAACACAAGTCACTCAAGGAATTCAACCACATCACAAGTCACAAGGAATTCAACCACAACACAAGTCACAAGAAATTTAACCACAACACAAGTCACAAGAAATTTAACCACAACACAAGTCACAAGGAATTCAACCACAACACAAGGAATTCAACCACAACACAAGTCACAAGGAAATCAACCACAACACAAGTCACTCAAGGAATTCAACCACAACACAAGTCACAATGAATTCAACCACAACACAAGGAATTCAACCACAACACAAGTCACAAGGAAATCAACCACAACACAAGTCACTCAAGGAATTCAACCACAACACAAGTCACAATGAATTCAACCACAACACAATTTACAAATAATTCAACCACAACACAAGTCGCAATGAATTCAACCACAACACAATTTACAAATAATTCAACCACAACACAAGTCACAATGAATTCAACCACAACACAATTTACAAATAATTCAACCACAACACAAGTCACAATGAATTCAACCACAACACAATTTACAAATAATTCAACCACAACACAAGTCACAATGAATTCAACCACAACACAAGTCACTCAAGGAATTCAACCACAACACAAGTCACTCAAGGAATTCAACCACAACACAAGTCACAAGGAATTCAACCACAACACAAGTCACTCAAGGAATTCAACCACAACACAAGTCACAAGGAATTCAACCACAACACAAGTCACAAGGAATTCAACCACAACACAAGTCACAAGGAATTCAACCACAACACAAGTCACTTCAACCACAACACAAGTCACTCAAAGAGTTCAACCACAACACAAGTCACAAGGAATTCAACCACAACACAAGTCACAAGGAATTTAACCACAACACAAGTCACAAGAAATTTAACCACAACACAAGTCACAAGGAATTCAACCACAACACAAGTCACAAGGAATTCAACCACAACACAAGTCACTCAAGGAGTTCAACCACAACACAAGTCACAAGGAATTCAACCACAACACAAGTCACAAGGAATTTAACCACAACACAAGTCACAAGAAATTTAACCACAACACAAGTCACAAGGAATTCAACCACAACACAAGTCACAAGGAATTCAACCACAACACAAGTCACTCAAGGAATTCAACCACAACACAAGTCACAAGAAATTTAACCACAACACAAGTCACAAGGAATTCAACCACAACACGCCACTCAAGGAATTCAACCACAACACAAGTCACTCAAGGAATTCAACCACAACACAAGTCACAAGGAATTCAACCACAACACAAGTCATTTCAACCACAACACAAGTCACTTCAACCACAACACAAGTCACAAGGAATTCAACCACAACACAAGTCACTTCAACCACAACACAAGTTAATTCAACCACAACACAAGTTACTTCAACCACGACACAAGTCACAAGGAATTCAACCACAACACAAGTCACAAATAACTCAACCTCAATACAGGTCACAAAAAACAAGAACCGCCGCGCGTGTTAATTTGGACCGGTCGTGATAGACGACATTATCTCACCTTCTTGTTCAGTTTCAACCACGTGGTGTAACCCTTTCCATCGACATACTGCAATCCAAAAAACCAGGTCTCACGCAGGCCAATCGTCTTGACTACCTGTGTGGGACCAGAGCAGGTGAGAGCACATAATTAAGGCCTGGGCTTGTCATTTGAAGAATGTGAATGTGAATGAAGAGAGAGACAGAGAGAGAGAGAGGGAGAGGGAGAGAGAGGAGAGGGAGAGAGGGAGAGGGAGAGAGAGAGGGGGAGAGAGAGAGGGAGGGAGAGAGGGAGAGGGAGGGAGAGAGGGAGAAAGAGAGGGAGAGGCAGAGGTAGATGGAGAGGGAGAGAGAGAGGGAGAGAGATGGAGAGGGAGAGAGAGGGAGAGAGAGGGAGAGAGAGAGGGAGAGATGGAGAGAGAGAGAGAGAGGGGGGGGGGGGGAGAAAGAGATGGAGAGAGAGAGAGATGGAGGGAGAGGGAGAGAGAGAGATGAAGAGAGAGGGAGAGAGCGAGAGATGGAGAGGGAGAGAGAGATGGAGAGGGAGAGGGAGAGAGGGAGAGAGAGAGAGATGGAGAGAGAGAGAGGGAGGGAGAGAGATGGAGAGGGAGATGGAGATGGAGAGAGAGAGAGGGGGGGGGGGGAGAAAGAGAGGGAGAGAGAGAGAGGGGGAGAAAGAGAGGGAGAGAGAGATGGAGAGGGGGAGAGGATGGAGAGGGAGAGAGAGAGGGAGATGGAGAGGGAGAGGGAGAGGGAGAGAGAGATGGAGAGGGAGATGGAGAGGGAGAGAGAGATGGAGAGATGGAGAGGGAGAGAGAGAGATGGAGAGGGAGAGAGAGAGATGGAGAGGGAGAGAGAGATGGAGAGGGAGAGAGAGAGATGGAGAGGGAGAGAGAGATGGAGAGAGAGAGAGGGAGAGAGAGATGGAGAGGGAGAGAGAGAGGGAGAGAGAGAGAGAGGGGGGGAGAGAGAGAGAGGGAGGGAGAGAGAGAGAGAGGGAGGGAGAGAGGGAGAGGGAGGGAGAGAGGGAGAGAGAGGGAGAGAGAGAGAGAGAAGAGAGAGAGAGAGAGAGAGAGAGATGGAGAGGGAGATGGAGATGGAGAGAGAGAGAGGGGGGGGGGAGAAAGAGAGGGAGAGAGAGAGAGGGGGAGAAAGAGAGGGAGAGAGAGATGGAGAGGGGGAGAGGATGGAGAGGGAGAGAGAGAGGGAGATGGAGAGGGAGAGGGAGATGGAGAGGGAGAGAGAGATGGAGAGGGAGATGGAGAGGGAGAGAGAGATGGAGAGATGGAGAGGGAGAGAGAGAGATGGAGAGGGAGAGAGAGAGATGGAGAGGGAGAGAGAGAGATGGAGAGGGAGAGAGAGATGGAGAGGGAGAGAGAGATGGAGAGGGAGAGAGAGATGGAGAGGGAGAGAGAGAGGAAGAGAGAGAGAGAGAGAGGAAGAGAGAGATGCAGAGGGAGAGAGAGATGGAGATGGAGGGAGAGACAGACACAATCAGAATGTCCAAATACAGAGAGGTTGAGGAGAGGACAACTAGAAACCAAGGGATGACATTTACAAGGAAAATGGAGGAATGGACTGCAAGGCAGAGCAGGTGGGAGAGCGGATGTAAAATCTACTCGGAGAATGGCTCAAACGACAAGGACCGACCTGATCAAACAGCTGTTTTCCCGTTGTGTTCGAGTGAATTGCAAACTCGAGTTCAGCGTCAACCGTGGTGACTCGCACGTTGATCTACAGGGCGGAAGGAAAAAGAGGTTCTAAAACAATTGGGTGGCCTAGGAGATGGTAAACAGGAAATACACCCAGACTGCAGAAAAATTCCAGACTGGAAAATCATAAAGATGATTGAAAAATAAAGAAGTTCCTTCCAGGTCACACACACCGCCATTACCATTGAACTAAAGAATCTGACAACCTTGGCCTCATCTTCTGCCAGCAATCTGCTCCTGAAGTAAATCATCAAGACCAATATTCCACCATCTCCATAAATCCACCATCCACTATTCCACTATCTCCGCTTTGCACAAAAAAGGTGCAAAAACAGATCCCAGCAACTACAGACCAATCAGCCTTCTCCCAATTATCAGCAAAGTCATGGAATCCATCATTGCTTCAGATATGAAATCTTTCCTCTTCTCCAATGGCTTGATCTCTGATCATCAATTTGGTTTCAGACCTGGACACTCTACTCTGGACATGCTGCTTCTGCTTTCTCAACAATGGATGGTGGTCCTCAATGCCAAACAGGAAATTAGAGCTGTCTCCCTTGACATATCACGTGCCTTCGATACGGTCTGGCACCCTGCTCTGCTCACCAAACTCTCCTCTTTTGGTATCCATGGAAATCTCCACGCATGGCTGGCAGAGAGAGAGAGAGAGAGAGAGAGAGAGGGGTCAACTCTCTCGTTGAGAGAGAGGTCAACAGAGAAAGGTCCTCTCTCGTCGTAGTCAACGTGTGGCCCTGAATGGGTTTCTCTCATCTCCTCTTCCTGTTCAGGCTGGAGTTCCCCAAGGCAGTGTTCTGGGCCCTGTGCTTTTTCTGGTCTTCATCAATGATCCCTCTGACTCAGTTGAAAATCCTCTGTATCTCTTTGCTGACGACTCTACTCTCTGTCGCTCCATTCTTCATCCCTCAGATCGGCAGTCTGCAGCCTCCTCACTCTCTGCAGACCTGAACAAAATCACAGACTGGGCAAACAAGTGGAACATGTCTTTCAATCCTGACAAATCTCACACTCTTACTATGTCTCTCCAAAAAGACAGACTGGACAACCCTCCCATCTACTTTCTGAATACTCCTCTCCAAGAAGTTCTGTCACTCAAGCTTTTGGGTCTCACTATCTGCCATGATCTTTACTGGGAAAACCACATTTCAAATCTGGCCTCCAAAGCCAGTCGCCGACTGGGCATCCTCCGTCGTGCGAAGTCCTTCCTTGGCACACCTGAGCTCCTCACCACATACAAGGCTTTCATCCGCAGCTCAATGGAATACTACTCTCCCCTCTGGGCTGGTGCTCCTGCCTCACACCTAGCTCGTCTTCACGCTGTTGAAACCAAAACGTTCAGAATCATTGGAATCTCCCGCGATGAAGCTAACTCCAAGGGCCTCTCACTCACTCACCGCAGGCAGGTTGGTGGTCTTTCCGTCTTCTACCGACTCCTCTCTGGCCTTGCCCCCCCAGCTCTCTGTCCCCCAAATATTCCTACAGGTCGCACAAGATCTGCCTGCAACCCTCTTGTGGTAAAACTGCCAAAATCAAGACTCTCTGCTCACCTTCACTCCTTCATTCCTCTTTTCTCCCGCCTCTGGAACAAACTCCCTCACTCTCTTCAATCCCACTCCACCCTCCAGGTCTTTAAAACAGCTGTTCACCACCATCTCTTATCTTCCCCATCCAAAACCTTGATCTTTTCTATCCCCGCTAATTTCACCCCAATTCCACTTTTTTGAAATACCAACTTCTGTCTTGGAAGTCCTT
>NC_136265.1:122579564-122617064 GCF_964187855.1 Myxine glutinosa
CGTTTGACGGACTGTTTGGAGGTATTGATTCAGGTGACACCGTCACAATTTCGGTCTTCGAGGCCGGCCGATAGGCACGAGGTTCTCCTGACCACGTGGCCCTTGACTTGGTTTGTCCGCACAATGTGGGCGCTTTCAGGATGAACTTTAGCCGGGGAGCGTTTGGGTGCGTGGCGCCTTTGGGCGCCCCGGTCTGATACTGCCGCCCACGCGCAGAACACCTTGTGAGTGCACGTGGGTCCCGGCGGTCCCACTGGCCTAGCGCTACCATGTTTAGACAGCGAAATCCGTCCCCGGGCACCGGCAAGCCAGGCACGGTAGGACACCTGCGGAGCCCCGGCGGACCAGGGGCGCGCGAGCCTACGCGTTAGCGTGCTACGGCGGAATCAACGGCTTCGGCCACGGCCGAGCCGATACTCGGCCCGGTCGCCCGGAAATGAACTGGTTCGACGTCCGCGCTAGAGAGGTCGCGGGCGACTGAGATGTATTTACAAATTAGTTAATTAATTTGAGACGTCCGATTTCTAGTGTTTGGAAATTTGGAAGAGCTTGACCCTAGCCTTTCCCTTGCGAGGGCAAGGAGGAACTTAACACTTGACACTTAAGCTTAGTTTGAAGTACACCCTGCCAGCGCCCACGGCGGGACGGCAGGGCAACCAGAAGGGACGAGGTTCTCCTGACCACGTGGCCCTCGATCTGGGAAGCGAGAGGCGTTCCATTAGTGGACGCGCCCCTCACGCCCGACAGGTGACACCGTCACAATTTCGGTCTTCGAGGCCGGCCGATAGGCACGAGGTTCTCCTGACCACGTGGCCCTTGACTTGGTTTGTCCGCACAATGTGGGCGCTTTCAGGATGAACTTTAGCCGGGGAGCGTTTGGGTGCGTGGCGCCTTTGGGCGCCCCGGTCTGATACTGCCGCCCACGCGCAGAGAGAGTCGTCATTTGTGCCAACGCTTTATTGAGGCAGGCATTTTTATTTTTTTTTTATTTTTTTTGTATACAAGATCGAGGCTCGTGAAAGAGCGAACATTAATCACACAGAAAGACAAACAGACACATAAAACAAATAACATCGGGAGCGGTAGACAAGATGGGGAGAGAGGGGGAAGGACACAAACACAACATTTGAGAGCAGGGACCGAGAGACATGGAGACATCGAGAGATCTGTGGGAGGGAGAGGGCTTTGGGGGGGAGGCATGTGAAGGGGGGGAGGCATGTGAAGGGGGGGAGGCATGTGAAGGGGGGGGGGGGGTGGAGAGGTATAAACATATGGACACTGCCAGGATTTCCAGGAAATAAGTTGGAATTTCAAACAAGGTGGATCTGGGGTGAATTAGTGGGGGTAGAAAAGATCAAGGTTATGGATGGGGGAAGATAAGAGATGGTGGTGAACAGCTGTTTTAAAGACCTGGAGGGAGGAGAGGGATTGGAGGGAGTGTGGGAGTTTGTTCCACAGGCGGGAGAAAATAAAGGGTGATGTGATGTCGATATGGCATAAACAAAGTATGGCACCTTCGGCCAAACTCCGGTGTCGGGTGGAGGAATGTGGAGGAAATTTCAACCTTGACGGCGATTCGGTCCAAGAGGACAAAAACCACCGTTTAGAGGCCATTTTTGGCCTGACCTGAAGGTCAGATTGAGAGAGTTGGAGGTATCGTTGGAGGTATTGACTTATATAGGGTTGGTTTTCTAAAGCTTATATCAGAATATTAACTTATATCAAATGGGTCTTTTGAGGGGAAAGTGTGATGACGTCACCACGTCACGCGGCACGAATGCGCACCTGTGTCGTTGGAGATACTGACTTCTATAGGGAGGCCCCATCACCCCTCCCATCACCCTGCCATCACCCTCCCATCACCCTGCCATCACCCTCCCATCACCCTCCCACCACCCTGCCATCACCCTCCCACCACCCTCCCATCACCCTGCCATCACCCTCCCATCACCCTCCCATCACCCTTTATTGGACCATTTGACTTCTGTAGGGTTGGTTTTCTAAGGTTTATATCAAAATATCAAATAAATCTTTTAAGGTGAAAGCGGGATGACGTCACCACGTCACGCGGCACGAATGCGCACCTGTGTCGTTGGAGGTATTGACTTATTTAGGGTTGGTTTTCTAAGGCTGTAGGCCGCACCTCATTTTGTCAAATAAAGTGGTATTCGGGTGGTTCCGGTATTTGGGACCGCAGGGACGGAAAGTGCAGGTACGGGGTGCTTGGCACTCCCCAGCCGGCCCGCTCTGAAGGTTCGGATCGGGACAACCGGGATTCATTCCGGTCGCCCGGTCGGCCCGGAGGTGGGGGTGCGGGGCCTGTCACGGAACGTCAAAACAAACTCCTCCCTCCCATCCCATCACCCTCCCATCACCCTCCCCCATCACCCTGCCATCACCCTCCCATCACCCTCCCATCGCCCTGCCCCATCACCCTCCCATCTCCCTCCCATCACCCTCCCATCTCCCTCCCATCACCCTCCCATCACCCTCCCATCACCCTCCCCCATCACCCTGCCATCACCCTCCCATCACCCTCCCATCACCCTCCCCCATCACCCTCTGCCATCACCCTCTGCCATCACCCTCCCATCACCCTGCCATCACCCTCCCATCACCCTCCCATCGCCCTGCCCCATCACCCTCCCATCACCCTCCCATCACCCTGCCATCACCCTCCCATCACCCTCCCATCGCCCTGCCCCATCACCCTCCCATCTCCCTCCCATCACCCTGCCATCACCCTGCCATCACCCTCCCATCACCCTCCCATCACCCTGCCATCACCCTCTCGTTGGAGGTATTGACTTATTTAGGGTTGGTTTTCTAAGGCTGTAGGCCGCACCTCATTTTGTCAAATAAAGTGGTATTCGGGTGGTTCCGGTATTTGGGACAGCAGGGACGGAAAGTGCAGCCGGCCCGCTCTGAAGGTTCGGATCGGGACACCGGGATTCATTCCGGTCGCCCGGTCGGCCCGGAGGTGGGGGTGCGGGGCCTGTCACGGAACGTCAAAACAAACGGCCTGCCGGGGCCACCCAAAAGTCGGGCGTGAGGGGCGCGTCCACTAATGGAACGCCTCTCGCTTCCCAGATCGAGGGCCACGTGGTCAGGAGAACCTCGTCCCTTCTGGTTGCCCTGCCGTCCCGCCGTGGGCACTGGCAGGGTGTACTTCAAACTAAGCTTAAGTGTCAAGTGTTAAGTTCCTCCTTGCCCTCGCAAGGGAAAGGCTAGGGTCAAGCTCTTCCAAATTTCCAAACACTAGAAATCGGACGTCTCAAATTAATTAACTAATTTGTAAATACATCTCAGTCGCCCGCGACCTCTCTAGCGCGGACGTCGAACCAGTTCATTTCTGGGCGACCGGGCCGAGTATCGGCTCGGCCGTGGCCGAAGCCGTTGATTCCGCCGTAGCACGCTAACGCGTAGGCTCGCGCGCCCCTGGTCCGCCGGGGCTCCGCGGGTGTCCTACCGTGCCTGGCTTGCCGGTGCCCGGGGACGGATTTCGCTGTCTAAACATGGTAGCGCTAGGCCAGTGGGACCGCCGGGACCCACGTGCACTCACAAGGTGTTCTGCGCGTGGGCGGCAGTATCAGACCGGGGCGCCCAAAGGCGCCACGCACCCAAACGCTCCCCGGCTAAAGTTCATCCTGAAAGCGCCCACATTGTGCGGACAAACCAAGTCAAGGGCCACGTGGTCAGGAGAACCTCGTGCCTATCGGCCGGCCTCGAAGACCGAAATTGTGACGGTGTCACCTGAATGACGACTCTCTCCATCTGACCTTCAGGTCAGGCCAAAAATGGCCTCTAAACGGTGGTTTTTGTCCTCTTGGACCGAATCGCCGTCAAGGTTGAAATTTCCTCCACATTCCTCCACCCGACACCGGAGTTTGGCCGAAGGTGCCATACTTTGTTTATGCCTGCCTCAATAAAGCGTTGGCACAAATGACGACTCTTGAGAACATCAGGGAAGAGAGGATTGAAGAACAGGGGTTCAACCTCGAACATCCCTGGGGAGTAAGTGTCCGCTTTACGGCTCACGGAAAGTCTTTCCCAGGCACTGAGAAGGCTCTGGTAAAATATGGGGAGCGTTGATGTATTCACGTACTTAAGGTGAGTCAGGAATACTTAGAGACCATAGCCGAGTCTACCCGCCTGCTGTAAAATATGGCAAGCCAAGGCATGGTTTGGCAGGTTTTCACCAAATAGGAGGCGTTGAATGGAGCACAGGCGAAAAGCCATGAGACGGGATCTCACGTGAACAAGGCTCTGACCACCTTCAGATGAAGTATGGCATATTACGCTTGGCCGCAGCCAATGATGGCCTCCCCAAAAAAAGTCCACAAGTTTGGCCTGTATCCTGTCCAGCAGCACTTCTGGTGGTTGCAGGCAAATAAAGCGATGCCACAACGTTGTAGCAACCAAGTTGTTTGCCACTAAGACTCGGCCCTTAAATGAGAGGTGCGGTAGGGCTCTTTTCCACAGGTTCAGCCTCCTGTCTATTTCTCCAGTCACACCTTCCCAATTCCTTTTCTCAAATTGTGTAGAGCCCAGGGACACACCAAGGTAATCAACACCATCTGCTTTCCACTCCACGTTTTCTGGAAGAGCAGGCAGATGTGTTGAGACAGGTAGGCAACTATTAAGGTATGGCACCCAAAGAGCTTTGCTTTTCGTCCAATTAACCTTCAGAGATGAAGCCATGAAAAAGGTTCTTAAGGACTTTACAAGAGCAACAATGTCTTGGTGGTTTTTTATAATGATGCAAACATCATCTGCATAGGCCGATATAGTCATTGGTGGGCTTCCAGGAAAACAGGTCAGGCCAGAGATATTCTTTCTCAGTGTGCAAAGTAATGGCTCTATTGCTAACGCAAAAAGCAAACCTGAGACTGGGCAACCCTGCCGTACCCCCCTCTGAACCTTTATGGGGGGAACCAGTTCATTGTTCACCTTAATTACACTGGAGATGTCAGTGTACAATAGAGTTATAAAGGCCCTGAAAATTACCCCAAACCCACATGCTTCAAGAACATGGCACAAGAAAACATGGTCAATGCTGTCAAAGGCTTTTTCAAAGTCTAGAAAACATATTCCAAAATCATTTTGGTCATGGCGAGCATACATTAAATCCCGCACGAAAAAAATGTTGTCGTAAATCGAACGACTGGGGATGCAGAATGTCTGATCAGGTAAAACCAGATCACCAATGACTTTTTTCAAACGATTTGCCATTGCTTTCGAAACCATTTTATAGTCAGTGCACATTATTGAAACCGGTCTCCAATTCTCCATCCGCCGGAGATCTCCTGACTTTGGGAGAAGACTCACCACTGCTCTCCTTCGACTTAGTGGCATTACACCTTTTCGCAAGGATTCTTGGAATACAATCAATAGTTCCGGGCCCAAAATGTCCCAAAATTCCATGTAAAACTCAGCTGGCAGGCCATCAATTCCCGGAGCCTTTCCAGATTCCATTCCAACCAGGGCACGCTGTAACTCATCAAGGCTTAAAGGCACATCCAGCTCCAGGCGTTGAGTCTCAGTTAGGGTTGGGAGATGGGAGGTAAAACATTTTATTTTATCCTCATATATATCTTTTTTAGCAAATAGTTCAGAATAATACTTTCTAATAGTGATTTTTACCCCATCAGAACTTGTAATTTCATTCCCACTGGGGTCCTTAACTGATAAAATAAGCTGGGGAGGCTTCGTTTCAGCTTCTAAGTGAAAGAAGGCTTTGCTAGGACTATCCGATACTTTAATGCTTTTTACTCTCAGTCTAACTAGTAGTCCTGCAGCCTTCTCCTGTAATAGTTCCCGGAGTTGGGTCCTTTTTTCAAGGAGCAATTTATAATT
The DNA here is from genome assembly GCF_964187855.1 of Myxine glutinosa. NCBI lineage: Eukaryota > Metazoa > Chordata > Myxini > Myxiniformes > Myxinidae > Myxine > Myxine glutinosa. Next base: position 122,585,421 of record NC_136265.1, read on the forward strand.
TGTCTCATTTTCTTGCTCTGCCATTTTGTTTTGCAGTTTTAGAATTTCGGTTTCCAACCGTGCCAATGTGATTTGACTTTCATGAGTGATGTGGGAATTAAACTGTTGACAAAACAGTCGTATATGAGTTTTCATATTATCCCACCAAAGGTTAGTGGAAGCAAAGAGGGGCTTTTTTCCAACTATAGCTATCCATAGGATGCGAAAGGCTTCCTTAAACAGGGTATCATCCAAAAGACTTGTATTGAATTTCCAATAGGCGCTCCTCCGTTTGAATTGAGGGAAAGATAGGCCCATCGTGACCATGTGGTGGTCAGAGAAGATGGAAGGGGTAATAGTTGAGGAGGTTACAATATTCCTTAATCGTGGGGTGATGTACCAGCGGTCAAGCCTCGCTAAGGATACTTGGCCATTGGAGCATCGACACCATGTAAACTGCCGGTCATTTGGGTGCATCAATCGCCATACATCCAAAAAAGCCCCACCTGAAAGAAACTGGGAGAGGTCACCATGGGACTCGGGATGTGGTTCCGGTGAATTTCTGTCTATTTTGGGCTCTAGCGTACAATTGAAATCTCCCCCCATGCATATGCACTGATTTGGGTCAAACAAATTTAAATGGTTTATCACTTCAGTAAAGAAGGCTTTATGGTCAGTACTCTCACTTGGTGCATATACATTAAAAATAATAAGCTTCAGGCTATTGATCACCAATTCTAGGGAGGCAAAACGTCCCCGATCACCTCCTGAAAGAGGCAAGATTCAGGTACAAGTCCTGGTTTTAACAAAAACCCCACTCCAGCAGATACAGATGACATATTACTGAAGAAACATTTACCTTTGAACATGCTGCACCAGTCATGTTCAACCTTCTCAATAATATGAGTTTCTTGCAGTAATATTACATCAACTTGTTTCCGTTTGAATAAACTATTCACTTGGATCTGGCGGACGTGACTGGCCCCACCACCATTTATATTGAGTGTTGCAAGATTAAGCGTCTTCATCACTCATTAGTAAATTTTGTCTGACACTGTGAGTACTCACTCTTTGCCTTTGTTATGATTTTCTTTAGTCGATGAAACTGCGATTTTGTTAGGTTTAGTTCCTCAGATTTTTTATGACTAGTTTTGCAGCCTGAATAAAGGGAGCCAAATCAGGGAAATGATCCCCAATGATGACATTTCGCTGTCTATACGTTTCATTGAGGAATGAGAGAACAATATGGGGAGGGGTTGGGGGTTGATCTGCCATTAATTGTGATAATGCTGTTACCTCCACCTCCTCTTCCGATTCTGATAAATCAGAAAGTGGTCCAATGGGGTCTGGGTCAATACCGTTTTCTTCTCCTGCTATGCAACCTAGCCTTCCCTTGTCTGGGGGGTCCACGCAGTGCTGTGTTTGGGAAACATCAGCACATTGATTACTGATTTCCTCAATTGGCATGAAATCATTATTCCCACATTCCTGTGGATTTATGTTTCCACCCTTATCTGCTATATTGGCAGATTTATTATGGATGTCAGCCTGTTCGGCGACATTCGCTTGGATCAATGATGCACCATTCACGGTATCGTGGCCTGAATTATTTACATCATTAACGTCGTCTGTGTGAGTAATGGAAGCGCGTTGTTTTAGCGGCTGAACCCTGATGCTCTTTTCTGGGTTTTCCTCTTTATTTATTTGGTCCACGCTTTGCAGAGAGATTCCAGGTGCATCCTGAAGAGTTTTTCCACCAACAGCCTGCAAATCGAGCACAACCTTTTTACCTGCTCCAGATGAGTCACTATCATCCGGAGCCCTTCGTTTACTCGTCCCCACTTTACTATCAGTGTCCATTTCAACATTTTGCTGAGGAGGAATAAATACGTTCACGCTTGGAACACTGGATTCACCCTCATTAAGAATTTTAAGCGGTGGCAATGCGTTAACCTCCCCCCCACTGGGAATCTCAATTAGTGGAGCAGCGTTAACCTCCCTCCCACTGGGCGTATTCATTAGCAGAGCAACCTCCTCCTTACAAACTATGGCAGTGTGACCTGTCTTGCCACACCTGACACACGAGGCTTTGGGACAAGAACGTTTTAAATGTCCATACGCTCCACACTGAAAGCATGTTAAGGTGGTGGACGATGCGTATAGCTGGAAATTTGCCTCTTCAAAATTAATTTTGAAAGTGATGTTGAGGCCTGTGTCGTCCCCACGGTCTGGAAGGACCATATACACCTGTCTGCGGAAGCTCATTACGTGCTTAACACGTTCATTCCGACACCCAAGAGGGATTGTTGAAATCCTCGATACCATTTTACCGTACCGTGATAGCACGGTCATTAACTTGTCATTTGGGATAAATGGTGGTACGTTAGAAATAACCACTCTCGTCGCGGGAGTTAATAGCGGCGACGCCATCATAAAGTGACCACTTTCCGTGGTTATTCCCGCACTTACCACGTCATGGACGAGTTCCTCGTCCGAAACGAACACCACCACTTTCTGGTTCATACGCGAAGCTGCACGTATATTTTCATCCCCAACAATGCTCCCCACAGCGAGGATGATGTCCTCGACAGGGACTCCATCCGGAGGCACGCACACAAACGCGTGCTTCCTGGTTAAGCCTTCAAAGTCATCGCGACGAGAGCGTACATTCGCCATTCCGGCGAAAATACACCCCACCCTCCCCCCGCTTGTCCGAGCCGGACAAGAGGGTATCAAACCTAAATAAACGAACTAAAGTAAAAAATAAACGTGCATTATAAGCACAGAAATGGCTTACAACGCGCCGTCAACGCCAGTAGGCCGCACCCAAAATGGGCCCGCTCTCAATCCTCTCTCTCTCGAAGGCAAAGGTGTAGAACAGATGAAAACAAATGCCAAGGCACACAGGATGGAAAAGGAGAGGGAGGGGGGCAGGGGAGGGCAGGGGAGGGGGGAAACCTCACGACGGACTCACCAAAACACAGAGCAGTTGCTCACAGCCACCATACCGAACGCACCGACGGCCGATAGGTGGCGACAGAGAGAGAGAGAGAGAGAGAGAGAGAGAGACGGAGTGAGAGAGAGAGAGAGAGAGAGAGAGAGAGAGAGAGAGAGAGAGAGAGAGATGGAGAGAGAGAGAGAGAGAGAGAGAGAGAGAAAGAGAGAGATGGAGAGAGAGAGAGAGATAGAGAGAGATAGAGAGAGAGAGAGAGAGAGAGAGATAGAGGGAGAGACTTTGACCTTTACATCCTTTTATTACAAAAATATCAAAAAGTATATATATTTTTAAAGTATAAATAAAACCATTTCACAAATCAAATGTAAACAACAAGCAAAACCATTTTAAAGGGAACATTTACATAAAGACCATTAATACATCAAGAAAAGAAAAAAAGAAAATAATAAAGTGTTTTGTTCCTCATAAAAATTCATATTATGTTCAGGGAGTGATCAATCTGTGATCAGCACACCATTTTGCACAGAGCAAAGCGCATTATTCAATGCCCATATACTTTTAAACATCAGTACTTTATCCAGAGACAAATAGAAACAAAATTCCATTTTAATACGGGCAAATACAAGTCCCTTAAAACAGGCAGGAAGGTTATCTGCACGTCCTAAAGGATTTTCAATTTGCATTTTTCTCGTGCGATATATTGATTTCTTTGCTGTGGCAACGAGAAAGTTCGCTAGAACCACTTCTATTGGGTGTGTGTTGGAGACAAAGCCAAAAATAAAAGAATTCAAGGTAAAGTTTAAAGAAAGCTTCGTGCACATTTCATGAAGCAAAATAAACAAGCATTCTGAGTATTGCGCTGCAATACATGTCCCCTACCAAAGTTCAAAGTGCCATAACTTTGTCAAAAATGATCGAATATGCAAATTTATGCACGGTTGATGCTGGTTTTCAAACTTGATCTGAGGTATGCTGAGACACATGTGTCACGCCTCGCCTCGTTGATGAGCCCGCAAGGTTGCTCCATGGAGCGGCCTGCACGTATTGCACTGTGTGAATTATATAAATTATTACCAACTCACGGTCTGAGGTACTAGCGATTCAAGAGATATCCATTTTTTTTATGGCACATTGGAGAAGCCAATGCGAGGTTTCTTCTTCCTCAGCTTGTCACAACTCTGTCAAATGCGATCGAGTTAAAAAAGTCAGAATTTGACCAAATCTGTTTCATTCGTTTGTTAATATACCTCAGCTATTGACAAATCTTAAATTAGCATTTTATTTGAGGTTAAAATGACCGCGAGAGATCGTGCCCAACGATCCCTTCAGTCTGTGCATGTGATGAACAATTAAATCCGCACACCTGACGCCTCTTCTTCTTCACGCAATAACAACTTCTAGCTTCCAGACTGTACATCCAATCATCTTGAAATTTTGCACACTTGTTACTCTTCATGACTTCTACTATAGTATGAAGTTTCACGTCGATCAATGAAGCGATTCAAGAGATATCCATTTTAAAAATATTTTCGTTTAATTAACGATATCTGCCAAACCACATGAGCTATCGCAAATTCCAAAAGGACATTTTAGTAGACTGACATGCGGAACAGATCTGTGAAGTTTCCCCTCGATTGGATCAAAAATGAGGGAAGGGCTCGGTTTTAAAGGTTCATGCTTTAAAACGTCATAACTCTGAAACCATATGACGCATGACGTCATGCTCGCTGACTTTTTTGTTCGTCATGGGTATGCGATTCCGCCTGCAAAGTTTGGCCTCGATCTGTTCAGCCGTTGCAGAGAAAAAGGGGTTTTCGTGTTTCCACGAAAAACAATATGGCGCCCGAACCACGTGACCTGTGACGTCATAATTACCATTAAAATATTCTACAGACCGAGTCCCTCCTATGGTGAAAATTTGATCTCAATCGGTCCTATTATTGCAGAGAAAATCTTTTTTAAAGGAAATTAAAACTTAAAATGCCACTGAGATCATCAGAATTATCAGAATTCCCAAAGTTCAAAGTGCATAACTTTGTCAAAAATGATCTAAACGTCGTGAAGTTCGAACTTGACCTGTAACTTATCATGAGGAAACCATGTGCCAAGTTTGAAATCATTAGCATTAAGCGTTTAGAAAAAAAGTCCGGAAAACTGTTCTTTGCATGACGGACTGACGGACTGACGGACGGAGGGACGGCATGCAAACCTATAGTCCCCCGGTGTACACCGGTAGGGGACTAACAAGCATTCTGAGTATTGCGCTGCAATACATGTCCCCTACCGGCAGTCTTGTGTATTGCACTGTGTGAATTATATAATTACCAACTCACGGTCTTTGGTAACTCGGCTAAAAATTATCCAATTTGCACCAAATAAAGTTCATGAATGGTTGTACAGACCCATACTTCTCACTAAAAGTGGAAACGGAATGTAAATTGGAGTTAAAACAAGGAATATTAACAGCTTTGACTTACCGCACTCCAAATTATAGTCCGGAAAACTGTTGGGGAAATTCCCAAAGTTCAAAGTGCCATAACTTTGTCAAAAATGATCGAAACGTCGTGAGGTTCGACCTTGATCTGTAACTTATCATGAGGAAACCATGTACGAAGTTTGAAATCATTAGCATTAAGAGTTTAGAAAAAAAGTCCGGAAAGCTGTTCTTTGCGTGACGGACTGACAGACGGAGGGACGGAGTGCAAACCAATAGTCCCCTCCGGTGTACACCGGTAGGGGACTAATAAAGGAATCAAGCATGCACATTCCACATAAGCATGTGACAAGGTCTCAAGAGCACCACAGAAGGGACAATGGTCAGATATTTCAGGAGAAAAAACATGTAAGAGCTTATTGGTGGGTAATATCCAATGTGCCAACCTCCATGACAGGTCGGCAGTTTTCTTCGGAATAAGTACATGATAATAGGCCATGGGCCAGATATGGTCCTCGTGCACCCCCCCCCCCCCCCGCCACCCCCACAACTCTACCACCCCATATATTTTTGAAGCACTAGGGTCCCCTCAACATGAAATCAACTGGTAACAGTAAATAAACTGGTTCTTAATATTCATTTTTCACACATATTTGATGGTACCCTTAAAATATATCTTTTCCGTGTCGTTATGTTCCCTGAGATGGCTGAAAGTGGTCTGAGTTATATAAGTTATATATCATCTGAAAGGTAATTATCTGCTGGTCATTATAAATGGCATATATTTTAAATTTAGTGTTGCCATTGGCCTCAAAAATCAAGTCGAACAGCTATACCCCATGTTTCGCTGTGCCAACGTAACACAGACTAAGATATTCGAACTTATATCTTCAATCCAGCCACACTAGACTTGATTGACATTAACAACAACTTTCTGGACATTCTTCATAAAAATACCTTTCATTTGATACCAAATATGTCTTCTTACCAGTAAAAATCTATCAGATATGACACTTCAAACAGAATGCAGGTGTGCCGACAATCGCGATAACTGCACGAAATGATCGCGTTGATAGACATTGTCAGTCATGGAAGGTGCTTTAATTGGAAACTGAAATATCATTCAATTGCTCATTGTTACTTGACAATATATTATTAAGTCACACTTTACCTCGATTTAGTTACAGGAATACATGCATGTTGCAAATGAAGCAGCTTTGTCAACCACTCGCTACTATTCAGAAATTTACCAGCTAGAACATCAGCTAGAATCGAGCATCAGCTAGAACATCAGCTAGAATCGAGCATCAGCTAGAACATCAGCTAGAATCGAGCATCAGCTAGAACATCAGCTAGAATCGAGCATCAGCTAGAACATCAGCTAGAATCGAGCATCAGCTAGAACATCACCTAGAATCGAGCATCAGCTAGAACATCACCTAGAACATCAGCTAGAACATCAGCTAGAATCTAGCATCAGCTAGAACATCAGCTAGAATCGAGCATCAGCTAGAACATCAGCTAGAATCGAGCATCAGCTAGAACATCAGCTAGAATCGAGCATCAGCTAGAACATCAGCTAGAATCGAGCATCAGCTAGAACATCAGCTAGAATCTAGCATCAGCTAGAACATCAGCTAGAATCGAGCATCAGCTAGAACATCAGCTAGAACATCAGCTAGAACATCAGCTAGAATCGAGCATCAGCTAGAACATCAGCTAGAATCGAGCATCAGCTAGAACATCAGCTAGAATCGAGCATCAGCTAGAACATCAGCTAGAATCGAGCATCAGCTAGAACATCAGCTAGAATCGAGCATCAGCTAGAACATCACCTAGAACATCAGCTAGAACATCAGCTAGAATCTAGCATCAGCTAGAACATCAGCTAGAATCTAGCATCAGCTAGAACATCAGCTAGAATCTAGCATCAGCTAGAATCTAGCATCAGCTAGAACATCAGCTAGAATCGAGCATCAGCTAGAACATCAGCTAGAATCGAGCATCAGCTAGAACATCAGCTAGAATCGAGCATCAGCTAGAACATCAGCTAGAATCGAGCATCAGCTAGAACATCAGCTAGAATCTAGCATCAGCTAGAATCGAGCATCAGCTAGAACATCAGCTAGAATCGAGCATCAGCTAGAATCGAGCATCAGCTAGAACATCAGCTAGAATCTAGCATCAGCTAGAATCGAGCATCAGCTAGAACATCAGCTAGAATCTAGCATCAGCTAGAACATCAGCTAGAATCTAGCATCAGCTAGAATCTAGCATCAGCTAGAACATCAGCTAGAATCGAGCATCAGCTAGAACATCAGCTAGAATCGAGCATCAGCTAGAACATCAGCTAGAATCGAGCATCAGCTAGAACATCAGCTAGAATCGAGCATCAGCTAGAACATCAGCTAGAATCTAGCATCAGCTAGAATCGAGCATCAGCTAGAACATCAGCTAGAATCGAGCATCAGCTAGAACATCAGCTAGAATCGAGCATCAGCTAGAACATCAGCTAGAATCGAGCATCAGCTAGAACATCAGCTAGAATCGAGCATCAGCTAGAACATCACCTAGAACATCAGCTAGAACATCAGCTAGAATCTAGCATCAGCTAGAACATCAGCTAGAATCTAGCATCAGCTAGAATCTAGCATCAGCTAGAACATCAGCTAGAACATCAGCTAGAACATCAGCTAGAACATCAGCTAGAATCTAGCATCAGCTCGAACATCAGCTAGAATCTAGCATCAGCTAGAACATCAGCTAGAATCTAGCATCAGCTAGAACATCAGCTAGAACATCAGCTAGAATGTAGCATCAGCTAGAACTAGAAGAAGTTCACAAGAAAGCCTTTGAAGTAGTTTGTGATGTTGTAGATAAGGAGGTGTTACATAGCCACAAGGTTGTGAAACTATCAGACTTGAGAGCATTGTATGTTGCTCAGCTAGAAAGCAGCAATGTTGTTATACTGTAACAAATAAGGTTAACAAACAAGCAGCAATTCATATCTAATTGTGTTAAAAGTTAGCACAGTGTTACCACATGGATCATCTGAGAAGCATATGCGGCAATTGTCGGCACACCTGCGGTCTGTTTACAGTGTCATATCTGATAGATGTTTACTGGTAAGAAGACACATTTGGTATCAAATGAAAGGTATTTTTATGAAGAATGTCCAGAATGTTGTTGTTAATGTCAATCAAGTCTAGTGTGGCTGGATTGAAGATATAAGTTCGAATATCTTAGTCTGTGTTACGTTGGCACAGCAAAACATGGGGTATAGCTGTTCGACTTGATTTTTGAGGCCAATGGCAACACTAAATCTAAAAGATATGCTATTTATAATGACCAGCAGATAATTACCTTACAGATGATATATCTATATATATAAAACACAGTTTGTGTATGTATGTGTGTGTAATGTTACCGATAGACTCCTAAACGGAGAGGCTTACGTGCTTGATATTTGACATAGACATGGCCATTGAGCCCGGGACGAACATGGCCAAACTCAAAATATTTGACGATCCATAGTTTTTATTCATATTTACCTCAGCGCATTTCAGCAAAGTACCCGCTAATCTCAGCCGGTTCCAGAGCAGCTCGCTGATTCGCTCAGAGCGATCACGTGATGTTCCATTCCCGCCGCCAGACTGATTCGCTCAGAGCGATCACGTGATGTTCCATTCCCGCCACCAGACTGATTCGCTCAGAGCGATCACGTGATGTTCCATCCCGTCACATGTCACACGTTTTTTCACCTTTTATGCGATCGTGTTTTGTATCGATTTTGTGCGATATGAATTAAATGTCTTTGAAACAGCTGTGAAACGTCTTTCCACAACCCTTCCATAACCGATTGGAGCAGTTTCTTGCCGCACAAAACGAGATCCGTGAAGCGAGTTGGTCGAGTCGTGCTGACCAAGATGGCGACACGGCGGCTTCACTTTTCACGGAGTATGAGCGTTCTATATATTTTCAATTCAGTGCGCCCGTGATTTGTGGCATAGACATGACCATTGGGCCTTCACGGTGTAATTTGTGCGAGGCTTTTGTCCGAGTGAGCTTGAGTCGAGAGGGCGAATGTACGGGTTGGGAATGTACGGGTCTCCCTTCCCCCGCCCGGCAACGCCGGTACTGGAGGACGTCACAGGATCGGTGAGTCTCCAAAATCCGCTTCGTGCTGTTGCGAATATGCAGGACTATGTCCGATTGTTGGGCTGCTCTCCGACCATGAGAACTGCAACGTCATTGTTGACTGGCCATCCCCTTCCCTCCCCCTTCCCCCTCCCCCCCTCCGTCCCCCCTTCCCTTCCCCTTCCCCTTCCCCCTCCCCTCTCCCCTCTCCCCCCTCCATCCCCCCTTCCCTTCCCCTTCCCCCTCCGTCCCCCCTTCCCTTCCCCCTCCACCAAACCCCTCCCCTTCTCCCCTCACCATCCATTTTCCCCCTCCCCCTCCCTTTTCCCCCTCCCCCTCCACTTCCTCCCACTCCCCCTCCCTTTCCCCCTCCCCCTCCCCCCTCCCCCCTCCCTTTTCCCCCTTCCCCCTCCCTTTTCCCCCTCCCCTCCCCCCTCCCCCCCTCCACCCTACCCCTCCCCTTTCCCCCCTCCCCTCCCCCCCACCCCTCCCCCTTCCCCCACCCCTCCCCCCTACCCCTCCCCTCCCCTCCCCTTTCCCCACCCCTCCCCTCCCCCACCCAGCAATGCCGGGTACTTCTGCCGGGTCCCCCCTGCCCCTCCCCCCTTCCACCCCCTCCCCCTCCCCCCATCACTCACCCTCCCATCCCTCACCCTCCCCATCCCCCCCTCTTCCCTCTCCCCTCCCCCCTTCACCTCTCCCCTCCCCCCTCCTTTCCCCTCCCCTCCCCCCTTCCCCCTTCCCCCCTGCCCCTCCCCCCTCCCTCCTCCTCTCCCCCCCCATCCCCCCCTCTTCTCCCCTCTCCCCCTCTTCTCCCCTTTCCCCCTCCCCCCCCTCCCCCCCGTTCCCCTCCCCCCCGTTCCCCTCCCCTCCCCCGCCCGGCAATGCCGGGTACTTCTGCTAGTAACTTATATAACTCAGACCACTTTCAGCCATCTCAGGGAACATAACGGTTGTGAAAAGATATAGTTTAAGGGTACCATCAAATATGTGTGAAAAATGAATAGTAAGAACCAGTTTATTTACTGTTACCAGTTGATTTCATGTTGAGGGGACCCTCGTGCTTCAAAAATATATGGGGTGGTAGAGTTGTGGGGGTTGGGGGGGGGGGGTGCACGAGGACCATATCTGGCCCATGGCCTATAATAGGCTTTCCAGTTAGGTTGGAAGGGGTATTCTGTAGCCAAGCAATTGTGCCACTTCCTCAACTGCCAAGTTCCTAAGGAGGGCCGGATTGCTTTGATGCAGGCCTGGTATATTACACGATTTTCCAGACCTGCAGATCCAAAACGTATTTTTGGTAAATATTTTATTATTGTACCAGAATTCATTACAGTGGGGGTGAGTTCTAAATTTGGGAAACAGAGGTTTGGTTCACAAACAATTGGGCCATCACCAGTGCAAGGAGATTGCTCCCAGTGCACCAAAGAAGATACTAAGTGGTTGGACCTCATGCCAACTTCATTCGCAAGTGCTGCAGCAATTAACCATCTCTTGTTGTCAATCATTAGATCAGCAACGTGATGGACACCATTCTGAACAAAATAATCAACAAAGGAGCGTTCTGTTCTTATTCTTTTGAAAAGAGAGTTGCAGAAAAGAGGTTCACTGAAAAACATCTCTTTGGCGTAGGAAACATAATCATGGTCGACCATGAAAACACGCCAAGCATTAAAAAAATCTATAATAAAATAGTGGAATCAAGGACAACAACAACAACAACAACAACAACAACAACAACAACAACAACATGCATTTTAAGGCCATTTTCCCTGCTAGAGTGGGGGGTTAGCCTTGCGGTCCCCATGACAATCTTCTCCATTTTGCCCTATTTTCTGCAACTCTCCTTGTTAAGCCCCTTGCCTGCATTTCTTCTTCCACCATCTTTAGCCAAGTCTTTCTCGGTCTTCCCCGTCCTCTACTTCCTTCTACATTCATTTCCATCAGTCACTTTCATCCTTCCTCAACACATGACCAAACAACCTCAACCTGTTCCAGCATCAATCACAGGCTCTATTCCCATCATCTTTCGCAATTCATCATTTGTCTTCCTCTCTCTCAACGATACTCCGCACATCCACCGAACCATTCACATTTCCACCCTCTCCAGCCTTCGTTGCTGCTCTACGTTCATTACCCATGTCTCGCTCCCATAAATCATAACACTTCTCACACATGCAGCATACACCTTTACCTTCAGCTTCAACGACACTCCCCTCCTCATCAGCACGCCACTCAGTTCCCGAAACTTCTTCCCATGCACATCTCACTCTAGCAACTGTTGCCGAGTCTGATCCACCTTCTCCATTCAGCATGTCTCCGAGGTAGCAAAATGTTTTCACACCTTCCAGCTTCACGCCATCTCCAAGATCCAACTCAACATTTCCTCCATCTGCAGCTCCCTCTGTGCACACCTTACATTTGAATGTAGCTGCCACACTGGTTAATGACCCTCTCAGACCACTACATTTTTGATGAACCCACTCAGCGCACATTGTACACTGAATGGAGTTCACTCCAAAACCCTTCCTGCACACAGCACATGGCCACTTCCCATGTGGCACATTCCCATGTGCACACAGCACATGGCCACTTGAATGGAGTTCACTCCGGACACCCTTCCTGCACACAGCACTTGGTCACTTCCCAGTTCTTTCCACCTCACCACATGCTTTACCACTTGCCATCACCTTCTTCTTTCTGATATTCACCTTCAGACCTTTTGTCTCCATACATTCCTTCCACTTGTTCATCTTTTCCTTCAGTCCATCCATACTTTCCGCAATCAACACCAGATCATCTGCATACAACAACTCCCACGGTAAACCCTCCTTTACGTTCTGAGCCAGCACCTCCATCACAGCTGCAAATAGTAGTGGACTTAGTACCGACCACTGATGCACTCCCACCTTCACCTCAAACTCACCACTTGTTCCCGTCCTTCGTCCTTATAGCTGTGCGCGCTCTTTTGTACATTGCCATTCACTACTCTGATCAACCATTCCTCCACTCCTAACTTCCTCAATGCCCATGTCAATACTTCGCGTGGAACCCTATCGAATGCTTTCTCCAGATCAACAAACCCAAGAAACAACTTCTTCCTCTTCTCCATGTACTTCTCCTGCAACCGCCTCACAATAAAGAGTGCTTCTGTCGTTCCTCTTCCTGGCATAAATCCAAACTGCATTTCGTCGATCTTCACCTTCTTCCTTATGCTCCTCTCCAACACCCCTTTCCAATACCTTCATTCCATGCTCCAATAACTTTATCGCTCGGTACGAGCCACACTCCAGAGGGTCACCTTTCCCCTTGTATAGAGGGACGAGGGTACTCAGTTCCCAATCCACTGGAATGCGGCCTTCTTTCACCACCAGATTACAGATCTCTATCATTCTCTTCACACCCAAACTTCCTGCTGCCTTCAACATATCTCCCACAACTCCCCGTTGACCCTCCCGCTTTTCTACTCTTAGCAGGGTGGAAGCAAGGACAGATCAATACATTTCATGTTCATTAGAAATAGACCAGATGAATAGTCTAGCATGCCAGCTTGACGGAGGAGGAGAGCAGTGGACATGCAGGCTAGGTCTGATGGACCATAGAGAAGCCGCCAGATTGAGGCGATGTTAAATGCCATAGCCCTGCACACGATGTCCACAAGACCATGTCCACCTTCCTCGAAGGGAAGATTCAGGATCTCTGGACGAAGCCAATGTTTTCCACTCCAGAAGTTTATTAATGTCTTCTGTATATTCAGCAGAATGGCTTTGATTCTCTGCCGCAGTATTTAAAAAAAAACACCATTTAGAGGCCATTTTTTTCCCCGCAAGGCGGGGGTTGGCCTTTTTCGGGGACCGTGGTTGTTGTTGTTTTTTTGGTCCCCTTTTTGAAGCAATGTTTTACGGCCGGATGCCCTTCCTGCCGCCAACCCTGTTTGTCACCTTTTTACGACACACAGGGAATTACCAGTGAACTGGTACTCAATTAGCCGACCTCGGAAGGATGACAGGCTGAGTCAACCCCCCTGGCATTAATTCAGCGATCAACCGGGATTCGAACCCAGGATCCTTGGATCCTAAGCTGGCACCCTAGCCGCTAGCCCAACACCAGGCTTGCTGATATCTCCCACAACTTGCCGCAGTATAGATGCTGCTAAATTGTTGATGACCAGGACTCGTCCCTGGTAATGAAAGCAGAGCCAGCAACCCTTTCCATTTTCGCAGCTTTTGTTCGAGAGAGTCAGCGAGACCCTCCCAATTTTTCGCTTGCGTTGCTGCATCACCGATGAAAACACCAAGGTACTTCATTCCGTTGCGGGACCAGGTGAGGTGTTTCGGAAGGACAATCATAGGCAGCTGGCATGGGCCCATCCACATTGCCTGGCACTTGTTCCAGTTTACCAAAGCTGAAGAAGATAAACCATAATAGTCCAAGCATTCCACCAGTTTCTTGATCTCATCACTATTATGTACGATGACACAAATATTGTCAGCATAGGCAGAAACTTTCACAGGTCTTGGGAGCAAATTTCTGCATCCGGTTAAGATGCTGCGCACTTTGATTAAAAGAGGCTCAATGGTTAAAGAGTACAGAATACCAGATAAAGGACATCCCTGACGGATACCCCTTCAAACCTTTACAGGTGAAGTCAGTTCAGAGTTTACTCTGAGTATTGAGGAAATGCCATTTTAGAACAGTTTTACCATGGAGAGAAAAACAGGACCAAGTCCAAAACACTCTTGGACCTTGAAAAGATATACATGACTTACACGGTCAAAAGCCTTCTCTTGGTCAAGCACAATCAAACCAAGATTGTCATTTTTTATTTTGCACACATCCCAAAGATCTCCAAAAAAAAATATGTTATCGTGTATCTGTCGGTTGGGGATACAATAAGACTGATCACTTTGAATCAATGACTCTAGAAGGGGGGCGATGCGTCGAGCTAAAACTTTAGAAAACATTTTATAATCTGAAGTTAGAAGAGAGATTGGACACCAATTATCAATGAGCTGAGGGTCTCCTTTCTTAGGTAATAAACTAATTACTGCCCTACGGAAGCTCATCTCATCGGCAAGTCACCACTACGTAACGAACTAGTGAAGACCTCCAATAGTTCTGGGCCTAATAAGGGCCAAAAGGATTTATAAAACTCTATTGGGAGGCCGTCCAATCCAGGAGATTTAGCAGTAGGTAAAGAAGCAAGAGTAAGTGTAAGCTCTTCCAAGGAAAGTAAGGAGCCGAGCTGATCCCTTTGAGCAGCACTTAGCATGGGTAAGTCAGATGTGAAATAACTTATTGAGTCATCATCAACATCATTTGCCATAAAACAACAACAACAACAACAACATGCATTTTAAGGCCATTTTCCCTGCTAGAGCGGGGATTAGCCTTGCGGTCCCCATGACAATCTTCTCCATTTTGCCATATTTTCTGCATCTCTCCTTGTTAACCCCCTTGCCCACATTTCTTCTTCCACCATCTTTAGCCAAGTCTTTCTCGGTCTTCCCCGTCCTCTACTTCCTCTACTTCCTTCTACATTTATTTCCATCACTCTTCTCAACCAGTCACTTTCATCCTTCCTCAACACATGACCAAACCATCTCAACCTGTTCCTCTTCACAGCATCAATTACAGGCTCTATTCCCATCATCTTTCGCAATTCATCATTTGTCTTCCTCTCTCTCAACGATACTCCGCACATCCACCGAACCATTCGCATTTCCACCCTTTCCAGCCTTCGTTGCTGCTCTACGTTCATTACCCATGTCTCGCTCCCATATATCATAACACTTCTCACACATGCAGCATACACCTTTCCCTTCAGCTTCAACGACACTCCCCTCCTCATCAGCACGCCACTCAGTTCCCGAAACTTCTTCCATGCACATCTCACTCTTGCAACCGTTGCCGAGTCTGATCCACCTTCTCCATTCAGCATGTCTCCGAGGTAGCAAAATGTTTTCACACCTTCCAGCTTCACGCCGTCTCCAAGATCCAACTCAGCATTTCCTCCATCTGCAGCTCCCTCTGTGCACACCTTACATTTGAATGTAGCTGCCACATTGGTTAATGACCCTCTCAGACCACTACATTTTTGATGAACCCACTCAGCGCACATTGTACATTGAATGGAGTTCACTCCGACACCCTTCCTGCACACAGCACACGGCCACTTCCCAGTTCTTTCCACCTCACCACATGCTTTACCACTTGCCATCACCTTCGTCTTTCCTATATTCACCTTCAGACCTTTTGTCTCCATACATTCCTTCCACTTGTTCATCTTTCCCTTCAGTCCATCCATACTTTCCGCAATCAACACCAGATCATCTGCATACAACAACTCCCACGGTAAACCCTCCTTTACGTTCTGAGCCAGCACCTCCATCACAGCTACAAATAGTAGTGGACTTAGTACCGACCCCTGATGCACTCCCACCTTCACCTCAAACTCGCCACTGTTCCCGTCCTTCGTCCTTACAGCTGTGCGCGCTCTTTTGTACATTGCCATCACTACTCTGATCAACCATTCCTCCACTCCTAACTTCCTCAATGCCCATGTCAATACTTCACGTGGAACCCTATCGAATGCTTTCTCCAGATCAACAAACCCAAGAAACAACTTCTTCCTCTTCTCCATGTACTTCTCCTGCAACTGCCTCACAATAAAGGGCGCGTCTGTCGTTCCTCTTCCTGGCATAAATCCAAACTGCATTTCGTCGATCTTCACCTTCTTCCTTATCCTCCTCTCCAACACCCTTTCCAATACCTTCATTCCATGCTCCAATAACTTTATCACTCAGTACGAGCCACACTCCAGAGCGTCACCTTTCCCCTTGTATAGAGGGACGAGGGTACTCCATTCCCAATCCACTGGAATGCGGCCTTCTTTCACCACCAGATTACAGATCTCTGTCATTCTCTTCACACCCCAACGTCCTGCTGCCTTCAACATATCTCCCACAACTCCCGTCGGCCCTCCCGCTTTTCTACTCTTCTTTGCTTTTATCGCTTCCTCAACTTCCTTCTCAGTTATCTTCTCTGCCGGTCCTAACACTGGGTTACTCTCTATGTTACCATCCCATTCATTCTCTGTATTCAACAGCATTTCCATATATCTTTTCCATCTTCCTTTAATTCCATCTGGGTCCACAACGATTTGTCCCACTTCATCCTTCAAGCAACTCACCCCCATCACATCACACCTCTCTTTCGCTGTCTGCTTTGCAATCCTGAATACCGCTCTCTGACCCTCTTCCGAATCCAAGCTTTCTCCGAACATTTTCCTACATGCCTCCTGCGCCTTTGCTCCCTCTTTGTTTGCAGCCTTCTTGGCTGCCTTATAACTTTCATGCTCTGCTTTTTCTGCTCCCGTACCCTTCGCCTTCTGCCACTCCTTGAACTTCTTCCTCTTCTCGTCAATCCTCTTTCCAACTTCCTCATCCCACCACCATGTTTCCGAGTGCCTCGGTGGTCCTTTTGTCTATCCACATACCTCACCAACGGCTCCCAACAGACTATCTTGCCATAAACAAGCCTGAAAATAAGTTATAAACCTCCCTCTTTATATTATCTTGTGACGTCACAGTGTTACCAGTTGGGAGCTTTAAGGTTTCAATTTGCCTTTGATTGGTAGTCTTTATATCAAAATGGAAGAAAAATTTGGTCGGTGCATGTAAATTATATATCTGATCCATCTGCAGACGGACCATCCATTGCACCTTTTGCTTGGTATTCGACAAGATCGTTTCGTAGAGTCTTTTTTTACAACAGCAAATGTTTATTTGTTCTATTGGGGTTATTTGTCACATCAGTTTGCAACCTCATTATTTCCTTTTCTAGTGCAAACCTCTCCCTTTTTACACTAAAAGATGAGAAATAATTAAACTGTTGGCAAAAGACAGCGATCTCCCACCATAATATCGGGTTATCAAAATTATTCTTTCTTTCTTTGAGGCTAATCCAAAACACTTTGAAAGCTTCACAAAAAGCAGCATTTTCCAGCAACATGACATTGAACTTCCAATATGGACTGCCATGTTGCTGCAGAGCAAGCTTAAAGGACAAAGTTACAGCCAGATGATCAGAAAAAAGAAGGCGCAATATCAGATTTCAATATCTTGTCAAGCATTACAGTATTGACATAAATTCTGTCTAACCTGGTGGGAGTGTGTATCCGAAACGCACATCCAGACCAAGTAAACTGACGTTGCATAGGGTGCTGAATACGCCAGACATCTATTAATCCCAATGATTTTCTCCAAGGGTTTGGCAGATCTAGGATGTGGCTCCGCACTGTTTCTATCTAAAGCAGGTTCAAGAGTGCAGTTGTAGTCGCCACTCATTATAAAAGAGCAATTTAAGTCAATTGTACTCAGAATATCCTCGAGTTTTAGAAAGAAGTTGTGCCTTTCAGCATTCTTACAGGGAGCATAAATGTTTAGAAAAACAAAGATTTGATTATTGGCAGTGAATTGAAGACAAGCCAGATGTCTGGGAATTACTTCATTATATTGAACTTGTGAGAGTGTTAATGAGGAGGAGACAAAGAAAGCAATTCCAGCAGTGAGACAATTGATATCACTGAAGAACCACTGGCCCTTCTTTAGCCTTCGCCATTCAGATCTCCATGCGTTTCTTGCAGTAACAAGACATCCAGGTGCAAACGCCGGGTCAGATCTTTTACCTGAAGTTCTAAACTAGCACCACCGTTAATGTTTATGCTGCCAAAACTAACACTCATTCTTTCGGAAAAAGAAAGAAAATAGATAACTAAATAGATTTAAAAAAAACCCATAGGGACCTCATTTACGAATCTCCTGCCGAGATTTCTGGATCATTTTTCTTAGCCGGTGCTTCTGAGCATCAGTGAAATTTGGAGTGTCAGGGTTATTCACAATTTCCTTCAATTTAAAAATCAACACCTGAAGATCGGGGAAATGATCTTTCAGTTCAATGTTCCTTTTACGATAGGAATCTCTCAAGAAGTCCCGAAGCTCATCATCCGAAAGGCTGTTTACAGCCTTTAGAATCTGAGAGGACTCCTCTTGACCCTCACCATCAGATTCCTCTTATGGGGAATCAATTGGCGTTTCAGCTTCCTGGCGCACATCACATGATTGCTCGGTTTCAATAAAATAAACTTCTTCAGGAACGTTTTGTGCCGGAGTCACATTTGAAGATTCTTCAGGATGCGAGGTGGGGGACTCCAAGCATGTTTGTGACATGACCACGATGCTCGGTTCATGGATGTCACTCTCCTTCGGTGGATTTAAATTATCCTCTTTTATTCTCTCTGTGCCCTTATTTTCCTCATGTATTCCTTTTTTAGGGAGAGATTTTAAGTGCTTTTTCTCCTCTTGCAATTGACAGGAGGAAGCTGCACAATGAACGTCCTCGTGTGAGATGACACTGTCTGAAGGATCAGAAACACTCACTGGGATTGGAAAATTAGATTCCACTTTTTCCTTGATAACGTTTGTACTAGTGGAGGTTTTTGAATTATCCTTTTCCTCTAATAAGGCAAACCTGTTATCACATTGAATTCCAGTGATGGAGTTTTCACTGATTTGCCTTTTCCCAGAAGGTGACGCACTTCTTGCAGCCGATTTACGTTTTTTAATTTTGGAAACGGTAACAAACCCCTCATTTACGCTGTCCATTGGTTCAACGGGAGTGGGCGTGTCCACGTGTTTATCTGGTTTATCCTGCACATTTGTCGAGAGGGAAACGTTAACATTCGTTTGAGAGTCATTGTTAACCGTTTCGACCATGTTAGGCTGTTCCTTCTGAAGGTGGAAAAACCGTTTCATGTGTCCCACTGCACCACAACCAAAGCACTTTAGGGTGTCGGTGGTGATGTATACTTGGTAATCGCGACCATTTGAAGTGGATTTTAAAACAACATTCAAGGAGGGATATTCCTTTTTGAGAACCATAAAAACCTGTCCACATAAACTCATCACGTGACTGACACGTTCATCCTTACAGCCCAAAGGGAGCATTATTATTGGGGACACACAGTGACCATATCGCTGCAGCGCTGCAAGGATGGTATCGCTATCCAGGAATGGTGGGACATTCGAAATAACCACTTTCTGAGCAGGAGTATCCAAGCGATAGACCATAAAGTGTCCAGAGGGACAAACCTTGTTGTACGATGAGAGCAACGTGCTCTACATCGGACACAAACACGATAACTCGTTTATTCATACGCGACGCTGCACGTACCTTATCAAACCCGATAATGTTCCCGATCGCGAGAACAATCGCTTCCACCAAAACACCCTCCGGTGGAGAACACGCTATACCATGCTCACGTGATAATTGCTCGAACGCTGCATATCGCTGCGAGTGAGCAGCTGCCATGTTTAAACACACGAGGCTCAACCACGTTCTCCCAGCTCGGGAAGAGGAAGTTAGTAATGCACTCCGACTTTCCCAGCTTAGGGAAAGGGAGCGTTAACAAAACAAACTAAGGAATTATAAGCGAAAAAAAAAAAAGGTTTAAAATAAAACAGGTTTAAAGTGAAAAAAATAAGTTGGGAAAAAAAAGAGCAGGGAACTGCCCTAAAACGACAATTACCCTTAACCTAGTGTGCTCTATGGCTCTCTGTCTCGTCTCAACATAGAAGGGAAACACAGGGAAACTTTACAAACAGAACCAAGGACACGAAGGATAGGAGCAAAATGGTGGGGATAGGAAAAACAACCAAAACAGAGCACTCAAGACACGTAGCGGGAAGCCGCCATGACAGTACACACAGCGCACCAATGACCAGCAGGGGGGGGGGAGAGAGAGAGAGAGAGAGAGAGAGAGAGAGAGAGAGAGAGAGAGAGAGACAGAGACAGAGACAGAGACAGATAGAGAGAGATAGATAGAGAGAGAGAGATAGAGAGAGAGATAGATATAGAGATAGAGATAGAGAGAGAGAGAGAGAGAGAGAGAGAGAGAGAGAGAGAGAGAGAGAGAGAGAGATGGAGGGAGAGATGGAGAGATTGATGACTTCAAATCGAGAATCATTAAGTTTTCCATAACTTATCCATCTATGATCACCACCTAACCAACCAATTCACCTCCATGTTATGGGAATATCAACGAGTTCCCATTGCATTCCCAGTTGTTTCACATTCCATGCAGCACTCCTTTTACGCAAGTTGCTGCTGTTTGTCTCCCAAATAACATTTAACTCTTAAACCTGATCATAAAAACACCAAAACATCCACATTTTTGGGGCATCTCGTAATTCCCACTTTCGGAATGGTCACCCATTTTATAAATATTACCTTTTTTCATGAATATCATCAATATGAAAACAGGTACAGTGATCCAAAGGCTCGGACAGGGAAGGCCGCTGGGAAGGAACCCACGGCCTGGCAAGAAGCCTGTGCCGCAGCCTAATGGTGCCATCCGTGCCATCCGTGCCATGCACTTTTCCCAGAGGATAAAAATCTACATCCTGCCAATTATTGCCCTGAAACCGACTCGCTGAACCTTCCATCATACAATTCCATACATTTGGTAGAAATAGAGGACACCGACAATGGTGGAGATCACAACAGTGAACGATCATGGGTGCAGAGACGCATCACCTGGAATTGGCTCCAAACTCATCTCAAGCGCAACATTATTCTCGGAAAAGGTCACGCGCAATCTCACCGGCTTCGGCATGTCTTCCGAGGATCCCAAAGCGTCCGACGCTCACCCCGTGCTCTGCAAGTCAGGAAGAAGGTAAAAGGTCCAGGTACCACAGGTGCATCTGACAATCATCACGGTTCCAGTTCTACCATATGATGTTTTAAAAAGTTTTCTCGATTTCGAAACCTAGGGAATGGCAGTGAAAGAGTTCCTCCCACTCCCTGCTCTTCCCAGCACATTGTAATTATTTTAGGACCGAGCTATTTATGACTTGTGCTGTCATACACAAGGCAGGCACAAGGAAAAACAAATAAACACACCTTCTCGTTTGAAGGATGCGGTCACAAAAGAAAAAACATCGAAACGTCACAAACAAATTATGTCCATAGACACCGTCCAGGTGTCCACATGCATGCTTTTATTTAATTCTTTTTTGGGAGATGGAGGCTCCTGGAAGAGCTTGGAGACCACAGCTTCAGAGGAACCGGAGAGGACCTCTTGGAGGCTTTGACCTCACAAGGAAATTAAATAATTGCTCCACTTGACGAGCTCTTCTCGTCCTCTTATCCTCGCCCTGTCCGCCCAGACAATGCAGTAAATCAGAAACGAAACGAACCGATCGTTTAACGCAGCACGAGTACACGTCCGACCAACGTCCTTCCACATACGTCCTTCGGGGAATCAAATCCACCACAAACTCCAATCCATCGACGTGGACGTCATGGGACTCCAGCTGATCGACTGATCGAGCTGTGGAACCACCAAGTACATACATCGGTCGGACACGTCACGTACACCCATAGTCAGGATGTTCATACACCGTCTCGGCAGGTCTCGTTCACAAAGTACGTACAACGGTCGGACACCACGTACACCCGTGATCAGGATGTTCATACACCGTCTCGGCAGGTCTCGTTCACAAAGTACGTACATCGGTCGGACAACCACGGACGTCCATTGTCAGGATGTTCCCACCGTCCCCGCAGGTCCCGTTAGTCCAATCGCTGGCGAGCGTACGGTGGGACGTGGGGAGCGTACGCCGTCATGTCGATGTGCGTGGATCGGATTACATCACGTCGATGTGTACATGTACATGTACATGTACATGTGGATAACAAACGACAAACGTCCGAAGAGAAAATCCGCCGAATTTCGCGTTCACACTCTCACCTACACACAACACAAGCACTACCAGCGATCGTTTCCCGAAGTCGGAGGTGATCCCAACGTTTCTTTGTCCGTCTCATCCCGTCTCCATGTCCTCCTCGGTAAGGAGATCCGACCCCGCGCGTTGTCTCGATCCCGATCCCCGAACGGCGGACGGATCGGAGCGGGAACCGCGGCCTAAAGTCCCGCGCGGCAGATCGACGTCAACACCACAGCACCAGCACCCAGCACCACTCTTTTTCACCTACACCGCAACCTTCACCTCATCTGGCAGCCTCCTCACCGCCCAAACTGCGCACACTTATCACCCAACCACCTCACCTCATCGGAACCTCGTGAAGCTCGCCTCTCCTCTCCCCACGACCATCACCCCCAACCACTCAGTCCGCAACCCCACCCACCCTCCCCGACAGCACTACTACATCCAACCTCCTCCGAATCCGAGCACCATCGTCTCCTCGTCTTCCTTTTCACCTCTTCCTTCCTTCCCATCGCACCCTCTCGATCCTTACTCCTCCTCCATCCACCTCACCTATCGCTACCTCTGTTTGTTCCTTTGCAGCGACGAATGGCCCAACATGGGTAGTCGCGCTCAGAGGTCACTCGTCTCTCTCGGTTTTCTTCTTCTTCTCTCTCGACATGTACAAGAACGAGGCACATGGAAGAGCGGTCGGGTTCAACGACCCACGTCGCAGATGAGTGCTGCATCATGGAGTACGCCGACGAGATGTAAAGACCGCAGACTCACCTGCTAATAATATGGCACTGTGCCCTTTAAAAAGAGCATATGGCACTGTGCCCTTTAAAAAGAGCAGAACGTTGTGTGCCGGTGTTTAAAATCTCGAAATCCCAAAACATCAGCGATATAGTCTGTCCCAGTAGTGATGCAACCAGCAGAGTACATTTAAGATCAAATATTCCTTACTTGTCACATGGTGGTTCCACCAAACCCCAAAGACACTACAATTAACCTGTTATTCACAGACTGGACCTTAAATGGTCTCTCACCTTATTAATTACTACACACACCAAACACCTCTACTTGCTTCAACTACCTGCTGGGAGTTCTCAGTCCGTGTACATGGTTCACATCTGGAAAGCATTTACACCAGATTACATGAACCATCATGTACCTACCCCAGGTAATGATCACAACCCATTACCGGCCAGGTGGAGGCAGGTTACGTTTTCACTTCTTCCTGTCTGTCTGTCTGTCTCTGTGTGTTTGTTTGTGAACACGATATCTCAAAAAGTTATGGACGGATTCGGACGAAATTTGGTGCACAGGTTGGGTATTTGACAAGGATGAAATGATTCGATTTTGGTGAAGATACGAATCCGGATCTGGATCTGAGAATTTTTGATTGTTTTGGTGAATCTTCTTCACCATTGAGAGATGGGGCTAAAACCGATATAGAGCATGATATCTCAAAACGTAATGGACGGATTCGGACGAAACTTGGTGGACAGGTTGGGTGTGATGATAAAGGGTTAAAATGATGACTCATAGTCGACCAAAGGACGACCCCATCTAACACAACTACACAAGTGTTATCTCTCTTCAAACAGACGTTTGCGCAATTGCCCATGCTAATACTAATAGACCGATCTGGATCGTCGCCATGGAAACGGATCAACATTGACAAACCAGCAATCGGCATTCCTTTCGTCGTTTGCATTGAGACTGTTATATTTTATTACAAGTTGGCTCACCTGATCAAGACCGGGTTATTTAGCAAAACAACGACAATAATGTTTGAAGGTGCAGCAAAAATTAACCCGGGAGTGCAACATGGCAATGGCTTCCTTGGTGTTTGCAAAGGATCGTGTGACGACTACTTACACTCAGTGTAGTCCTGTGACGACTGTTGACCATTTGTACATTAATTTCCATTCTGCATACGGAATATAATTACTTAAATGCAATTGGTTCGATTCCCGACGAATAATTTAACTTCAAACAGACGCGAAAGTGCACACGTGTAGGCCAAGCTCCGCCACTCCTTACAATAATCAGCCAGAGCAGCATTGTTATTTTGTTATTGAACTCCGATTTGATTAATAATTGCAATTTATTATTATGACGTTGACCGAACAAATGCTACAATAATATGGTCGAGCAAATTTCAGAGCAATTGGCCAGAGGGATGCAATAATTGTATAAAAACAAAACAAAAAAAACCACACACACACACACAAACACAAACGTTGAAATTTGGTGGACCCGAGTGGGAGGGGTGGGGCTGACATTTTGCGGTTCTGAGTGGGAGGGGAGGCCTGAGATTTCGTAGACCTGAGTGGGAGGGGGCCTGAGATTTTGCAGACCAGAGTGGGAGGGGGCCTGAGATCTCGCAGTCGCAAGTGGGAGGGAGCCTGAGATCTAAAACCAACACATTCTGAACTTTCCGAATGTATTTCATGCCCACCACCCACAAACGTAACAATATATATATATATATTGTTGCGGATATGGGATTTGGCCTCCATCCATATCCGCTTGTAAATATTCCCCTATTTCCCCAATACTCACAAACTATCCCCAATCCCCCATTCCCTAGTCCCATTGTCTGTAAACAACACTCTGTAGCCCCGACCTTCCCCTTTTTCCCCCATTAAATGTCGTGCCCAGGTTCACCGCATCTCACGCAGACAACTATAGGACATCTTGCTAGTTATTCTTAGTCTATGTCAGTTAAGGACTCGTTTCCATTAATTCTGACTCTTCGTTGCACCAGAATATGATTGTATGGCACCAGTAGTAAGTTTAGGACCTCCCAATACCTCCCCGCATCTCTTCCTCATGAAACAACAACACCAACAACAACAACAGCGGCGCGGGGAGTGCGCGTCCTCACTCCGGCTTGGTTAGCCGCCATTGACCATGTGCTCCGACGGGGTTACCACGAAGGGGCTCACTGTCAGCTCCTCGTCAAGGGCGGAGCCCGGTAACCCCCCGCACCCAATAAGAAGCGGCGGACCGATTCCATCTGGGGCGGAGCTAACGAGCCGAGGGCGTGTCACTCCCCGCTGGACAAGCGCAGGAAGACGGAGGTGACGTGAGATGCGCCTCAGCTACGAAGGAGAAAGGACGTCACCTCCAAGCGCGACGATACCTCCCGCATCTCTGGACCGGACCGGGTCGATTCTGCCCCTGAGCCAAGGTGCACCTTGAGCCATCGACTACCTGCCCCTCCTTGCCATCAATCCCTGTGTGAGTCAGTCTTGTCCCGTTTGTCTGTGGTCTGTCGGGAATAAGATAAGACCGTGTCTAAGTGCCCACCTTTCTGTGCTGTACCTCTTGTCCGTGTAATCTAAACATTCTGCAAACCCATATTATAACCTCCTCCGGAGGTCTTGAGAACTGTACCCCTGGTGTCGTGTCATTTAACCCAGCCGTTGTGTCCTTTCCTTCATTGATCTAGCGTAGCGCGATTCGGCCAACGTTCGAGTATAATCGGGTAACTTGTGCGAACACGGCGGCCATTCCGCTCGGCCCAGCATAACATCTCAATAAGTCGTGTCCATAACAATATATATATATATATATATATATATATATATATATATATATATATATATATATATATATATATATATATATATTGTTGTGGATATGAGGACTGTATATATATATTTTTTATTGTGTGCTGTATGATTATTATTATTGTTGTTGTGCTGTGCCTCCTGCCTCCGGAGCTGTGTAAGATCAAAAGGGCGTCCCATAGTCCACAAGCATACACGTCAGCCAATCATAGGATATTCATGTTCGATAGTTATATCTTATTCTGTGTTTTAGGATAAGGCTGTGTCTCCCATTAATTGAAGTACTCCATTGCACCAGTGAAAGAGAATAGATCCCCTTCCATTCCCATCCCCAAAAATCCCCATTTCCTTCACATCCCCCTTTCGTGATTGCCGACCCTCGATTGCCATATTACATCCCCTCTCGTCATTGCTGAGCCCTCGATTCCCAATCACCTCCCCTCCAATAACCGCCATTGACCACGAGGCTCGAGTCAGGGAAGAAAGGCGTGTCTCCACCTCGTCAGAGGAGGGGAGGGGCGCGCCCGCCCGTCGTCGTCCGGGGCGGAGCCCGAGGGTCGTGCGACCAGCCATGGCCGAGGTGAGCGCCCCGATGGGCGTGTCCAAAGCGCCGGGGGCGTGATCGCTGGGGGCGCTATAAAAGGGTGCAACCGGAAGTGGAACCGAAGAAGAAGAAAAGGAGATGCGTTTTTACAGAGGAGAGCAGAAGACAGAAAGGCCTGGAGTTGGACTTTGAGTTGGTCTGAGTTGGTTGGGAGTCGGTCGTCAAGTGCAGAGTGGTGAAGAGTCAGTCAGTAGAGGTGGTGGTCAAGTGGTTGCGTTGGTTGCGGTGAGGAGTCGGTGGTAAAGAGTGAGGGACCAAGAAAGAGAGAAAGAGTCCTGAAGCAAGAGAGGAAGTTGTTGGACTGGGTGGGACTAAGGAAGGAGAGAGAACCCGTCACACCAATCCCCCAAGCTCCGCGTTGGCTCCACCAAGCGTTCAGCTCCACCAAGCTCCGCGTTGGCTCCACCAAGCGTTCAGCTCCACCAAGCTCCGCGTTGGCTCCACCAAGCGTTCAGCTCCACCAAGCTCCGCGTTGGCTCCACCAAGCGTTCAGCTCCACCAAGCTCCGCGTTGGCTCCACCAAGCGTTCAGCTCCACCAAGCTCCGCGTTGGCTCCACCAAGCGTTCACCTCCAGCCATCCACCTCCTGCAATTCCCCGTGTGAGTCGTCTTTGTTTGTTCTGTCCTGGGTAATAAGTTAAGTCTGTAGATAAGCTAAATTTGCACTGTGTCACCTGCGTCTTGTACTTGTAAATAAACTGAATTGCTTTTTGTTGCTTGTGTGTAAATAGTAGAAATAAATTCAGTAGTAATATTTCAAACCTTTTTTTTGTCTCCGTTTTCCTCTTGCATTGCGTCGCTTTTGTCTTTTCCCTCATTGAGCAGCTAGGGTGCGATACAACCAACGTTCGGGTGGAATCGGGTGAGTTTTGTTAGGTCGCGGTTTTAAACCACCGCTCGGTCTATAACATCCTAACCGCGATCTATAACAATATATATTGTTACAGATACGACTTTGATGGTATGGTGGGCCGAGCGGGATGGCCGCCGTATCCGTACAAGTTACCCGATTGTACTCGAACGTCGACGAAGCCGCGCTATGCTGGCTCAATAAGAAAAAAGAAGACACCCGGCTGGGTTATAATGACACAATACGACACCAGGGGTTCAGTTCTCAAGTATATTCGTACGGAAAAAGGTTAGATTACAAGGACAAGAGGGAAACATAGGAAGGTGGGCACTTAAACACACTCTTATATTAACCCTAGACAGACCACAGATAAACGGGACAAGGCTCACTCACACGGGGTTTGATGGCCAGGAAAGCGGCAGTCGATGGCTCAGGTGCACCTGGCTCAGGGACAGAATCGCGTACGTTGGTGTCCAGCAGATGCGGGGAGGTCGCTCAGCGCTCGTGGGTCGCGACTTTGGTGGAGATGCCGGGGAGGTCGCTCAGCGCTCGTGGGTCGCGACTTTGGTGGAGATGCCGGGGAGGTCGCTCAGCGCTCGGGAGGGTGGCGTCTTGTCCTTCCAAGCTCGGGGCGCATCTGACGTCACGTCCGGCGCGGGGCCGCGTATATCCGGCGGGGAGTCACGCCCTCGCTCGTTAGCTCCGCCCCATATGGCATCGGCCCATGGCTTCTCATTGGGTGCGGGGGTTACCGGCTCCGCCCTTGACGAGGGGCCGACAGGGAGCCCCCTTCTGGGTAACCCCGTCGAGCACATGTTCAATGGCGGCCAACCGAGCCGGAGTGAGGACGCATAGCCGCTGTTGTTGTGGTTGTTGTTGGAGCTTGAGATGATGGGAAGAGATGCGGGGAGGTATGGGAAGGTCCTAAACTCCTACCGGTGCCATATCATCACATTCTGGTGCAACGAAGAGTCATAATTAATGGAAACAAGTCCTTAACTGACATAGATTAAGAATAACTAGCAAGATGTCCTATAATTGTCTACGTGTGGTGCGGGGGACCTGGGCACGACATTTAATGGGGGAATGAAGGGGAAGATCGGCTCTAATGGGTGTTGTTTACAGACAATGGGACTAGGGAATGGGGTAAGGGGAGAGTTGGGGAGTATCGGAGAAGATAGGGGAATATTTACAAGCGGATATGGAGGTCAAATTCCATATTCGCAACATTGCACCCTTCTCTACCCTCGGGGCGTCCCGACCCGATAAATTTTTACCTACTTTAGTGTGGCACGCAATGTAGTTCCCTCTACTATTAACTCTACCCTGAGTGCGACAGTTTTATAGATATTCACAAATGAGTAAATATGTCCCCCTGCGACGTTGCACCCTTCTCCTCTCAGAAACACACCCACAGGATAACCGAATCCGGAAAGAATTCTCAAACTAAACATACAGCCGGTAGGGAGCATTATTTACAAGACTACGCTGCTATTTACACTACGATCCAGGACCTGTCTTTGGAGGAACACATGCAGATGTTATGCATAGAGAGAGCGCGCTTGCCAACATCGATACACCAACCCACGAGTGCTCTGTGGCCGACGGCCTTTAATAACGTGCAGAGCACCCTTTCCGAGCATCAAAAGCACCACCCCACCACCAATCGGTGCAGTCACCATTGTTCATTGGAATAAAAATAACTTCAACAACCCCTAACCCTGCAGGTGTCTCTTGCTCTTCTTGTGGTGCACTTGGTGGTGTTAACTATTAGTGGTTCACCTGTATGGCATAGGTGCCACGTTGATCCATAGGTCCATCCCCGGGTGGTGCTTGGCCGCAAACGAACTGCGGTCCATTGTGGGTGGCCACAAACATTGCGGTCCATATGGTGTACCGATCCAGGCAGCGAACAGCGAAAGTGCAGGCCCACAACTGCGCAGCCAGCACCGCTCTCTCCTCTCTCTCTACCCCAAAGCCAGACCCTCGGAGGTGGGAGACAAAAACAAGACAAGTGAGCAAGGTGGTAAGGGCGCAAAAGTGCACGCAATGCAAGGTGATGCACACTGGGGGCACATGGGAACCAGGTGAGACAGGTACGTTCCTACCGTACGCCCCCCCCACCAGGTAACCTACATGGCCCCTCCCTTACCCCTTACTGTATCAACAAAACACAACACTACCCATAAACATCTACTTTACAAATCCACAAACATCCCTACTGTCTTCCCCGTTCCTCCCATATACCAAATTCGTCTTCTCTCCCTCCTAACCAATCAAATTTGCCATTTTCAACTCTCATCAAAATTTGCCATTTTCAATTCATCATCAGTCCCTCCTAGGGAGGGAGAGATGGAATCACCCCAATGTCTCATCCACGTCGTGATGCGTCTCACAAATCCAACAGCAATTCTCATTTCTGCAACACAAACAAAGAAAACACAGGTGTGGAGTCATCATCATCACCACAGGTAAGTGGCTGCGTATGGTGCGACAGGTTCATCAATCCTAACTATTTCCTAAATGACTTTAACAACTTTACACCACCCGGGGTCTTCCTCCGGCCAAACCATTGGCCCTCTTACACTATGGGTTCTAAAAACCAATTCCCATTGGCCAAACTGTGGTGCTCTTCAATTTGGGGTCTCACTCCCCCGATTCATCTCCCGGTGCCCTCGCACAATTTCTGGGCTGTGGCGTGTACCTCTCCCAGTGGGTCTACCCACCTGCACCCCTCCACCACTGCAGTTGCCTCCGAGCTTACCTGCTCCTTACCCTAACCTAACTACCAGGGGAAGGCCCTCTGGCTCTCTCCCCACTCCGTGCCCTCTCTGGCACCGGGCTGCCCGATCCACACCCGGGATCCTCAGGCACCCACTCACAACTACTGGCTCCCAGAGCCCACCTGCGGCCTCACCTGGCCGACATCCTCACAGTGGTGGAGTGCCCAACCAACTACACACACTAACAGGCTACACGCCCAGCCATTTCCACAACACTAATGCACCCATTCACAACACCATTCTGCAACCGCACCACAAATGCCAATATCCAACCACAATTTACCTGTACCCTCTACCTAACACTTACACTACCCGCCCCGGGTATCCGTGATGGGGGTCCACTCTTCCCCCATCCACACCTTCGCACCATGCACACCACTCCGTACCACTCACTCCAACTCTCTCCACACACCTGTACTTGCACACCTGTGCTCTCACACCTGGTGCCACCTGCACCCTTCTCTCCCCAAGCGCATTCGCGCTGATCCACACACTCACTACTCATACACTGCTCCACACACCTGTCCAGTTGCACACCTGTGCAATCACACCTGTTCAATTCTCACAAACACGGCATCATCTCATCTAACTACCCCCTTCTGAAACTTGCGCTTCCCAGTCGTCCCTTTAAACTATTGCGCTCCCACGTCATTATCATCCATACTAATCTACCTGCGTCCCCACTACAGGTATCAGTCACTAACTAAACTTAACGTTACCTAATGTCATCTTCGCTAGATCCCTACACACCATATCCTAACCCACCCGGGCTAGTTTTCACTGCCATACACCCCATAAGCTATTGCTCCTTTGCCCCCACCATGGGAAGGATGGTGGATTTGCCATCCCACCACATCGGGGGTCTCTCACTACCAATTTTGCACATCAAATTTCAACAAATTAAAAATTTGCCAATCACTGCCCATCATCTGCCAATCACTACTGCCAATCCCTTGCCAATCATCAAATTTTGTTTTTCTCTAATTTTGGGTCCAAAACACTAACCTCATCACCCAGTCTACTCACTACTGCCTCTCGGTGCGCCAATCCCTGTCCAAAGCCCGGCTTCGTAAAGCCAAGCAATGGATGCTGGTTGTTTTGTGCCAGCGGCTGGATACATCCGGCACTCGGTGCAGGGAAGGAGGTTTACCCGGCCCGAGATCCCACACACCACCTCGGCGTGGAACCATCCAATGCCCCGATCTAGACCTGCCGGCACGTCTCACCAAAAAGTGGTCGCCATGACGACCCTTTCTATCGGGCTGCCAGCTCCGCCTAGTGGAGCACGGACGCGGCCGTTCAAAGCGAGGCCCAGCACGCACCGAGGGCCCGATTCGGCTATAAGTCGTTCTAAACTCTATCCCGTCTAACGTCGATGCTTCACCTGCATGCTTACATCCCGCAGCCCGTTCCTTGCTCACACATCCAGCCGTTTCCATGCCCCTCGTACCGTTCCTTACACACCCAGGTACACCCATTCCACTCACCGCCTTGGTCACACACCTGACCACCGAACACTTTGGCACACACTCGTTGGTAGCACACCTCAC